>NW_024412407.1:28497828-28558751 GCF_014898765.1 Herpailurus yagouaroundi
CAACAAATTGGACAACCTGGAAGAAATGGACAAATTCCTGAACACCCACACTCTTCCAAAACTCAATCAGGAGGAAATAGAAAGCTTGAACAGACCCATCACCAGCGAAGAAATTGAATCGGTTATCAAAAATCTCCCAACAAATAAGAGTCCAGGACCAGATGGCTTCCCAGGGGAGTTCTACCAGATGTTTAAAGCAGAGATAATACCTATCCTTCTCAAGCTATTCCAAGAAATAGAAAGGGAAGGAAAACTTCCAGACTCATTCTATGAAGCCAGTATTACTTTGATTCCTAAACCAGACAGAGACCCAGTAAAAAAAGAGAACTACAGGCCAATATCCCTGATGAATATGGATGCAAAAATTCTCAATAAGATACTAGCAAATTGAGTTCAATGGCATATAAAAAGAATTATTCACCATGATCAAGTGGGATTCATTCCTGGGATGCAGGGCTGGTTCAACATTCGCAAATCAATCAACGTGATACATCACATTAACAAAAAAAAAGAGAAGAACCATATGATCCTGTCAATCGATGCAGAAAAGGCCTTTGACAAAATCCAGCACCCTTTCTTAATAAAAACCCTTGAGAAAGTCGGGATAGAAGGAACATTCTTAAAGATCATAAAAGCCATTTATGAAAAGCCCACAGCTAACATCATCCTCAACGGGGAAAAACTGAGAGCTTTTTCCCTGAGATCAGGAACACGACAGGGATGCCCACTCTCACCGCTGTTGTTTAACATAGTGCTGGAAGTTCTAGCATCAGCAATCAGACAACAAAAGGAAATCAAAGGCATCCAAATTGGCAAAGGTGAAGTCAAGCTTTCGCTTTTTGCAGATGACATGATATTATACATGGAAAATCCGATAGACTCCACCAAAAGTCTGCTGGAAATGATACATGAATTCAGCAAAGTTGCAGGATACAAAATCAATGTACAGAAATCAGTTGCATTCTTATACACTAACACTGAAGCAACAGAAAGACAATTAAAGAAACTGATCCCATTCACAATTGCACCAAGAAGCATAAAATACCTAGGAATAAATCTAACCAAAAATGTAAAGGATCTGTATGCTGAAAACTATAGAAAGCTTATGAAGGTAATTGAAGAAGATTTAAAGAAATGGAAAGACATTCCCTGCTCATGGATTGGAAGAATAAATATTGTCAAAATGTCAATACTACCCAAAGCTATCTACACATTCAATGCAATCCCAATCAAAATTGCACCAGCATTCTTCTCGAAACTAGAACAAGCAATCCTAAAATTCATATGGAACCACAAAAGGCCCCGAATAGCCAAAGTAATTTTGAAGAAGAAGACCAAAGCAGGAGGCAT
This sequence comes from Herpailurus yagouaroundi, assembly GCF_014898765.1. Lineage (NCBI taxonomy): Eukaryota > Metazoa > Chordata > Mammalia > Carnivora > Felidae > Herpailurus > Herpailurus yagouaroundi. Next base: position 28,499,179 of record NW_024412407.1, read on the forward strand.
CACAATCCCAGACTTTAGCCTCTACTACAAAGCTGTCATCATGAAGACAGCATGGTATTGGCACAAAAACAGACACATAGACCAATGGAATAGAATAGAAACCCCAGAACTAGACCCACAAACGTATGGCCAACTCATCTTTGACAAAGCAGGAAAGAACATCCAATGGAAAAAAGACAGTCTCTTTAACAAATGGTGCTGGGAGAACTGGACAGCAACATGCAGAAGGTTGAAACTAGACCACTTTCTCACACCATTCACAAAAATAAACTCAAAATGGATAAAGGACCTGAATGTGAGACAGGAAACCATCAAAACCCTAGAGGAGAAAGCAGGAAAAGACCTCTCTGACCTCAGCCGTAGCAATCTCTTACTCGACACATCCCCAAAGGCAAGGGAATTAAAAGCAAAAGTGAATTACTGGGACCTTATGAAGATAAAAAGCTTCTGCACAGCAAAGGAAACAACCAACAAAACTAAAAGGCAACCAACGGAATGGGAAAAGATATTTGCAAATGACATATCGGACAAAGGGCTAGTCTCCAAAATCTATAAAGAGCTCACCAAACTCCACACCCGAAAAGCAAATAACCCAGTGAAGAAATGGGCAGAAAACATGAATAGACACTTCTCTAAAGAAGACATCCGGATGGCCAACAGGCACATGAAAAGATGTTCAGCGTCGCTCCTTATCAGGGAAATACAAATCAAAACCACACTCAGGTATCACCTCACGCCAGTCAGAGTGGCCAAAATGAACAAATCAGGAGACTATAGATGCTGGAGAGGATGTGGAGAAACGGGAACCCTCTTGCACTGTTGGTGGGAATGCAAATTGGTGCAGCCGCTCTGGAAAGCAGTGTGGAGGTTCCTCAGAAAATTAAAAATAGACCTACCCTATGACCCAGCAATAGCACTGCTAGGAATTTATCCAAGGGACACAGGAGTACTGATGCATAGGGGCACTTGTACCCCAATGTTCATAGCAGCACTCTCAACAATAGCCAAATTATGGAAAGAGCCGAAATGTCCATCAACTGATGAATGGATAAAGAAATTGTGGTTTATATACACTATGGAATACTACGTGGCAATGAGAAAAAATGAAATATGGCCTTTTGTAGCAACGTGGATGGAACTGGAGAGTGTGATGCTAAGTGAAATAAGCCATACAGAGAAAGACAGATACCATATGGTTTCACTCTTATGTGGATCCTGAGAAACTGAACAGGAACCCATGGGGGAGGGGAAGGAAAAAAAAAAAAAAAAAAAGAGGTTAGAGTGGGAGAGAGCCAAGGCATAAGAGACTGTTGAGAACTGAGAGCAAACTGAGGGTTGATGGAGGGTGGGAGGGAGGAGAGGGTGGGTGATGGGTATTGAGGAGGGCACCTTTTGGGATGAGCACTGGGTGTTGTATGGAAACCAATTTGACAATAAATTTCATATAAAATAAATAAATAAATAAATAAATAATCATTGAAATGAAAAAAAAAAAGATTTCAATTAGTAGTCATATGCAAATCACAAACTCAGATAGATATTTTCTAAAATTCTTTGTAAGGTCAGCATAAAATGTATCAGTTCACTAGCTTAAAACAAATCATTAGCATTATTTATAACAAATAATACTTTCCATTTATAGCTTCTGGGCTGGTCACTTTCTCTATATATTCTCATATACTCACAACAATTCTTACATTTACATGTGTTTTTTAACCATTTTACAAATGAGGAATCTGAGTTTCAGGAATATTGTATTTTGCCCAAGTTACCTAAGGTAAGTGTAATGGTAGCAGGATTCTCTAATAATATTCAGGCAATCTTTCTACTAACCCAAACATCTTTGCAAGACAACGTACTAACATCTGTTAGAAAATTGACATTATAAATACAGATATCCATGATGACTATAAATGTGAATGGCGTCCCCTAGCATGATGCGGTGTAAAACTTGCACAACTATATATGTCAGCCTGCTAATCAAAATAGTAAGGATATTATCAGTCAATCCTCCTTTCTACATGACGTACCATTCATTAATACCCCAGCCCTCCCCACTGCTCCCATTTACCCCTACCCCATTACCTAGGTAAATGATTAAACTCTGAAAGTGTTTTAGCACATTTGTTTCACTGATATATCCCAGTGATAAAAGACTTTAAAAGGAGTGTTAAAGCACAGTTCCAATAAAAATCTCTACATATAATTCAATCGGTAAATCATTATGTGGTCCAAGAAATGCACATAGTTTATAACCCACTGTCCCTCTGTGACCTCCTTTATTTAAAGAAAATCTTAGTTATACAGCTAACAAAGGAAATCTCTTAACAAACATCAACAGAGCCTCCATTTTGCTATCTCCTATTATGATGAAATGAAATGTGACATCATTTCAGGTGACCCGTTTAGAAGACTTAAGTACATACATTAGCTGTGCTTACATTCATTTAATTATTTCTTCCACAACTGCAGGGAAGAACTTTTTCCAGAATGATGGTTTTGCTGGCTAATCTTACATTAGACCAGCAATGCTCAAAGAGAATGGAAGAAAGAAAAAAGGAGAGATCAGAATCTTCAGGGAGACAGGTGTAGTTTGAAAAAGTGTATTCATTATAAGACAATATTAGGGGCACCTGGGTGGCTCAGTTGGTTAAGCCTCTGACTTTGGCTCAGGTCATAATATCAGGGTTCCTGAGTTGGAGCTCCATGCTGGGCTCTGTGCTGATAGCTCAGAGCCTAGAGCCTGCTTCGGATCTGTGTGTCTGTCTCCCCTCCCCAGCTCATGCTCTCTCTCTCTCTCTCAAAAATAAATTAACATTAAAAAAAGACAATATGGTAGTTAAAGGAAGGGAAGTCTTGTTTTTCAATTATAATCTACAGAAAGTAAGGGAGGGATGAGAAAGAAGGAAAACATAGTGTGTATGTAACAACTTGAGTAACACTTGACTAGACATTTCATCCAGAAATCAGAGGAACCATATCACTGAACAGTATCTTGATGACATCCTTTCCACTCAAGACAAGAGAGGGGATCAAGAACCAGCTAGGTTTCCTGACCTTGGGTTTAAACTTAAAGGAGTCGAAAGTTTTAGCTTTTGTGCAGTAGCAAATTTGTGCAGGGGAACAGCATGAGGCCTAGAAGAGTGGTCTTGAAATATATCTGTTGTAGATTTTTTTCCAACAGCCATACTCATATATTTCTAAGCTCCACATAGCTACCAACTTTAGATATTTATTCCTGTGGAACTGAGGAACATAGGAGCCCAACTGATGCTAACATACCTTTATTTACATTCACATTACAACTACTCCTACTCCTGAGGTAGCTTGCAACCCTCAGGAGCACAGTATTTTGGAAAGGTTTTACATGCATATGTATGTAAATGTATATATACATCTTCCTATAAGATTTACTTATGTATATATAATAGTTGCATGGACTTAAGATGAGAATTGAAGTGTAAATATTAAATGGTTGAAGGAGGTGAAGACTCTTGGCGGCACAACTCATTCTTATATGGAGGCCATGATCCATATATTAACTCAACTTGAGGGTGTCAGGACAGACTCAAAGAAAAGTGAAAGTAACTTTAAATAGGCCTCCAGAGTCTCTAGGAATAGGTCTTGCACTGAGGTGGACTATAGCAGCGGCTGGCTTAGGCCAAAACATTTTCCTGCTGACAATTGCCATCTGACTGATTCCATTAGATTTGTGAGGCATAAAATAAAGATACTTGGAGTTTCAAAAAATAAAATAAGGGGCGCCCGGGTGGCTCAGTCGGTTAAGCAGCTGACTTCGGCTCGGGTCATGATCTTGCGGTCCGTGAGTTCGAGCCCCTTGTCCGGCTCTGTGCTGACAGCTCAGAGCCTGGAGCCTGCTTCGGATTCTGTGTCTCCCTCTCTCTGACCCTCCCCCGTTCATGCTTTGTCTCTCTCTGTCTCAAAAATAAATAAACGTTAAAAAAAATTTTTTTAATAAAATAAAATAAAATTAGGGGCAAATCCACCTGGGGAAAACCCCATGAATGTGCCTAACTAGATCATGAACATATTTTTCTAGAGACTGCTAGCCTCTCATTAGTACTCCTTAGTGGTAAAGATAAGCCAGGAAGTAGAAAATTTATACAGAGAAATAATTACTGTACAGATTGAAGAGAGTTTCCTACCCTTTGCTCTTTCAAGGATCCAGAAAAAGATCCCTTTATATATGCTTCTTTCTTTTTTTTTTTTTTAATGTTTTATTTATTTTTGAGAGAGCACAAGTGGGGGCGGGGCAGAGAGAGGGGTCAGAGGATCTGATGTGGGCTCTGCGCTGACTATAGCAAGCCCAATGCAGGACTTGAACTCACAAACTGCGAGCTCATGACCTGAACTGAAGTTGGACACTCAACTAACTGAGCTACCCAGGTGCCCCTGTATGTTTTTTTTCTTAATCACTTTTTAAACATTGAATAAAGTGATTGAAGATGGTTCATGTTGAAGCAGTTGAAAGGTTCATTTCAAACATTCATAAAAATAAAAATAGCAGCTTCTCAGAGAACACACTTTATGACAAAAGTCTCCCTCAAAACCTAGTATGCACTAGCAGTATTTAAGAGACCAACTAAGTGTATAATTATTTCATTAAAAATATCTTTTATCTAATAGGTGAATTGTTTGTTAAAATTTCCAATGCTGTTTTCTTCAGTTTCTTTTGCCAAATTTCAGATTAAGGCATGAATATTTCTATTTGACTATTAACAGAAAAATTACATTTTACAATAAAATTATATTCCCTTGAATGATAAATTCACATTTCTTCCCAATGTTCTTATATAACTTATATAAGCAAGTTTTATATAACTCCCTTCTATTGCTTTCTGGCTAGTCTTCTATACGTGGAATCCCACTAATTTTATCTCCAGAGATGCTTGTTGGCAATCCTTCAAAATTGTATTGGCAGCCTGTCTTGGTTGGGCACCAGTTTCTTTCCCTTTTGTCCACATATGCCTGTTCACTTAGATCCTGACCTTGCAGAGGAAGTTTGTTCACTGGAAGCGATGAGGTAAAGATCCCCTTACCTCAAATTTTTCTATCACATTTTCTTAAAAAAACATTCTCTTAGTCTAGGAAACTCCTCATTTAAAATGAAAAAAAAAAAAAAAAAGACACAGAAAAGCCATTTGAAAGTTTCTTGTAAAGCTAAGCATACACTTACAATCTCACTTCAGAATTGTGGAAACATATACTTGCAAAGACCTGCATACAAATGTTCACAGCAGCTTTACTCGTAATAGCTATAAACTGGAAACAACCTGAATCCAAAGCAGGTAAATAGCCATGAAATAGAATACTACTCAGCAAAAGTAAGAAACAAACTCCAATTGATACATGCAGCAACATAGATAAATCAAATTGCCAAAACATGGAGTGAAAGAAACCAGATACAAAAGATTGCAGTCAATATGTTTCTGTTTATACCACCATCTAGAAAAGGCAAAAGCAGGGCGCCTGGGTGGCGCAGTTGGTTAAGCGTCCGACTTCAGCCAGGTCACGATCTCGCGGTCCTTGAGTTCGAGCCCCACGTCAGGCTCTGGGCTGATAGCTCAGAGCCTGGAGCCTGTTTCCGATTCTGTGTCTCCCTCTCTCTCTGCCCCTCCCCCGTTCATGCTCTGTCTCTCTCTCTCCCAAAAATAAATAAACGTTGAAAAAAAAAATTAAAAAAAAAAGAAAAGGCAAAAGCATAGTGCCAGAAAGCAGATCATTGGTTGCCAGGGACAGATGTTGGGAGAGGACACTGACTGTAAAAGGGCATGAAGAAACTTTTTGGGGTAACGTATATGTTCCCTACCTTATTTTGGTGGTCATCACACTTATTAACTCTCCTTGAACTATACCCATAGAATGGGTGAATTTTTACATGTAAATTATAGCTCAATAAAGCCGATTATAAAGAAGAAATACACAAATGCAACGATTTAGATTAGTGATCCTTAAAATATTTTGTATCATGGTATTTAATGAAAGCTATTGACCTGGTTTCACAAAATTGATAGAGAAAGATCATGAAGTTTTGTAAACTCACTAGTAGTATCCATTGCCCCCAAGCTTAAACACCTTTCTTTGGAGGATAAGTTAAGATAGCCTGATGAATTTTAAATAATCAGATCCCTTACCTGAGTATCAATTGCATGGAGGAAAGGGGAGCTTGAGGGGTGAGAGGTAATTGCCCTGTTTTACCTGTGGAGAGGCAGTCAAAAGAGGAATGTTGAAATAAATATCATCCACTTACAACTCTTCTAAGATCTCAAGTTTGGCAACCATGACCATTCCACTGAAAATCACTTCCCACACCATCATTGACACAAATAACCAAGGGTTGCAAATGCCTTTGATACCAACAAGATATAGTGAAATAGAATCTTTCAGTGATGAAAGCTAATAGTTTTGCATTCATCTTATGTGGACTACTTAGGGCCAACATTTCCTTTCCTCTTGTACAAAAGATAATCAATCAAGGCCATGTCCTTTAGATTTCCAAAATATCACACATTTTATTATAACCATCTCATAAGGAGTAATTTTGCATTAAAAATTTTTTAAATTGTCATTTAGATACTTTTTAATTAGCTATCAGTTTTCTATGTAGCATTCTGTATATAACTGGTTTACCAAGAAAATTGGCTAAATTCGATTACTCTATCAATTGTCCTTCTTCCCTTCCCATTAATTTCCTAAAACAAAATATTTCCACATGATGAGTCTTGAGTTCCCTGATTGCTACAAGGAAAACTGATTTTTCTCAATCTCATTTCTTTTTTTATTTTTTTTCCATTTTATTTATTTTTGATAGAGAGAGACAGAGCACAACTGGGGGAGGGGCAGAGAGAGAGGGAGACACAGAATCCGAAGCAGGTTCCAGGCTCTGAGCTGTCAGCACAGAGCCCGACATGGGGCTTGAAATCACAAACCGCGAGATCATGACTGAGCTAAAGTCAGACGCTTAACCGAATGAGCCACCCAGGTGCCCCTCAATCTCATTTCTTGAATACTGCATGTACTATAGTTTAAAGAAATAGCAAAAACCACCATTGCTTTCCAAATTAATATTGATATTTTGGTAACAAGCGCAAATTATTACATTGTACATCTTAAAAAGTTGTAATTTTCAAAAGTGGTTGGGAATGGAAGAATTTTTTGTAAGAGCAATGTCAAAGCTTTGAACTTTATATGGGTTAGATGACAAAAATCATACACATTGATCAGTTAACAATTAGAGTGGGATTTCCATTTATTCTTTGCTTATTTGTTTAATGGGAGGGGGGATGTGGGCTAGAGAAAGCAAAGAATTAGAAACTGCCACATCTTGCAAAGGATCTACATATTATCTAGTCACCAGAGTTATATACTTTCTCAACATCAACCCCAAAAAGTCTAATAGTCCCTTGTTCCTTAGTTGGATTTTATACCATGGGACAATCAATCTGTTAATTCAGGCCATGTGAGAGGCATGTCTTTTGCAAGGTAGGAGAAAAAAGATTGTGAATGGGGAGGAGAAAGGAGAAAGTTTGCACTCTATCATAAAAGAACTCATGGGCTTTTTCATTAATTTCAGCAAAGAATCCTTTTGTAAGGTAAGAATCAGAATATTGATTATCTTTAAATTCTGTGTTAGCATAGCCCTTGGAAAGCCTCTGCAGGCTCCCAGTGATATGGGGTGGTATTGGCATAAAAACAGATACATAGATCAATGGAACAGAGTAGAGAGCCAAGAAATAAAACCACACATATATGGTCAACTAATTGATGACAAAGGAGCCAAGAATATAGAGTGAGAAAGGGACAATCTCTTCAATAAATTGTGTTGGGAAAACTGGACAACCACATACAAAGGAATGAAATTAGAACACTATCTTACAACATACATAATAATTAACTCAGAATAGATTAAAAAACTTGAAAAAACTTGAAACCATAAGACTTCTTGAGGAAAACATAGGCAGTAAACCCATGACATCAATCTTGAGAGCTATTGTTTGGATTGGATATGAAAAGCAAAGACAACAAAAGTAAAAATAAACAAGTGGGACTACATCAAACCAAAAAGTTTCTGCACAGCAAATGAAATCACCAACAAAAGAAAAGGCAACCTACTGAATGGGAGAAATTATTTGCAAATCATATATCTGATAGGGGGTTAATATCCAAAATATGTAAAAAACTCATATAGCTCAATAGCAATAGCGACAACAAAACTGATTTAAAATGGGCAGAAGCGGGCACCCAGGTGGCTCAATCAGTTAAGCGTCCAACTTTGGCTCAGGACATGATCTCAGGGTTCATGTCTTTGAGCCCCACAACGAGCTCTCTTCTGTCAGCACAGAGTACACTTCAGACCCTTTGTCCCACCTCCCACCTGCCCTTCCCACCTGTCCCACCTCCCACCTGCACTCTCTCAAAAATAAGATAAAACATTTTTTAAAATTAATTAATTAAAAAATAAATAAACATTGTTAGAGGAACTGAATAGACAATTTTCCAAAGAAGACATACAGACAGCCAACAGGTATATGAAAATGTGCTCAACATCACTAATCAGGGAAATGCACATCAAAATCATAATGTGCTATCACCTCACACCTGTCAGAATGGCTATTATCAAAAAGAAAAGAAATAACCAGGGTTGGCAAAGATGTACGGAAAGGGAAATCTTTGTGCATCGTGGTGGGAATGTAAATTGGTGTAGCTACTGTGAACAACATTATGGATGTTCCTCAAAAAATTAAAAATAGAACTACCATACAATCCATCAATTTCACTTCTAAGTATTTATCCAAAGGAAATAAAAATACTAACTGAAAAAGATATCTGTATCGCCATGTTAGTTGCAGTATAATTTATAATACACAAGACATGGAAGCATCTTAAGTGTCCATTGATGGATAAATAAATAGATAAAGAAAATGTGATACATACACACACACACACACACACACACACACACACACTCACACACACAAATACAGTGGAATATTATTTGGACATAAAAAAGAAAAAAGTCTTTCCATTTGCAACAATATGGATAGACCTTAAGGGTATTACACTAAATGAAATAAGTCAGACTGAGAAAGACAAATACTATATTATCTCAATTACATGTGGAACCTATAAAATAAAATTATACATAAAATAAAATAAAGTAAAACCAAACACAGATACAGAGAACAGACTGGTGGTTGCCAGAGGCAGGGGTGGGGTGGGCAAAATGCGTGAAGAGATTCAAAAGGTACAAATTTCCAGTTATAAAATAAATAAATAAATAAGTTCTGGGGATATAATATACAACATGGAGACCACAGTTAGTAATATTGTACTGTATATTTGAAAGTTAATAAAAGAGTAGACCTTAAAAGTTCTTATAAGGAAAAAAATTGCAAATCTGTGGTGATGGACATTAACCAGATTTATTGTGATGATCATTTTGCAAGACCTATGAATATCAAGTCTTTATTTTTTTTAAGTTAATTTAATCATTTTGAGAAGGGGGAGGCAGAGAGAAAGGGAGAGAAAGAACCCCAAGCAGGCTCCCAGCTGTTATATAAATAAACTTAAAAAAAATAAAACAAAATTTGTGTTAGTTTTGGATTTTATTTGCTTGTTTTTGTTGCACATGTGTAGGTACATGTATTTGGCTGAAATGTCTTTCCTATTTTCAATATGGCATTCAAGTATTTGGAAAATACTTTGTCCTCTTATGAGGCTGTCCTCACTGAGTTCAGAGTTAAATTCAGTGATAGTAAAGAAATACATTTTACCGTCTACTCTATGGGAGTTACTATGCTCAGTGACATAGGAGATACAAAGGTGAATCCTTCAAGGAATGTAGAGTCTGTATAAAAAGTAAACATTCAAAAAACTGCCAAAAGCTACAAAAGTGAATGAGACTATTCCTAACGCTATGCAAAGTCTTTCTAAAGGATAGGCTAACACTATTAGTTTAGAAAAATCAATTTTGAGAAAAATGAATAAAGTCTTTTTTTTAAATGTTACTTATTTTTGAAAGAGAAAAAAGTAAGTAGGGGAGGGGCAGAGAGAGAGGAGATACAGAATCCACAGCAGGCTCCAGGGTCTGAGCTCTTAGACAGAGCTCAGTGCAGGGCTTGAACTCACGAACTATGAGATCATGCTCTGAGCCAAAGTCAGACACTTAACCGACTGAGCCACCTAGGTGCTCCCCACAATGCATAAAGTCTTAATAAAACTTTTCATGGCTATTGATTATCTTTCATCATTTGTATTAATCCATTAATTCATTTAGTAGAGCTTCCTTGAAAGCCTACTATGTACCCAGCATAATATTGCTAATAAAAATGCAGTGTGGTTGAATGATGAAGATGTGGTTGCTGTCTGCAAAATGTTCATAGTCTTTGGGGAAAATAGACATTTAAACAAAAAAATCTGGTACAATGTTGTATTATAAATATAACGAAAACATGTATAATTAAAGTAAATGGACCAGATTTTTTTTCTAATTCATAAGGGCTTTCATGTTAATTTTTATTTTATTTTTTATTTTATTTTTTTTTAACGTTTATTTATTTTTGAGACAGAGAGAGACAGAGCATGAATGGGGGAGGGTCAGAGAGAGAGGGAGACACAGAATCTGAAACAGGCTCCAGGCTCTGAGCAGTCAGCACAGAGCCCGATGCAGGGCTCGAACTCACATACCGCAAGATCGTGACCTAAGCCGAAGTTGGACGCTTAACCGACTGAGCCACCCAGGCACCCCAATTTTTAACTCTTAGAACAAGCCAATGTAGTGAGAACTGATTAGGCTGTGGGTATGTTTTGAAGCAAGAGTTGAGAGCATTCGCTAATAGGTCAGATGTCAGATAAAAGGAGAATAGTAAGTTTCATTCTTTTGCATGACACTTTCCAGTCTGAAAAACAGTACAGAGTTCTTCAAAAAGTTAAAAATAGAACTACTCTATGATCCAGCAATTGCACTACTAGGTATTTACCCAAATAATACAAAAATACTATTTCAAAGAGATACATGTTACCCCTATGTTTATGGCAGCATTATCAACAATAGCCAAATTATGGAAAGAGCCCAAGTGTCCATAGACTGATGAATAAAGAAGATGTGATATTTACACACACACACACACACACACACACACACACACACAATATGGGATATTACCCAGCCATAAAAAATGAAATCTTGCCATTTGCAAAATCATCAATGGAGCTAGAGATTATTATGCTAAGTGAAATAAATCAGTCAGAAAAAAACAAATACCATATGATTTCACTCAAGTGAAATTTAGAAAAACAAAACAAATGATCATAGGGGAAAAGAGAGAACAAAACCAAGAAACAGACTCTTAACTATAGAGAACAAACTGATGGTTATTGCAGGGCAGGTGTGGGGGATGGGCTAAATAGGTAATAGGGATTAAGGAGGGCACTTATGATGAGGACCAGGTGTTGTATGTAAGTGTTGAATGACTAAATTGTACACCTGAAACTAATATCACACCGTAAGTTAACTGACTGGAATTTAAATAAAAACTTTAAAAAAATAACAAGAATAGTAAAAGTAGGTGTAAGGTTTAAGACGTAAAGAGGTGGAAAAATTGAGGTGCTATTTATTGAAATGGTTTATCAGTTAACATTTGCTTTGTAACAAAACACTCCAAAACTTGGTGGCTTAAAAGTGACTTATTAGTTCAAGATTCTGTGGGTTGGCAGTTTTGTTTAGTCCATGGGGCCTCTCTAGAAGGCTAGCTCAGGCTTACTCACATAGAGGCAGGTTTCCAGAACAGCAAGAGTAAAAACTGTTAGGCCTCTTAGGGATTTATAGAACTTGCATCATGTCACTCCTGACACATTTAATTCAAAAAAAGGACAAGGACAGGTCAGATTAAAGAAGTCAAGAAATAGACTCCATCTCTGGATGGAAAGAGTTGAAAATAATGGCCATTTTTACTCTACCATGATAGGAAAGACACGAACTGTAGTCTACTCTAAGACTTTAGCTTGTAGAAAAAAAATGTGCTTCAGTGGAAAGCTATGTGTTGCATAGAACATACTCATCTAGGCTATCTACTTCCGATTTTATGGGGGCTATTTTATAACTCTGTAAACTGTAGGTAACTGATGGCAAGGCAAAATGATTTTTGTCTGTAAACATGCAAAGGAATTCTGTCCCCTACAGGCTCTGTTAGCTTCCCTCCCTCTCTGTCTCCATTTGCACATTAAAACATTCCTATCTAGGGGCGCCTGGGTGGCGCAGTCGGTTAAGCGTCCGACTTCAGCCAGGTCACGATCTCGCGGTCCATGAGTTCGAGCCCCGCGTCGGGCTCTGGGCTGATGGCTCAGAGCCTGGAGCCTGTTTCCGATTCTGTGTCTCCCTCTCTCTCTGCCCCTCCCCCGCTCATGCTCTGTCTCTCTCTGTCCCAAAAATAAATAAACGTTAAAAAAAATAAATAAATAATAAATAAAAAATAAAAAATAAAAGCACTAGGATGGGGGCGCCTGGGTGGCGCAGTCGGTTAAGCGTCCGACTTCAGCCAGGTCACGATCTCGCGGTCCATGAGTTCGAGCCCCGCGTCGGGCTCTGGGCTGATGGCTCGGAGCCTGGAGCCTGTTTCCGATTCTGTGTCTCCCTCTCTCTCTCTGCCCCTTCCCTGTTCATGCTCTGTCTCTCTCTGTCCCAAAAATAAATAAACGTTGAAAAAAAAAATATTCCTATCTATAAACAGGTCTGTTCTTTGAATTCCTTTTTCTTACTATTTTAAAATTTATTCTTTTTTTTAAGCTTATTTGAGAGAGAGAGAGAGAGAGAGAGAGAGCACAAGCAGGAGAGGGGCAGAGAAAGGGAGAGAGAGAATCCCAAGCAGACTCCATGCTGTCAGCACAGAGCCCGACACAAGGCTCGAGTTCACAAACCATGAGATCATGACCTGGGCCTAAACCAAGAGTCCGACACTTAACTGAGCTACCCAGACACCCCTAAAATTTATTTTTAATGGTGGTAAAATGCACAGAACATAAAAATTTGCCATCTTAAATATTTTTAAGTGTACAGTTCAGGGGTGTTAAGTACCTTCACACAGCTGTGAAGCACCACCATCCATCTCCAAAATGAAACCGTTTTCATCTTGCAAAATTGCAACTGTACCTCTTAAACATTAGCTTCCTGTTCCTCCCCCCACCCACCCACACACTGGCAACCACCATCTCACTTCCTGTTGCCACGAATTTCACTGCTCTAGATACCTCATATAAGTGGAACCACACAGCATTTGTCCTTTTGTGACTGGCTTATTTCACTTAGCACAATGTTCTCAAGGTGCATCCAATGTGGTAGCATGTGTCAGAATTTCATTCCTTTTAAAGGCTGAATAATATTTCATTGTATATATGCAAAAATGTTTTGTTTATCCATTCACCCATCAAATATTTGAGTTGCGTCTACATTTTGGCTATTATGAGTAATGCTGCTCTGAACATAAATGTACAAATATCTCTTCAAGACTCTGCTTTCAATATTTTTGGAAATAGACCCAGAAGTGGAATTGTGGGATTATGTGGTAATTCTATTTTTAATTTCTTGAAGAATCAACTACAGTCTTCCATACAGGCTATACCATTTTACATCCTAACCGACACTGACTATTTTCTCTCTCCTTCCTTCCTTCTTCTAACCATCCTAATTAGTGTGAGGTGGTTGGATTCTTCTTTGACTTCTTGTAGTGTCTAACCAATTCTCTCATTAAAAATAAGTTAAATAAGGGGCACCTGGCTGGCTCAGTCACTTAAGCCTCCAACTTCAGCTCAGGTCATGATCTCCTTGTTCATGAGTTTGAGCCCCATGTCAGGCTTTGTGCTGACAGCTCAGAGCCTGGAGCCTGCTTCGGATTCAGTGTCTCCCTCCCTCTTAATGTTTGTTCAGTTTGTATTTCTGGGAGAAACATGCTTTCACCTTTTTTTTTAATGTCATCTTTTCAGTGTGCCTAGGTGGCTCAGTCAGTTAAGTGTCCAAATCTTGATTTTGGCTCAGGTCATGTTCTCATGGTTCATGGGTTTGAGCCCCATGTCAGGCTCTGTGACGGCAGTGTGGAGCCTGCTTGGGATTCTCTCTCTCCCTCTCACTCTCCCTCTCTCTCTCTCTCTCTCTCTCAGCCCCTCCCCTGCTTGCACTTTCTCCCTTTTTCTCTCTCTCAAAATAAATAAACTTTTTTTAAAAAAAGAAAATCATCTTTTCACAGTATGTAAAATGGAACAAGACAAGTTTTCTAAGTGAGAGATATTGCAGCATGTTTACTAATAGATATCATACATTAAAGAAGGGAAATTTATGAGGCAGGAGTCAGGGCAACAGCCTTTGTTCCTGAGTAGAGAATTAGATCTAGACATCCTTAGACAGAATTATTTTTCTTAATATTTTTGACAGAGAGAGTGAGTGGGGAGGAGCAGAGAGAGGGACAGAGAAAGAATCCCAAGCAGGCTCCACACTGCCAGTGCAGAGCCCAACGTAGGGCTCAAATCCATGAACCATGAGAACGTGACCTGAGCCGAAATCAAGAGTCAGATGCTCAACCAGCTGAGCCGCCCAGGTGCCCCTTAACAAAATTATATACAATTTATTTATTGTAATTGAAAGAAAAGTGAAATACTCATATAAAATGCAGATAGATTCCTTTACTTGGATGTGGGGGCATATGGAAGAGGTCTTCTGAATTCTTTTCATTTTCTAATCTCTACTCCTTAGCTCAAAAGTTAAATATTCCTTGGGTGAATATAATAAAAGTAATCCTACTCTGAAAGAAAGAACATGATAGTAAAGATCCACCATGTCTAACATAGAAATATATTTAATGTTTGCCTAGTTTAATTCACAGCATTTGTTAACAGACTGGTAAAATGCTTCTAAATTACTCATGTAAATAATTTAAAAGCACAATCTCTTCAATTTCCCTACACCACTTCCCTTAGCTATCAAAGGTAAAAGGGCCTTGTAGCAATGTCAATCTGTCTGTAACAGGACACCTCTTTGATAGAAAACAAACTCATGAGGGGAAGCTAAATAGGGATATTGTTTACTGGCTCTGATAATTTCTTGTTGGCAAGCAGGTGAACCCTATCTAAGAGATAGGAAATAAGGAAAACATTATGCTCGGTCCTACATAAGAAGAAAATGGAGGACATCATTTAAAACAAAAAACAAACGTAACTGACTCTTATTGAGGGCTCGCGAGGCCTCAGAAGTAGAACTCAGGATGGATCTAGAGACTTTAAACACATAAAGAGCAGGACTGCTAGACAAGCGCTAATTGAAGGTTGAAAGGCAATCTCACTGCGTGGGAGAAGATAGCCGCGTGTTCATTAGCATAAACAACACATTCCAGGGTTCCAAACGATGTAACTTCCCACATTGAGCATCTGACCCAGCTGACCCCACTGCTGAGTGAGCTAGTCAGCATCTGAGAATAAAGTTAAAAGTTAGGTAGATACCAAAGGTAGAGGGGAGAAAAAAGCTGAGAAATTCTTTTTTCAATTTAGTTCGATTCAACAAACATTCGTTGAAATCCTGCATTCAAAAACACCGCAGGAGAATGCAGATTCAAAGAAAAATAAAGGATACCCCGCTGATTCTCTATTTTTGATGTGATTGCTAGGTTTAACTTTAAACTAAAAAAAAGGACTTATTACTCAATTATATATTGTGGAAAAACAATACACCAATTTACTAAACATTGAAATTAAGGATTACAACTAATATGTTAATTTCCTTCTAGCAATTGTGCCCTCAACTGAGACCCACAGCTCCTTCCCTAACAGGCTCTGGATCACTTTTTGATCCCCGATGGCTAAATTTACATCTCAATCTGTTGCTAGTCCTCTCCATTTCCATAGTTTGCCTTTTCTCTCTCTCTTTCTTGCTTGCTTGCTTTCTTTTTCCATGTTTACTGTATGTGCTTGCCAGAGATTTATGGATTCCCTCTGCTTTCCTACGACGCTGCATTATTACACTTTTACGGTTACATCACCAATTTGTGTGTCTCCAGTTCCCCGTGTCCTTTTTTTCTCCTAAACTTGTTAGTTCCTCTTCTGTGGTCTCTCTCTATTTTACTTGAAGTTGCAAATCATTCATTCCGCACTTTCAACATACATTTATGGAGCACAGTTGGCCAGCACCGTGAGTTGTGCTACACCATGGATTTTCTCCTGCTTTTTCCTGTTTATTCCTCCAGACTGCTTTTTCCCTGCTCACCCCTATTAAGCGTGGTTCTACTTCAGAAAATCCCATATGGTTTAGTCTGGAAAAGACTGACTTCATAAGAGGGTGCTTGTGGGACAATCATGTCCCCAGAGCCCACAAGTCGGCTTCTTTCTCTCTTGCTCTTTCTCTCTTTCATTCTCTCTGCTACTTTCTTTCTCTTTCTGGCCCTGAGGTTCTCAGTTTTGGAGATGACTATGTAGTTTGAAAAATCACCCCCATAGTTTCATAAGATACCCTAATCTATTTCTTCTCCCAACACTCTGTAAAATACCTCTTTTACAGCTAGAAGTAGCTGCAGAATTTGCCAAAAAAGTTTTGAAGCTGTTATGTTTTCTTATAAAAACGTTATGACTCACATCATAAGGTTGATGTATGAGTCTGTCGGACTGATTTTAGTTTTGATCTCATGTTTCCTTCCCACCCTGTCACTGTCACACTAATGACTGTTAAAATGCTCCCAAAGACAGGCAAATAAGAAAACAAAGACAAGAGCCAGAAGATTTCAAGTTCCCAAAGGAGCAAATATTGCCCATATTTGAGAAAAATCATATTGGGTTAGTTTCTAAATGTTTAAACATTATGAAAGTCTCCAGAGGGGAAAAGAAAAGATAACCTTTGACCATAGGAATGAGATACTCTGTTCATGATGTCACTCCCCAGTAACCGCATTTTTAAAGATTAACACCTTCCTCTCTAAATTATTTATTTAGGAATGGCCACAAATAGTATCACCCTGCAAGTGAAACAGGTATCTTAAGCATTATGTATTGTCATCTCAAGGACAAAATCGTGACATTTTCAAAATCATTTTTATTTACTTAATTTTTTTAATGTTTATTTATTTTGAGACAGAGAAAATGAACGGGGGAGGGTCAGAGAGAGGGAGACACAGAATCTGAAGCAGGCTCCAGGCTCCGAGCTGCCAGCACAGAGCCCGACGCGGGGCTCAAACGCACGGACTGTGAGATCATGACCTGAGTTGAAGTCGGATGCTTAACTGACTGAGCCACCCAGGCGCCCCTCAAAATCATTTTTAAAGAAGTCAGAAAAATATTCTGTTCACATTTTTGCTCATGTTGAAAGCTGCCGTTGTTAACAAAAGAATACATTTCTCAATTTATATGCATTTGGCATGTAAAATCTTTCCACTGTATCCCACTGAGTTGTTCATGTCCGCCTGATAACTATACTGCCTGGGTCAGGTGTCAGCATCAGTAGGTTTCTTCCTCTTAGGCATTATCATCATCATCATCATCATCATCATCATCATCATCAACATCAAACAGCCACCATTCATTGAAGTCTTCTGCTTTTTAAAATACATCTCATTTAATTATCTAACCACCTTATTAAGAAGGTATTAATATCCCCTTTCCAAAGAAAACAGAGGCTTAACAAGATTAAGAATTTTTTCCAGGGTCTTATACCTAATAATTGTTAAAGCCAGAATTTGAAGTAGGGCATGTCCACTCGCAAATTTGAGAATGCTGTGTTGATTTCATGATGGAAATGATGGCAAAACTCCTTCAATTGTTCAAAATCACTAGCTCACAGAACACTGCTAGAAGTATACAGGGTGAAAAAATCGTGGTTTTTATCAAGAGTGTGAAATTATTGTGTGAGTCTTTCCTGGTGATCAGACAAGCATGATAATTATGCTTCCTTTAATTTGAAGTTATGATAATAAAGCATTTTAGAATTTACAACAAACTCTTCCATCTGAGCTTAATTTAAGAAGGCGGGCCCAGCACTGTCAATCTCATTTTACAGAAAAGGAAACTGAATCTCAGGGAGGCAGGATGTTTAGTGGAATAAAGCCTAGACCCTGCATCTTTTGAGTTCTAGTTATTTGCTCTTTTCAGTATTGTAGGGAAGCCCATGTTTATGAACAATGAGAAGAAGCTCCCTGGACTTTGCTCCATGATTGCTTTGAAAGAGAAAGAAAGCACTATAAATCAGTTTGAAATATCCACGGAGAACCGCATTCATTAAGTGGTATTAATTAGCACTGGAAGGAAATAGTTCTGTGCTATGTAACACAACGTGAATATAAAAAGTACAAAATAAGAAAGAGAAGGAGGAATTCATTAAGTAATGAAAAGACTAAAAAAATATTTATAACCAAGAGATTTGATCAAAGTTTTAACTGGACTTTGCCTAAGCATCCTCAGAAGTCCCTTGCATGTGCCAATTTCTTTGTTACACTTTATCTTTCAGCATAGTCTAGATATATTCCAAACATTTTTTCTGAAACATGTCATAAATCAAATTTGCTAAAACTGTAATATGCATTGTTGAGTTTTAAAAATTCTAATTCATTTTTTAAACTGGCAAAGTAACATAATTTAAGACATAATTTGAACAATACAATTTAATAGAAAGTGGAAAAATAATTGAAATTTACATGGGGGAAAAATAACTAGTCTTACAAAGAGAACTTACCCCCAAATTAGAGGGCTTTGTTTGTTTTGTTTGGATACTAACTTAAAACCTTTCAGGTATTTAATTTCTAGTCATCCTTAGCTAAGCCAATAAATGTAGAGGTGAATAGATTTTGCTTATATGTTTACTCATACATTTCACACTGGACTGTTGGTTAAAGCCAGGAATTACAAAAAAAAAAAAAACAACACTGAAACTCAATGAAAAGCATAAACTTAATGAAATGTTAATGAGCATCATAATAGCAGTAATAACTTTTCAAGAGGAAAGAAATGAATTAATTTGTTTTTGACACAATAGAAGCACTCTTGGGGGAGAAGGATATGAGAGAAAGTTTCTGGTTGTTGAAATAAAAGACCAAAAAGAAAGAAAAAAAAAACAAGAAAACAAAGAGACAAAAAAACTATTCCAGAAAAATTATATTTGATGAGCATGCTTGAGTAAAATCCTATCTGCTATATGACATAAAAACTTCCAGTGACTCAAAAAATTCTCATTAAAACAAAAAAAATCACAACATGCCTAAGGGTGATTAGATCTTTTTTAGATGCCACTGGAAGTTAACCCAAAGTTGATGTAGAATCAGCCCGGGAAGGTAAAGATCATGTTGACAATATCTTAGTATCTTAGTGAAATTCTGGGGGTCTGTTTAACCCAATTTGAGAATCATTGCTCTACATAGTAGCTTTGTACAGAAACAGAAATGCCAGAAAAATAAAATGTTCAAGCTGTAGTACCAGCTGAGATATGGTAAATGTGTTAGCCCCAGTTTTTGAGTATCCTTCACAGGTACCATCCGTGCCCTATACCCCCACCAACATTTTTCTAGGATGTTCTAGAAGTCACACAGGCCCCTATTCAGAGACAATCTGCAATCTGTACCAAAGTCAGTTGTTGGCCAACATTGAGGATTGTTCATTAACAGTACTGGTTTTGCTGCATTTTCGGGTTGAAGAAGGTGTCAGGGCATTTTACTAAAGAGAAACAGGGATGGCCGAGGAGAATTTAAATGTATTTGAAACAGTTAACCAAATGGTTGCAATTGGGTTAATTAGGATTAGAGTTTCTTATCTTTTATTTTTATTTATTTTATTTATTATTATTTATTTTTATTTATTTTACTTCTATTTATTTATTTTTTCTTTGCCTTTTAAGAAAACATTTAAATTATTCATCTTGACATTACACTAAAAATCTACTTATTAAATAAAACAACAAGAAAATAATAAAAACGAGAACAATTCTTTAACTGGCTAAAAAAAAACAAGCTTCTTCACATCAGGAATCTATCTGTGGTATTTTCACTTCATCAAAATTTTGAAAGATGTCCAACTCCTGTTTACGAATAGTTTCAAAGTTTTTTGTTCTTTCTGCCTCTGGTTGAGCATACTGATGTCTTTCTACGTCTCTGAATTATAGCATTTCTACCTCAATATTACTTTGTTTCAAGAAAACTTACAATTTTCATAAGAAATTTAGATTTCTCTAAAAAGGTAAATAAGTATTACTATTAGTCCAAAACCTACCATTGGATTACATTTAATCATTGATTTCAAGGATGAAGAATCCTGACTGAAGGCAATCATTTTCCACACTGTGAAGGGGAAATCATGCTAGTCACCAAGTACCACATAGCCACCATACTTGTAATCTCTACCTTATGATAACATAAAATGAATGTGGTTAATTTTTTTAAGATATTAAATAGTAAAGTGATATTTTGCTTTTGCTTTTTCAATACAACCTGAAGTTTTATTGAAACTTTAAACTTATATGCTGGTTACACAAATTGATAAAATGAATCTATCTTTTTAACCCTCAAAGAAAAAGCCAGCAAATCCAGATTATATGTTAAAAACCCTCATAAGTTGCCAGAGTCCACACTAGAATACAGAAAACAATGTACTTCTGAATGCCACCAATTTTTCTTGACATCTTTTTTTCTAGATTTATTGAGATATAATTGATGTATTCATATATGTATACATATTCAATATATGTATACATTGGAAAATGATTACCATAATAAGGTTAATTAACACATCCATCACCTCACATAGTTACCGTGTGTGTGTGTGTGTGTGTGTGTGTGTGTGTGTGTGTGTGTTGAGAACTTTGAGATCTACTCTCTTGGTAACTGTCAGTAATACAATACAGTATTATTAGCTGGAGTCAACATGCTGTATATTAAGAGAATCTTTCTTTAAATACCCTGTGAAATGATTTTAGAATCTCTTTGATCTGTTTCCATAAGTACAAATGAAATACTTCACTATTTTTATTCCACTCAAATAAGTTACATTTAATTTCCCATAACTAAGTTCATATCATGTCTATAGTCTTTAAAGTATCAAAACATTCACTTATCCAAGATTTTACCTATTAGAGTATTACAGGAGGGGTGCCTGGGTGGCTCAGTCAGTTAAGCATCTGACTTTGGCTCAGGTCATGATCTCCCGGTTTGTGAGTTCAAGCCCACATCAGGCTCCTGAAGCCTGTTTCCGATTCTGTGTCTCCCTCTCTCTCTGCCCCTCCTCCACTCACACTCTGTTTCTGTCTCTCTCTGTCTCTCTCTCTCTCTCTCTCAAAAATAAATATTAAATAAAAGAATACTGTAGGAAATTATGAAAAATATAAAATTAAAAATGGCAATATAATAGCTATTATATCATCTCCCTCTACTGAGTAGTATTAAAAACCTACTCTAGTATATGTGCCTTAATTTTTGGTTCCATGTGACCATGGAGACATGGAGACCTGAATCGATTAAGCTAACATTCTATCTTCATCTTTAATTTTGCCATAGAAGAAAAATGTCATAGGACTGACTGTGCTGCATAACTGCTTTCTTCATGTCCATGTTGAGTATGGCATATAAAGTAACAATATTTTTATTTTGCATACCATAATATCTGACTATAATTAGTCGTTTAAGGTAAATTTGTTTCAAAGCTAACATGGAAGATCTAAAACTACCATAGCAAAACAAAACAAAACAAAAGACAAAAACAAAAAAGCCAAACAGGTATCATTGCTACTTCAAAGTCAGGATTTTTAAATTCTTTCTTTAGTCAAATCTTTGGGTGATGAATTTAGGTCCAGGTGTTCAAAGATGGCCCTTTGTATCTTAAAACAGAGAATTTGTATTTGCTTAATCTAAGAAAGCCTCTTTTTTTAGATAATTCACAGAATGCCTCAAACTAGAATTTATTCTCTTGCATGATAGAATGTAAAGCAAAGTTCTCAATTCGAACTCTAAATGACCCTTAACAGTTGTGTGGCCTTGAAAATTTATTTAGCCTTTTTTCTTACTCAATGTCCTCATCTCCAAAATAGAGATAATGGAAAATAAAATAAAATAAATAAAATAAAATAAAATAAAATAAATAAAATAAAATGGAATAAAATAAAATAAAATAAAATAAAATAAAATAAAATAAAATAAAATAAAATAAAATAAAAGTGTTTATTGGGGTGCCTGCGTGGCTCAGTTGGTTAAGCATACAACTTTGGCTCAGGTCATGATCTCGCAGTTCTTGAGTTCAAGCCCCACGTTGGGCTCTGTGCTGACAGCGAGGGGCCTGGAACCTGCTTCAGATTCTGTGTCTCCCTCTATCTCTGCCCTCCCCTGTTCAAAGTCTGTCTCTCTCTCAAAAATAAATCAGCATTAAAAAACATTTTTTTTTTAAAAAGCGTTCATTAAAGTGACTTGCTCAAAGGAAGACTTAATAAATGCTAGTTATTTTTAAACAATAATAAACATGAGTTTAATAGGACTAGTAATGTCAAATTTAAATTCTGTGAATGAGTCTTATGAAACTATTAGCACACTCAAATACATTGGCTTGAGTCAGTCTTCTTGCTATATTTTAAAGTATAATTCTAGAGATAATAATGCATTCACTCTTTAATAACTCCTTGATAGCCAAAACCGCCATTCAAACTTAAAATCTAAGGCAATAGGAAAAACTTAAGAGATCTAGAATGGACTTTGGACATTATTTCATACAATCTCCATTTCTTCCACTTATGAGAAAACTAAAACCTTGCGAGGTAAAATGAGTTCTTAACAATGAAAGGCTAGGATGCAGCCACTAGCTGTTGCATAGCATGGACCCAAAGCCATAGCCCCAAAGGCTAGTTCAGAAAGCTTCTCAAAACATCAAACTTTCTTCTGAAGTCAGATGCTCTTCATTTCATGGTCACTTGTTCAATATACAGCAAAAATGAAAAAACACAATACATGATACATATTAAGACACAACTAAATGTGAATGAGAAACTAGTGTATTTAGTCCCTAGAAAACAATTACCTTAAAAATAAACACCAATGGTTTGAATTATGTAGAATATGCTTTACTATTTGTCTTCAAATTTTTTTAATGTTTATTTATTATTGAGAGACAGAAAGAGACAGAGCATGAGCATGGGAGGGGCAGAGAGAGGAGGAGACACAGAATCCGAAGCAGGCTCTGAGCCTTTAGCACAGAGCTTGACACAGGGCTTGAACTCACAAACTGCAAGATCATGACATGAGCCGAAGTTGGACGCTTAACTGACTGAGCCACCGAGGCGCCCCTGTCTTCAAATTATCTTTACATAACCTCATTTTATTCCTCACTCTAAAGTAGGAAGGATATATCTTAACAACTGCATTTTAAAGAAGAAATTGAAACCCAGAGAAGTTCAATTTCATAGCTAGTGATGGGTGAGACAAAATCAGGTCTTTGGATTCCTGCTCAAGAGTTTTCCCCAGTCTTCGTATTATCATGGTTTTCAGGAATAAAGTTGATACTTTCTACCCTTAATTAATAAATGCTAAATATATGTGTAAAAACAGAACCATCCAAATAAGGGAATTTTTGATACATATATAAAATAAATATGCAGCCTAGGATATATGGTATTAAGTTTGACCTCAGAGAAAAGGTCATGGTTAGCTTTATATTAATTTACAATCTAAATTGACAAAAGTTTTAAGCCTACAAGGCACCCTTCAAAATAAACTTAAGTTTACCGCCAACTAGGTATAGAACGATTAAAAATACTTCATGAAATAAAGTACCTAAATTTAAATGTTTATGTATTTATTTTTGAGAGAGAGAAGGAGAGAGTGGGAGGGGCAGAGAGACAGGGAGACAGAGAATCCCAAATGGGCTCCACACTGTCAGCACAGAGTCCCATGCAGGGCTTCAACTCAGGAACTGTGAGGTCATGACCTGAGCCCAAATCAAGAGTCGGACACCTAACAGACTGAGCCACTCAGGTCCCCCTACAGTACCTAAATTTAATCAGTTATTTTTTAAGATTCAAAAAACCTTTCATGTTTGTATGCAACCTGTAGAAGATATCTTCAGATACCTGTTTTAAAATGACCTTCATTTTGGTAGTGCCAGGGTGGCTCGGTAGGTTGAAGCCTGACTTTGGCTCAGGTCATGATCTCACAATTCATGAGTTCGAGCCCTGCATGGGGCTCACTGCACTCAGCACAGAGCCTGTTTCGGATCCTCTGTCCCCCCCTTTTCTGCCCCTTCCTGGCTTGAGTCCTCCCTCTCAAAAATAAAAATAAATCTTAATACAATACAATAAAATAAAATAATCTTCACTTTGAAGGTTTCCTTTAAAGCTCTTTCTAAGCGTTGCTGAGTAAAACAAACCCTACTGACTGTACTTTAACACTATGATAGGTTCTATTGATGTAACAGCATTATCAACTACCCACCCAAGTCAGATAATACCTTTCCCATGGCACTAGGGCAATAAAGATTTGCCTAAGCCATGCTGTCAGAACCGTAAATCCTCTGAGAAAAGCAGTTTACCCCTTTGCCACGTGTTTTGCTGGGATTAGAAGCAAACAAGGGAACCTAGGCAGAGGACGCCAGCAGGGTGTGGTGTTCACATCCATTGCTGTGAGCCCTGGGCAGCGATGCAGTGAGTCTGGAAACGCAGGGAGCTGGCCCCAGCTGTGCCTGGGATTTCATGGCAAAGAAGAGTGTGACAAAGGTTAGAAGATCCGTTAGGTCTAAGGTTCTAGCGGGCAACTCGCATAGTAAAAAGAGCACATCATTTTTAAATCAGATGAATCTGATTTGAATTCCTGTTCCTCAATTTCTTTACCACCAGCATCACTTGAAGCAAGTAAATTGCCTTCTCCATTTAATAGACATATGACCTTAGGCAAGTTGCTTGACATTTTATATCTCCATTTTCTAATCTGTAAAATGGGATAATGCCTCTTAGGGCTATAGTAAGTCAAATGAGTCAATATATGTAAAGCCCATAGAAGAATGCCTGGCATATAGTAACTTCTATTTAAGTGTTAGCTGTTCTGATTTATTATTATCTCTCTGAGTCTCAGTTTCCGCATCTGGCAAACAGGGATAATAGAATATGCCTTGCAGAGTTATTGTGAGGATTATGTGAAAATTCAATACTTATTCTATAAATGGTACTATTATCACTCCTGTTGTTGTTATACAGGTTTTTGTGTTGGACTATGGTACTCTTATGATAACAGATAAAAAACAAAAAACAAAAAATAAACAAAAAACAAACAAAAAAACAAACGTAAACTTGATCTTTCTGTAGTTGTAGGATGACAGTTTATGACACAAGTCTAGAATTTAATCATAGGGTTACCCAAGAACAGAAGATACTATTCCCAGATAGAGTAAGTAAATCATTGAAATTGACTTTAAAAAGTCCTTCATACAGGCAACTGAATAGAGCTGTAAAATTCAATATCAGAAACACACCCATAGTATTCAATTTTAAGATCTCCAAGAATAATAAAGGTATGCCACAGAATGATTCTTCAATATATACTCTTTGCTATGTTGCTGCTAATATTCATCCATGATAGTTTGTCAGAGTCAAAGTTAAATCCTCATTGTAGTCTCAGATAAGAATATAAGACATTCTTCAGGTGTGCAAATTTGCCGATTATTTCTCTACATGAGACCAGCACCAACATGACCCATGACGCAGCAATGATGCATCCCAGTGAGGGACCAAGACAACGTGGAGGAAAGTGAGGCACTCACCTTGGGTACAGAAACCTCACCCTTAATGTAATTAAGATAAATAACATTAAAAATCAAAACTAATGCAAAAATCCATGATGAACAAAATCCCAAAAGTTTAAATAATCAGTATATTAGTTTTCTATGGCTTCTTTACATATTACCTGAAACATAGTTGCTTAAACAACACCAATTTATTATCTTACAGTTCTGTAGACCAGAAGTCTGACATCGATCTCACTAGGCTAAAAATAAGATGTCAGCAGGGATATGTTTCTTCTGAAGGCTCTAGAAGAGAATCAGTGTCTCTGCTTTTCTAGCTCCTAGAGACTGCCTGCTTTCCTTCACATATGGTCCCTTTCCTCTATTTTCAGAGCCAGCAAGAGTGGGTTGAGAACTTCTCACAATACATTATTGTGATCTGTCTCCCTCTTCCACTTTTAAGGACCCTTATGATTACGTTGGACCCACCCAGATAATCCAATAAAATCTCTTCATATCAAGGTCCTCTACCTAATCACATCTGCAAAGTCCCTTTTGCTATTGAGGTAACATGTTCACAGGTTCCAGAAATTGGGTCTTAGAAACACTTGGGGGACATTTTTCTGCTGAATATGGACAAGGTCCGACCCTGCCCTTGCATGACCCTACCTCATTCTCCACACCCTAATCCTAGCCCTGCCACTTTGTTAATTGACCAATTGTGCTTATTCAGTCCTGAATTTCTGAACTGGTATCACTCTATTCACAATACCCTTATAAAACCTAGAGGTGTCACTAGACAAAGCTGTTTTGAAAGTGTCCCAGAAGCAAACAAGTAATCAAAAAATTGCAAAATAAGCATGATAAACAATTTGTTTATGTGTAAAAACAGAAGTGCTTTAGTATTCGGAAGTTGTTGGAAACCTAAAACTCATCTCTAAAGCATTAATTTTTTTTTCTCTATGTAGTTAATAACATATTCTATTATTCTAAAAATTGTACACTATTAATTTTATTTTACCTTTGACTTATTTTAAGTACTGCAAATGTTTCATTTGAGAGTTATAATTATTTGCTTTAAGTTCTTGGCTAGGTTAAAGCACTATACCTTTCTTTTACTGAACCCTAGATGCTCTAGGATTGTTTTCCGCTCCTACTGAGTTTGCTGTTACCATTCTTGGTAATTCTGAGCATATAGATGCCTTCTCTGCACCCACGTTGGATTTTTTTTCTATCTTGATCTTCCCTCGTGTTTTTGAGTTCCTTAGTGCAGGGACTATCCTTCATCATTTGGCACAAAATAGACGTCAGACATTTTCGCAAATGTTGTGGGGGTGGATTTCCAAAATAACCCAAATAATTGAGTACTGTCTTCATGTATTACGTCCCAGTCAGGTGGAATGACTTGCCTTAAAGTCACTCAGGATATGAGCCCAGCTCCACCATGCTTGAAGCTCCTGCCCTTTCCCCTTTCCCCACACCAGTTCATGACTCCTGAGGGAATGTTTGTGGATATCCAAAT
The DNA here is from genome assembly GCF_014898765.1 of Herpailurus yagouaroundi. Classification (NCBI taxonomy): domain Eukaryota; kingdom Metazoa; phylum Chordata; class Mammalia; order Carnivora; family Felidae; genus Herpailurus; species Herpailurus yagouaroundi. The sequence goes on from NW_024412407.1 coordinate 28,526,420, forward strand.
ACAAGCTTAAATTAGGAGACATTCCTATAGGTTGCAGACCATTTACCTTTCCTTAGGAGTCTTTGAAGAGGATGAGACATTGAGACATACACTGCTCAAGGCACAGCACATCAACAGAAACCTCTTTTTCACAAAAAAAAAAAAAAAAAAAAAAAAAAAAAAGCCTAATAACAAAAACAATCACTAAAACATTGTTAGAAAATGGAGCAGGACAATTCCTGGACATGTATTAACTCCCCCATGTCTGATGAAAGAAAAGAAATTTTGCTTGCTATCAAAGCGTTCGGGAAAGCTGAGGAAAAGGCATTGGCTTCATTAGTAGTATCCTTGCCAGTAGGGCCAATTAAATTAAAGTGGTCTCTTTTCATCCAACAGATTTGTGTCCAAACACATTACACAAGTTATGCTCAGAAAATTTACTGCTGGGAGACCATTTATACTCATTAATCCTAGAGCTTTCTTTTGCAATCTGTGTCTATAAAGGAAATTCCCATTGTTGTCTTAAATTATTGGACACTTTCATTTGTACAGGAAAGAAGCAAATTCCTCTTCTTCACATCTTTAGCCAAGGGAGCCAGGGCCAGTACTATGTTCAGCAGGTACAGCTTCCAGCACCCACTTGGTGCGGGCTGCAGCACCAAGAGAAAAGCCTGCAGTAATCACTTGGAGGGCAGGACATCATGGGCCCTCCCTACAAAGTACTTGCCAGCAGCCTTAAACTGCCATGTGGGGGTCAGTGAAAGATCTAGGGCTGTGGACCTTTTTGCCAAATCAGAGTTCACTCCAGGGTGCGCATTGCTCCACAGGGCAAGTGTGATTCTAGAGAAATAGTCTTCACACGCTCCCTGATGTAGCTGATCCTCATTTCCCCCAAGCCCCAAAATTCCTCCTCTCATTCTGGCCTTTACGACTCAGATCCTGACAACAAACTAATCAAATGCCATTGTGGCAAAATGCCATCTCATAAATACTACGAAAACCAAAACAAAGACCATTTGTTTTAGAGAACTTCATAGTGAAGATGTTAGCAAATTATAACATCCCATTTACCTATGCAGAACTTGCTTAATAAGCTCTCCTCCATAAACAAACACATTAAGAACCTAGTCTTTCTCTTTAAATAAATTTTTTAAAAAAGCACCTAGCCTTTCTGAGAAATATTCCTTTTCCTGAATACTATTGGAAATATATTTCCACAAATATAAATTTTTAACCAATTGACCTAATGTTCCTCGAATTCAGTTAATCATCAGACCATTTGGAAAACTTCTAAAAGTATAGATTCTTGATCCTCTACCTAAATCTAATGAATCAGAATTACTTAGGGAATTGCCTGAGAATCGGCTTTGCCAGGATGAGGATTATTTATTGGACAAAAATTGGGCGAATCTTTTTTGTGCTCTCTAATAAGCATAGTTTTACCCTGGCCCCTCTAGCTAACCTAAAGATGAGAAAACACACGGCTCATATTCTGGAAGGATATGAAATTTAGTAGAAGAAATCAAATGAGTAAATAATTACACAATAATGAAAAATATAATAAGTGTCATGAGAGCATTGTACCAAAATAGATCTAGTAGTTTAAAGAAAGGAGTAATCACATCAGGTGAGGGGAATAAGTAAAAGCTTTAAAGAATGCATTTCATTTGAGACAGACTTCTCAAAGGTTATAATCTTGGTGGGAATCAGAAAATGCAAAGGCACAGACATAAAAGGCACGGACATAAAACCCACTATATGACTGAGAAAAAGTGAGAGGTAATGTTTGACTACAGCACAGGGAGTAGCGGCACAAGTGTTGGAAATTCAGACAGGTGTCCAACTGAGAGACTGTTGAATGTTTGTCAGTATCGTGTATATTTAATTTCCTAAGAGATAGAGATGGGATGAATGAAGACTTAGAGTCTGCTGGTGACAATGTGCTCCACATGACACTATAGCCAGAGCCCTCACGGAAAAGAAGAGGGCTTTAACACTTAGTGAAATGGATTCTGAGGTCTGAACCCGAAAAATATCAGATACCAGGTCTTAAAAACCAAACCAAATCCTTCATTCTATCAATCTATTTTCTAGTATGTAATTTCTGCATGGATACTAGAACTGCATGCAAACTTTGGCCATTCAAAAAGTTCAAAATATCAAATGAACTATTTGGGGATTTGGTGCTTTGGACAACATAAACTCACTCTAAATTAAGTCATATAGTGATGTGGACTGCTCACCAATAGAGGCACCTAAATCCACAGAAGTCAAACAGATTTTTCTATCTTTCTGCCAATAGTTAACATGCTCCAAGGAAAACAAAATGATCTTTCCTAGGCATATCTGCAGCACAGAAAAATGAATGATTTTTGCATATTTATGTAAATATTAATCAACAGCTTTTGATAAAGAAAAATACAGCATATGCTTAAGCAAACATGCACATATGTTTTTGAAAAATATTTTAAATACAAGCAGCTTTGCAGAAATTCTCAAGAATTATTCCAAACGTTAGCAATTATATTCTCAAAGGAAAGATCAGTCTCTATAAATGAAATAAATGCAGGGATTTTTTTTTTAGTACTCGTGATTGTGCAACACAGATGTCAAGATATGTTTACACCAAGAGTTGGGAAAATTAACACAATGCTAAGGACATGGACCCAAAAGAAATCAAGAGCTAAGCAGAAAAAAAAAAGGTTGGAAAAAAATCTGTGCATTATTTTCTCTTCTTTCTATTCCCTTTCAATGTGAGTTTATCGAAGCATTGCTTTCATGAGAGCTTAATGCTTGCTTGGATAGCTCTATACTGAAAAATAGGGAAGGAACAAGGAATAATAATAATTACCATTTGTTAAGCAACTATTCTGTGCTAGAACATCTGCTAGACTCTTTACATTTGTCATCCTGTGAAGTAGGAACTCTTATTATCCATAGAAAGATTAAAGAAATTATTCAAGGTTATTGAATGGGTATATTGAATGGGTAATGGTGCCTAATTCATCGGGCTATTATGAGGATTAAAATGGGTTAAAACATGAAAAGTATTTAAAACAGCACTTGGCATATAGTAAATAAATACAAGCCATTATTATTATGTCATAAGAATACCAATATCTATCAGTTTCTTTGAAATACAATTTATTACCATAAAACACTTTCTATTTCAATATTCTTGTCATATTCCTGGTGTTATTGATTCATACAAGCACCATTTCTCAGTAATTTTATATTTATAATCACCATTATAATCTAAAATTCAGTTAAAGGATATTAAATCAAAAGTATGTCAGAGGAAGTTTTCCCTGTGATTTACTGCTAGAGTAAATAAATCATAAAATGCCATTTACAAGTTCCACCTGCTTCATCTGTATAGTTGTGAGGTGTGTGTCTAATCACATAAACAAATTTGTGGGTGATATCTCTGTCTTTGCATGTTTAAAAGTATCACAGCAAGGACATCTGGATTGCTTGGTCGGTTAAGCATCCGACTTTGGTTCAGGTCATGATCTCATGGTTCGTGGGTCTGAGTCCTGCATCAGGCTCTGTGCTGACAGCTCAGAGTCTGGAATTGGCTTCAGATCCTCTGTCTCCCTCTTTCTCTCTGTCCCTCCCTGGCTCATGCACTGGATCTTTCTTTCTCTCTCAAAAATAAACAAACATTAAAAAAAATTTTTTTTTTTAAGTAAAAGTATCACAGCCAAGTATCACTGCCTCCTCCCTGATGAGGACAGAGAATAGAATTCAGAAAGCCTCAGCCAGATTTTCTTACAAAATTCTTTTGTTTCAAAAAACATAGTTGTATTTTTGTCTGTGTTAACTAATAGACTTATTATTGTTATTTATAAATAAATATAAATATTCAAAAAGTATCTGTTTTAATGTCTAATATTTAATATATCATATTGGTAGATATCATCCCCCCAAATCAAGAGACTTCGAAGAATTTTGATAATGTTTAAAACTGTAAAAACAACAACAAAACCCAAACCAAAAAAAAAAAAATGTAAAAGCTTTCTGAGACAAAAACTTTGAGAAGTGCTTTTGCAGGTGTTATTGTACCTCTTGTGGATAAACCAAATCTTGGCTCTACCTAGCCATAGTAGTACCATTGGTAATTGAAGTGAGGTATGAACGTGTGTGTGTGTGTGTGTGTGTGTGTGTGTGTGTGTGTGTGTGTCTTGTGCATGCCTGATATGCATGCATGTGAAGCAAATGTGGAAATTACTCACAGTATTAGTGTACAGTGCTTCATGTATTTTATGTTATGTATTCTCAAAGCCTTTGAGGTAAGCACTATTATTATCTGCATTTCGCAGATGGGAGATTAAGACATAAATAGGAAATGGGCACTCAATAATGAAAGTATAAACAATGAGACAATGCAACAGACATAACAGGCAGAGAGTCTATCTTCATATAGAAGCAAAATATATTGACTAGAAAAATTAAGGAAGGTGGAATGATTGAGACTGAGTAAATCTCAGGGTAAACAAAGCATCAAACACAGTTACTCCCCTTATTTGGTCTTGAGAAATTGTTTCTCCCCATCCATTAGTAGAGATATTAATAGTTAATCTACCTCTCCCTATGTGTGTGAGGATCAAAACAAATGCAAACATTTATAGAAATTCTCTTCAAGCTGTGAAGTCCAGATGTAACAATTAAGTCATACTGTGTATGTTCAGAAAGCACCCTAATCGTGCATAAATAACAATGATTATTTCAAGGTTACTCAACTTAGAAGGACTCTCTATTAGTTTGATAATTTCTTAAAGCCAAGTACACTGTTTTTTTAGTGTTTTGTTTTGTTTTGTTTTGTTTGTCTTTCCACCTTGGATTCTTGGTTCAGTTAGTTTGAAATTGTGATCTGTGTTAAGCTAATTGTTGGCATTGTGTTTGAATAGCATTGTTAATTATTGGCATTTTCATGAATACTACAACTATATTAGATGCTTTGTAATGAATAGAGAAAATCTAAATCATGGAATTTTACAGAAAACCAGGATACCTCTTGTGGAGTATCATGACAGGAAGACTCAAAAAAAAAAAAAAAAACTCCCTACTTTCTCTTGTAGTTTGTTGACTTGAGGATTATTTTATGAAATAGAATTGGCCAAAGTTTACTTTCCTTTTGTGTGTGTGTGTGTTTATCAAGTCAAGCACCAAAAATCTGTGTATAAATTGAATGTCACCAAACCATCCTCAGGCTTAGACCAGGAGACATTCATCTTACCATGTCTGGCAGTAACCACAGTGGAGGTGACTCTGTTTATCGGTCTTGGCATTGAGCTGGCACCAGAGCTAGTCTGAAACCTGCTCAAGAGAACTCATGTAACTCTCAAAGCTGTTGCTAGGTGGGTTTAGCTTAGAAAATCAAGAAAATTGAAGCTTCTTGCATTTCTAACACTAGCTGTATGATCAAAGGCAAATAGCTTCAATCTCTGTTACTCTGTCAAATATGGTTAATAATAAAGTTTATTAAAGAAATACAATCTTTATTTCTGTAAAAAAAGGAGCATTTTGAAATTCTGGACGTGAACATTACAGAAATACTATGCATTAAAGTCATTAAGTAATTTGTCTCATTCCCAAGAATGGATGTATTTAAGAAAAGAGGTCCACTGTGAAACCAGCCTTATTTTGTCTCTAACATTCAAAACTATCAAGAAGACAAAATTTGAAACAACCAGAAAATAATAGAAAGCAATCCATGAAAAGTACTAAAGGTATGATATAAATCTGGAACTATAGGAATTTACAGGAAGAAAATCAATTAGGCTGGAAAAACCTGAACGTTAGCATTAAAAGAAGAAAGATAAAGAAAAGTTCTGAAACCTGACACAGTTACAATGCAAAAATGTAAAACATTTTGCTTAATTCTTTGTTTCCAGGTATCATGTCCTGCTGCTCATGTGTGCAAAAAGAAAGAGAACTTATTTGCCCCCCACATTCTCTTCTGAAGTCAAGTTTATGCTCAGTGAGAGAGACAGAAATATTACTCAAATATTACCATTCACAGCACGTGAACACTGAATATAACACATTATACCAAAACTTTATTCCTGAGAAAATATCTCAAAGTCCATGTGAGCCATATGCATCCAAGGCCACCAGAAACTCGAGACTCTGAAATACAGAATTCTCTTCCATTAAAACAAATCCTTGTAGTTTCCTTCCTCTAAATACTGCCTGCCTGCCTTCCTTTCTTCCTTCCTTCCTTCGTTCCTTCCTTCCTTCCTTCCTTCCAAACATGGCCTCCTACAGTAAAATTGGAAACCGTGAACTCATTATTATTACAATCTTACTTGAATTTATGTATCTCTTACATAAATGAAAATGTAAATGAAAACACAGATGTGACTTCTTGATGTGGTATATATACACAATGGAGCATTACGCAGCAATCAAAAAGAATGAAACCTTGTCATTTGCAACAACATGTATGGAACTAGAGTGTATTGTGCTAAATGAAATTAGTCAGAGAAAGACAAATATCATATGACTTCACTCATTTGTGGAATTTAAGATACAAAACAGATGACCATAAGGGAAGGAAAGCAAAATTAATATAAAAACAGGGAGGGGGACAAAACATAAGGAGACTCTTTTTAAAAATTTTTTAATATTTATTTTTGAGAGAGATGGAGCATGAGAAGGGGAGGGGCAGAGGGAAAGGGAGACACAGAATCTGAAGTATGTTCCAGGCTCCGAGCTGTCAGCACAGAGCCCAATGCAAGGCTTGAACTCACAAACTGTGAGATCATGACCTGAGCCAAAGTCAGACACTCAACTGACTGAGCCACCCTGGCACCCCATAAGAGATTCTTAATACAGAAAACAAATTGAGGATTGCTGGAGGGGTTGTGGGTGGAGGGATGGGCTAAATGGGCAAGGGGCAGTAAGGAGGACACTTGCTGGGATGAGCACTGGATGTCATATGTAGGGGATGAATCACTGGATTCTATTCCTGAAATCATTACTGCACTATATGCTACCTAACTTGGATGTAAATTTTTTAAAAATTAAAAAAAAACCTGTAAGGATTAAAAAGGTAATAGGATAATGTGAATACATTTATGGCACAAATTTGGAAGAAAAAAAAAAAGAAGTAACTTTGAACTAAAACACAAATGTACACAGTGATAAATAGTTTTAGATGATATTTTAGATATGAACATAAAAAGACACCTCATATGAGGCTGTTCTCCAGAATGGTGGAGGTAAAATTATTTCAAAGCAATATCTGACATTGAGGACTTTAATAATTCTGGGCACACACTTCCTTAAAACATAATTCACAATAATACCTAAGGGGTACATAAATAATAGCTACCTACTGAAAACCTAATGAACATTTGACTTTCTCTAAGTAGAGTAGTCAATTGTGGAATTTCTACTCAATCTCTGCTGCTTCATTTCAGAACTCCTGCAAGAAAAGCAAATACTTTTGCAATCCTTGGGCCTAGGAATGTGTGAACTTGGGATTTCTGCAGGCATTCCTAATGTCAGCCTTAGGTTGCATTCTCCATGTTCTACATAACCACTGTAGGTTCTAAGTATTATGTCTTACATCTTTAAACATGTGCTATACAAAACATTAAAGAATAGGTCTTGAAAGCATTATATGGTATTTATACAAGATGTCTTCCTCATAGAAAAAAATTTATAGTACGGTATATAATCACAATTACATGGAAATGAAGAGCATTTATGTAGATTTACTCTGGTCTTACTATTAAGGTAAAAGCTTTTCAATGGAGGCAGAGATCCTTAAAACAGTGATGTGCACTGCTGATCAGTTGATTCATTCGACCATCCAAGAAGCACTTATTGAGGGCTTACCTGATGCATTAATCATATGAATAAGACATGAGTTAATAAGATACGATCCCTTTTTCAACTCACAGTATAGTGGGAATGGCAAACAACTTTAAAAGAGTGAGAGAAAGCGTAACAGATTCATGTTCAAAGCAATGTAGGATGACAGAGGAAGCAGGAGCCAACTAGGCCCACATGTCAGGAGGGACAGTGGTGCAGAGCCTTGCAAAAACAACAACAACAAAAACAAAACCCAGTATTTAATTAACAGTAGACACTCATGAGGGACAGATAATGCAAGCAAATGAAGCAACACATGTAAATACATGGGGACATGAAAGAACAGTACATGTGGTTTAGGAGGCCTGGTACACAGAGCATGTACAGGCAAGTAACAGGGCAAGTAGCTGGGAAGAGAAGCAGAGTCAGATCATGCAAGCTGTGTTAAAGAAATCCAGATTGCTTCCCAAAGGCAACGGGAGTGACCTCATCAGATCTGTGGTTTAGAACTTGTGGAAGCATCAAGAATGATTTGGTTGGGCTAAGAGATTATTATAATTTGGAATATTATATATGCCACTTCCTTGATGGAAAAACAAGCAAAGGAGTTCTGAAGCTGACTTTAGTTAACAACTGTGGCAGATGGTGCTACTTGCCTACGTAGCATCTATTTTTCCTTTCATCACTACCTATAGAATTACAATATTCTTTGGGATGGCATGTGCTAAACTAAAAATGTTCATCCTTCAAAGACAGACTTGAAGCTAAAGCCATATGACCACAGTTCTGTCCAATAAGATGTAAGAGGAAGTCTAGTGGGAAGGGTAAAATCTGTTGTTTCCCTAATTCAAAAGGAAAATACACAGAGAACACAGGCTTTTCTGCTCAACCTCATCACTTGCTTCTGCCTGAAACAGGAATATGATACCTAGAGATGGAGCAAGTATTTGTGAGCATCAGGATAAAGCCATACACAAAGGACGATAGCATGAAAGTAAAAAGGAATCTGGGCCCTTGATGGTTCCTTCAAGCTACTGTACCATCCTGAGCTGCCTAACTCTTGATTTCTTTCAACATGTAAAAAAAAAGTTCTATTTGGTAAAGCACTATAATCAGATTTCTATTATATATAGTTAAACATAATATTTTTTTTTTAATTTTTTTTTCAACGTTTATTTATTTTGGGGACAGAGAGAGACAGAGCATGAACGGGGGAGGGGCAGAGAGAGAGGGAGACACAGAATCGGAAACAGGCTCCAGGCTCTGAGCCATCAGCCCAGAGCCAGACGCGGGGCTCGAACCCACGGACCGCGAGATCGTGACCTGGCTGAAGTCGGACGCTTAACCGACTGCGCCACCCAGGCGCCCCTAGTTAAACATAATATTAACTGAGTCAGCAACAAAGGAAAATTTATGGGTAAGAGATAAAATAATCTGAAAACAACAAAACAAAAACAAACAAAAAACAAAACAAAACAAATAAAAAACACTAAACAGTAACAAAGCAAAGAGAATCTTTCTGAAGACAAAGAATGAATCAGAAAGACCCTCTAAGCTTTTTATTGAGGCTTATATCTCCAAAAGCCTCAATCTTTATCAATCTCATATATTGACTTTTTAAAAGTTTAAACCCATGTCCTAATTCCTCCTGTTACCTCACCTTTTTTTTTTTTCTTTAATTTCCTTGGATCAATGCAGGATTAAGAGTAAACCAGGCCTCGCAGTTATGGATGACCTCTGCTGCAACCTGAGAGCACAAGCAAACAAATATCCAGATTGTTTAGCAGGTCCCCATGGCATCCTAAGCAATCATTTTCCTCTTAAACTGCTAGCTAGAAAAATACCTATTAAAACAAGTATCATTAAAATATTTTGTGACAAATTACTTTTGGTAAAAAAAAAAAAAAACACACAAAAACCCATAGAACCATATTCGCTAGTTTGTTTTTCATAAAAGAACTGATTGAACATCAGCATTATCCTGGTTTTAAAGAAAAACATCTCATCAATACATAAATTATATTTTATTTTATTTTTTTTTTAATTTTTTTTTTCAACGTTTATTTATTTTTGGGACAGAGACAGAGCATGAACGGGCGAGGGGCAGAGAGAGAGGGAGACACAGAATCGGAAACAGGCTCCAGGCTCTGAGCCATCAGCCCAGAGCCCGACGCAGGGCTCGAACTCACGGACCGTGAGATCGTGACCTGGTTGAAGTCGGACGCTTAACCGACTGCGCCACCCAGGCGCCCCATAAATTATATTTTAAAGTGTGCCAGACCTACCAAGTGAGGCTTTGGAACTCAAATATAATGGATAGGTCACATCTTTTCGGTCAACATCTACAGTTCCCATTGGCATTTCTGGGATTCCAGCCACAAAATGGAGGCTAACGTGTGGTTCTCAGTCATCCAGTTTCCCTGCACATAACAGGAACTGTTCTGATTCTATGTGGGTTCATGCTGACACATTGTGCTGTTCCAGCAAAGTAATTCTAAGCATTCACATCTGAAGCCGAGCTACATTACCACTCTGGCTGCCAGATGTTCTTGTGAGGAACTGTCTCCTCTGCAGCCCCATGAACCTTGATTAAAGTAGATGAAGAGCATTATATTTACTTTATCATTCTAATATGGAACCGTGTTCTGGCCATTGATTACAACTAGCTTCTAGTTGGAAAAAATAACTGTCACTATATGGAAAGTTCTAAAAGCTCAATTGTGCAAACATGCAATACAATTTAGCTAATTGATGTTAACTAGTGATTGGTCAGCCTGGCCTAAATGGACAAATACTTAGTGACATTACCTACATTTATTATGGTCCAAGAGTCAGTAGTATTACTTCTGAGAAGTTGGTTTTCTCTTGGATTAGGATGATAAATAATAAAAGAATCATTTCTATACAATATTGCCAAGTGGGAGACTGCATAGCACATTTTACCTCTACACAGCTGCATGCTGGTTTGATTGATCCCAGATGCTACCAAAAGACAAGGCAAAAAGCAAAACCACATAGCATGTTTAAACATATTTTTTGTTTATACCTGCATAATCAACTCAATGGTCAGAATACACATTTAAAAATAAGATTTACCATGAATACCATTAGTCAAGATCTATTAGAACTCAACATTTGGAATGATTAAATATGAAAAGCCTTATATTGAATCATGATGTTAGAGTTTTTGCAGATGGTATTAAAGGAGAGAATGGAGAGAGACAAAAAAGAATATATAACTATATGTGTGTGTATTTTTAATTTTATTTTTAATTTTTTAAATTTACATGCAAATTAGTTAGCATATAGTGAAACAATGATTACAGGAGTAGATTCCTTAATGCCCCTTACCCATTTAGCCCATCCCCCCTCCAACAACCCCTCCAGTAACCCTCAGTTTGTTCTCCATATTTATGAGTCTCTTCTGTTTTGTCCCCTTCCCTCTTTTTATATTATTTTTGTTTCCCTTCCCTTATGTTCATCTGTTTTGTCTCTTAAAGTCCTTTTATGAGTGAAGTCATATGATTTTTATCTTTCTCTGATTAATTTCACTTAGCGTAATACCCTCCAGTTCCATCCATGTAGTTGCAAATGGCAAGATTTCATTCTTTTTGGTTGCCGAGTAATACTCCAGTGTGTGTGTGTATGTATGTGTGTGTGTGTATGTATATATACATATATATATATATACATACACACACACACACACACACACACACACACACACACACACCACATCTTTTTTATCCATTCATCCATCGATGGACATTTGGGCTGTTTCCATACTTTGGCTATTGCTGATAGTGCTGCTATAAACATGGGGGTGCATGTGTCCCTTTGAAACAGCACACCTGTATCTCCTGGGTAAATGCCTAGTAGTGCAATTGCTGGGTCGTAGGGTAGTTCTATTTTTAGTTTTTTGAGGAACCTCCATACTGTTTTCCAGAGTGGCTGCACCAGCTTGCATTCCCAATATTTTTTTTTAACACCAAAAGCTGTGCTATCTATCAAGCCTGGAAACTTCAGCAATTAGAAAGTTGTCGTTAGTATGGACTTAATACTATATAATGAAATTGAGATGTTCTGTGGTAGACACAGGGTTTTTAGTGATATTTATTCTAGATCTGATGGGGAAGAAATATAAGTTTAGTGGGGGCAGAAACATCTTTTCACTCGATAATTTTATGGCAGGCAAAGCAAAAGGTTTCAATTCAAGTACCAGTTCCAACTTATTGCTAGTATTTATCTAGAACATTATATTAAGAAAACTTTGGAGATAGAGTTCAAGATCAAAAAGGAAGAATGCTATAATTGATTAGTAATATCTGCCATGGATAGGAATGGGTAGAACACAAAAAATATACCATCCTACTTATAGTATGAGTTCTTGAAATCAACTCTAATTTAAATATAAAACTACAGTTCTTTTTCATTTACTAAAGCCAAATAAATGAAGTTTTTCTTTTTTTTCTCAACACCCCTTTGTTTTTTAATATAACTTATTGACAAAATTGGTTTCCATACAAGACCCAGTGCTCATCCCAACAACATAAATACTCTAGATTTTTTTAATGTTTATCTTTTATTTTTGAGAGAGAGAGAGAGGGAGAGAGTGAGAGAGAGAGAGAGGCAGAGAGAGAGGGTGACATAGGATCTGAAGGGGGCTCTGCGCTGATAGCAGAGAGCTGGATGCAGGGCTTGAACTCACAAACTGTGAGATCACAACCTGAGCCAAATTTGGATGCTCAACTGACTGAGCCACCCAGGTACCCCTAGATTTTTTTTTACTATCTACTTTACCGCAGGTGCTGGAGCTTTTTTTCCCCCATACTATCACTTTCCAAACTATCTGATTTATTTATTACTCTGACAATTATCCATAGTATCTTCCCCCAATGTATTGCTCTACTTGAAGTAAGAAACAAACAAACAGAAGTTCATTTATCAATTAACTAGGACAGAAATACCTAAAATTTTTAAGAATAGAGAATGTATCCTATTAGTAGGAATAACACAAATTATATAATCAGCCATTTTATCAAATGTAAACTTCACTATTCTAAGTATTAGGCAAAAGTAAAGCAGTTATTGTGGTGTATTTTTAAATGAGCATAATTTGGGGGCATTGGATGGCTGAGCGAGTTAAGCATGCAATTCTTGATTTCCGCTCAGGTCAGGATCTCACAGTTTGTGAGATAGAGCCCTGTGTTGGGCTCTGCACTGTCAGTGCAGAGCCTGCTTGGGATTCAATCTCTCCCTCTGTCCCTCCCCTGCTTGCTCTGTCTCTCTCTCAAAATAAATAAATAAACATTTAAAAAATAAAAATAAAAATAAATAAAATGAACATAATTTGGTCTCTGTCTTCAAAAAATTATGATTTAATAGAAAAGATCAAATATTCCACAGGAATACAGGACAATTTAACATGATTACACAGGACAATTTAACATGCACAAAAGTGATTACACAGGACAATTTAACATGCACAAAACAATGATGTACACAATTTGTGGCTATATCAGAAATTATTTAATTTGAGAAAAATCACTTTTTAAATTAAGGACCTGGCAGAAATACTCCAAAATCCTTCAGTGAAATAAACTAAATCAATGAATCAGGAATGGGATTATCCTAAAGCTGGACATTTACGTCTCATTGGAGGAAACTCAAAGGACTCTGAAAGTACTTCTCATCAAAGAAAACACGAAAGGAGCCTGGAGTTCATATAAACGATTCATCCTTCCATTCTGCTGTAATGGTTCTTCCTGTTCTTCCAGGCATCTGGACCCAAGGTATGCTCATCAACCAACATTCAAAAGAAAATAGTCATCAGCAAGATCTTCTAGATGACTATTACAAGTGGGAATAATGGAAATGTCCACAGTGAGCCAAGACTATGAATTTCAAGGAATTCACCAACAATTTACTGATGTCTACTGCATGCAAGGCAGATTATAAAGGAGAGGGAATACAAAGTTGATATAATTCCAACTTCTGTCCTCAATTTCCAGAGTCTCAGGTCTCAAAGGGGAGGAAACAACTTGCCAAAAAATGATTGAAATAAATGTGAGCCTTTTCCTTACCACTTTCCTTTTCTTCCTCTTCCCCAAAGCAGGCCAACTGCATAACATCATGGAAGGTAGAGGGGAGCTCATGAGAACTTTTGGCAGTGTGCTCACAGACACTTGAGGAAGTGAGAAATGGAAAAGGAGGGACCCAAGCAGAAGACAGATCCATCTCTATCAGAGGCAGTGTGCCTGCTGACATCTCAGGAGGCAGGGCACATGGAGTGGATGCCTACAGGCGAAGAGGGCAGGAGTATTTGGTAAACTGATTACACTGAAAAAATAAATTATTAAGAACAACAAGAGCCAGATTTCTCATAGACAAAGGTACTTCATACCTAGAAGGAAGGAAGTCTAGAAGGAACCCTGAAGTGCTGCCTGGAAATAAAATATCCATATGAGCTCACATTTATATATAGAGAAATAGTATACATAGACTTCTATTCTATAGTTTTACGTACTAAGAGGGCTGAGAAGCAATGGTATCCCACTAGCAATGAACACACTGCAAGCCCAGATCTTAGAACCAGTACTTGCTGGAAATATGATGATTCCAGAATCCAAGCAGGAATATCTTTTTGGGACAGAAAGTGAAAAAGTTTCTCAAGGATAATGAGGACATGACAAAAAGTCATAAGAACCATCTTGAATAGGAGTCATGGTTGGAATATATTTGAATGACAACATGAAAAAGACAATAACAGATCACAAACCAGTGTTTGAGAGTCTATTAAATTTAAAAATAAATAGGTGTACCTAGGTGGCTCAGTTTGTTAAGCATCTTGATTTTGGCCCAAGTCATGATCTCATGGTTTGTAGGATCAAGCCCTGCATCAGGTTCTGTGCTGACAGCATGGAGTCTGCTTGGGATACTCTCTCTCCTTCTTTTTCTGCTCCTGTCCTGCTTGTGTGTACACTGTCTCTCTCAAAATAAATAAACATTTAAAAAATTTTTTAATTAAATGAGAAGAGAAATTTCTTCTTTATTGTGGAATGCCAACAAATAAATGTGGACAGTAGAGAAAAACGACATTTAGCAAGCATGATAATGGTTTGTGGTGTGGACAGTTGTCAATAGAGGCTTAAAGGTAATAGGAAAGGTTGCTGTGAAGAAAGGGCTAGAGAAATATGAATGTGACTTGTGGGTTAGACAATAGTGGTGTACCAATGACTTCTTTATTTGAAGGGTTTCATGGAGGTTATATAGGAAAGTGTCCATGTTTGGAGAAATAACACTGTCATATTTAGGGGTAATGTCTCCAACTTGCTTTCAAATACTTCAGAAAAAGACTAATGGTAATGGTGGTATTCTTTGAAAAGGGGGCAATGAAAAAAATATATTAAATGTTAACACCTGGGGAATCTTATGAAGGGACACCTAAGAGGTCTTTCTGCTGTACTTTCAACTTTTCTGTAAGTTTGAAATTATTTCAAAATAAATTATTGAACTGATATTTTAAAAGTTAGTGTGGGGGCGCCTGGGTGGCGCAGTCGGTTAAGCATCCGACTTCAGCCAGGTCACGATCTCGCGGTCCAGGAGTTCGAGCCCCGCGTCAGGCTCTGGGCTGATGGCTCAGAGCCTGGAGTCTGCTTCCGATTCTGTGTCTCCCTCTCTCTCTGCCCCTCCCCCATTCATGCTCTGTCTCTCTCTGTCGCAAAAATAAAAATAAATGTTGAAAAAAAAATTAAAAAAAAAAATAAAAAGTTAGTGTGATATGGGGCACCTGGGTAGCTCCACTGACTCTTGGTTTTGGCTCAGGTCATGATCTTGTGGTTCATGAGTTTGAGTCACACGGACTCTTTGCTGACAGTGCAGAGCCTGCTTGGGATTCTCTCTCTCCCTGCTTCTCTCTCTGCTCCTCCCCCCGTCTCAAAATAAATAAGTAAACTTGAAAAAAATGTTAGTGTGATAAAAACCATTGCAGAGAGGTATAGCAGGAACAGCAGCCCACAAATCTGGGTAATGTAATTTTCTCCACCTTTCTCTTACTTACCTGAATTTCTATTTCAAGCTCTAGAGTGGCAAGAGTCACAGAAGCTTAATATATGTCAATTCAGTGACTCTTCCCACACTGTTTTCCAGGGGGTTGCACCTTAGGTACTGGGACACTAATAAAATCCAAGATATTGGAGAGAAAATTGAGAACATATAGCCTTTAATTTCACCAGCCTTGCAGGTATCTACCAAAACATTATGTCTCTATCCTGTTCCATGTAAGCATGTCATACAGATCTCTCAGGAAATATTCCTCATTCTCCTTCCACACAGCTCCTTCAGGTTTCCCACTTTCTTCACCCTAGCAACAACTTGGCATTACATAAGTTTCCCTCACTTCCCCTCTCCCTTCTGGAAAAGCCTATATACAACCCAGGGTAAAGTTTTGGGGATTCCTAAACTGACTGACTGAAATTAACTAAATTACCACCTTAAAGAATGGAAACATAAATTATATATTTAACTGAAACATAAAAATTAAAAAACCTAATTTTCCTGCACACTTGAGTTTCTGAAAGCAGAAAATGGACGGATGGCAGAGGAGACAGTTCCTGCCTAGTTTTTGAATGTCAAAATCCTAGGTCCTTGAGAGAACACCAAGGAAGGACTCATGGCTTATATTAAACCATTTTGGGGGAGCCTGGGTGGCTCAGTCGGTTAAGTGTCCAACTTCGGCTCAGGTCATGATCTCATGATCTCATCCACATCAGGCTCTGTGCTGACAGCTCAGAGCCTGAAGCCTACTTCAATTCTGTGTCTCCCTCTCTCTGCCCCTCCTCTGCGCTCTCTCTCTCTCTCTCTCTCTCTCAAAAATAAATAAATATTAAAAAAATACAAAAAAAAAAAAAACACTTCAAGGAAAGCATCATGAGTAATGGTGATAGTTATTCTCCTCAGCCTCATTCTCCAAGAAAAGAAAAGGATTATCTGGGCTGAGGAGAAGGAAAAGTGTCAGAAAAAAAAAATGGTAGGAAATTGGTAGGATATAGAGAGAAGTCCTGTACCCTGTTTGCTGAGCTAATGCAGACAGGTAGCAATATCCCAGATATGCTTGTGGGTTCTAAATACGGTAGAATGTAATGTCCCATTCTTCCAGCAAAATCTTGAGGTGGCAAAATGCAAAAAAGTAGTGGCTGCCTGGTATTTCTAGGCCGAAGGTTATCAACCTTGGTCAAACACTGAAATTGCCTGGGAACTATACTAATAACTCAGGTTCTAAGCCAGGTCAGGGTTATCAAATTCCAGGGCAAGAATTGGAATCACCTCCAAGGTGTTAAAAATATATATATATTCTCCAGATATTGGCAGCACTGAAGCTTCTCATGCGATCCTTACATTTCAGCCAAGGCCAAGAATGGCGGGTCTATACAGATGGAGCCCCGAGAAATCCCCCCAACATGCCTGTTGGCTGCCTGAGAAACAAAAAGTGTGCCCAACGTGGGCCCAATTTGTACAGCAGTAGTGGAGTGATCCCCTGACTCCAAAAAAAACAAATGTCTGTATGAAAGCCCGTGTCAATGACTGATCAAGAACAAGATGGAGGGTAGACAGCTCAGAAGATGCCTCCGTGGCCAGATGACATCAAAGACAGAAAGCCCTTTCTTTCTTTCATACACCCCCCTCTCCCTACAATACAGTCACAACACAAGGAGAAAGTAAGGAAGGCAGTGGGCCTTGCTGTTTGGCTGAGATTTGTTTTTACCACCTTCGTAGAACATGAACACAAAATAGAAAATTATATTTAAATACATAAAAATGTAAAAACCAAGTTTGTAGACTAATTTTTTTTTTCTTTTAAGGTGGTTAGGCAAGGTCATTTTTCATGGTGGAGGGGATCTGAAAAAGCACGAGAAGAGGGGTTAAAGTTTGGAATGCCAGCTGAGGTAATGAGCCTGGGAACTGACCAGAGATTATGAAAAGGATTATCGACCTGTGTTGCAGGGCCAACTGAGATTGGAAACTATAAGTCTGTAGTGGCATCAATTTACATAGTTGAGTGACTTTTCTCCACTGGTGCTGCCAGAGCCACATCACAGAAGCAGATGGGATTGCTCATATTGATCTAAAGGTGGGGGGGGGGGGGGGTTGTGAATAGGTATGGCTCCAGGGCAAATCAATGAAAGAAACTGAAAATCTCAAATGCTAGTTGAGAAGTTTAACTATTAACTCTCATTGAAAGACTAGCAGCCAAGTAGGTTTGAAGGTGGTGGAAAAGTGGTAGCAGAAGGATGTAAGCCAATGTGTTACTAAAATGGGAAATATACTCAAACCCCGTATTGCTATGGGGCAAGTATGGAAGTAGAGGATGGAGACAGGAAGAGAGAACACCAAAAAACCACAGTGTGAGAACCTCATCAATCATCTGGAGAACAAATTATTCTACCAAACTAAAGGCAAAAATACTAATTTAAGGGCAAATAATGAATGAGGTTTCTGTGAAAAAGATAATCCTTTCTGAGAAAATAGAAGAGCAGCTATTGCCATACATAAGTCATTTTTGGCCAACTTTTTAAGGGGACCGGAAGACTAATGATTCCTGTGATGTGAAAAGGAAAGATTTTTTTTTTTAATTTTTTTTTCCAACGTTTATTCATTCCTGGGACAGAGAGAGACAGAGCATGAACGGGGGAGGGGCAGAGAGAGAGGGAGACACAGAATCGGAACAGGCTCCATGCTCTGAGCCATCAGCCCAGAGCCCGACGCGGGGCTCGAACTCCCGGACCGCGAGATCGTGACCTGGCTGAAGTCGGACGCTTAACCGACTGCGCCACCCAGGCGCCCCTAGCAAGCTCCATTTTAAACATCCTTTTCTTACCATGAAAAATCCACAGAATTGCCATTAAACCAACAGTTATATATGTGTTGAGTCTGAGAACACAGCATACGTTTGCCAAAATAGTTACATGATAATGTTAAATTCAATGGGGCATTTATCATACGAGCTTTAAAAAAGAAGAAATGGCACAATGGTTTCCCCTAGTTTGCCCTGAGAAAATTCCTTTAAAAGGATCTGCTCATCAGATTCTGCAATTTATTTCAAATTGGAATTGCAGAAATGAGTAAGTAACCCACTGAAATGCCTGGAAGCACTAAATGAAATTCCAGGGAGTGATTGAAAGTGTTGATCCAGATGGTGGTCAGACAATGTTTGGGAACTCTGTTGTCAGCCTAATTGTGAGTGATGACTGAACTCAGAGAGTTTGCACATTTGAATCAGATAAGCATCCATAATGTTGGATCCTTTCAAAATTTGTTTCAATGTGCCTTCGTCATTATTCATCTCTTTTTTCACTTGTTTTAATTTCTGATTATTTCCATCGCTAAGAAGATATTCAAAGAATATATATGCAATGGTTTTTTAAGCTCCTTTTAAATCTGTGATTTATTCCATCAGCAAGCTCTTAAAACTCAGTGTTGGACATACCACATACAAAAAATGCAGCCCGTAATTTTGTGTGTTTGTCTTTCCTGTCCCTCTTCTCTACCACTTTCTTTTCTCTCTCTTCTCTCTCTCTCTTGTTCTCTTTTTTCTGAATACTCAATATCAAGACAGTACAAGGCCCTCTAAGATCATATAGTTTAGTGGGAAGGAAAAAACAAACACCTATAAATATAATTATTTCAAAATTGTAATAAGAGCTACAAAATCTTTCTTGGTACCAAATAATGACAGTGGGAGGATGGGAAGGATAAGGAGGCAAGAATTTGCTTCAGAAATGGTGGTCACCAGGGGCACCTGGGTAGCTCAGTCCATTGAGTGTCTGACTTTGGCTCAGGTCATGACCTCATGGTTGGTGAGTTCAAGCCCCACATCAGGGTCTCTGCTGTCAGCACAGAGCCCGCTTGGGATTCTCTGTCCCTCTCTCTCTCTACTGTTCCCCTACTCATGCTCTCTGTCTCTCAAAAATAAATAAATGTTTAAAAACAAAAAGAAAGGGGCGCCTGGGTGGCGCAGTCGGTTAAGCGTCCGACTTCAGCCAGGTCACGATCTCGCGGTCCGTGAGTTCGAGCCCCGCGTCAGGCTCTGGGCTGATGCCTCAGAGCCTGGAGCCTGTTTCCGATTCTGTGTCTCCCTCTCTCTCTCTGCCCCTCCCCCATTCATGCTCTGTCTCTCTCTGTCCCAAAAATAAATAAACGTTGAAAAAAAAAAATTAAAAAAAAAAAAAACAAAAAGAAAGAAAAGGTTTTTGGAGAAGGTGACTTTGACAAGTCTGATTTCCAGAATAACAGTGTAAGCAAAGGAACCAACACTTGTGTGAGGCCCTAAGGAGAAAAGAACCGAGGGTGTTCCCAAAAGTGAGAGATTAGTGTACTAGAGCCCAGTGAGAGGAGAGAGACCAGAGATAAACCTGCAAAAGGGGGCTGCAGGAAATGAAAAATTTGAATTGTATCCTAAGTGCAGTGAGTAGTCACTGAAGGGTGAGAAGTGGGGAAAAACACAATCAGGTCTGATTTGCAGTTCAAAAAAAAAAAAACAAATCATCAGCTTGAGGTAGAGAGTGGATGGAAGAAAGAAGACTAGAAGCAGAGAGAACAATTAAGAATCAATTATACTCCAGGTAAGTGATACAAATGGCCTGAATGAGGCAGGTGACAATGGACACTTCCCGCTGCATTTCAACCTTGAGTATATCTCATTGTGTTTTTATATTAGCAAAACAGCCTTATATTTTGTCCCTCTTTTTTGCTCACAATTCTTTATCCATATAAAAAGACCTAAAGTAGATAATATGATAATTATACATTGTTTTCATTTGTTTCCAAGTGGACTTTTTTCTGCCTGCCCTGAAAATGCTATCTTTATAGGCAGTATATATGAGAGATTGAAAAGAATGGTAAAAAGATAGGCACCATTTATCTTCAATGAACTAAAAGAGTCAAGTTATTTTGTATAGTGAGAGAATCATGATTTTAGTTCATGAGAAAATGTAGTGTATTTACACCCTTTCTTGTCTTGTGAACTAAATATCATTTTATACGAATAAGCAACATGGCTCC
This sequence comes from Herpailurus yagouaroundi, assembly GCF_014898765.1. Lineage (NCBI taxonomy): Eukaryota > Metazoa > Chordata > Mammalia > Carnivora > Felidae > Herpailurus > Herpailurus yagouaroundi. The sequence continues at coordinate 28,547,282 of NW_024412407.1, forward strand.
AAGTCCACAATATTATAAACTCGATCAAAATTTAAAAGTTAAACTAAGACTCGAAGTTGTTTCCCAAACTTTACTAAGCACTATTCCTCCACTATATCAGTGAAAATATCAATGCTGATATGCCCAAGTGGTTTTGAGCATTATGATAAAGTTTACTCTATCTCCCAATCAATTTGTTAAAGGAAGAAAATGAGCATACTTAGACATTTATAATTCTTTGTTGAATGGATGATTCTTTGGTAACATTAACCATAAATGAAATTAATGCATGCAATATGACACAAACTAAAATTTTTCATTTCAAAGAAAAATCCCTTATTAATTTATTTGTTGGTTATGAAGGGCTTAGTCACATAGCTAGAATATTTCCTCATTGTAAAATGAGTAAAACAGATTCTTTATCCTAAGTCATCTCTGCAGACAGGCCGAAACCATTCAATAATTCTCTCATACCCACAGTTGGCATTTGCTGTCTACCCTGATTCTGATCATTGCTAAAACCTTCCTGGAGAGTTAGTAATTTACAATATGAATGAGTGGGAATGTGAATAAGAAAGAAAAATATAGGTGAAGTGACAATAACTAGCTAATTTTTTATAAGGAGAAGAAACTATTATTTTTTCTAAGATGAAACAAAAGTAATTGTCTTTGGTTTTATTGAGTAGCAGGGGAAAGGGGCTGAAATCAATTTGGGCTAAAGGCCAATCAATAACACTCCAGCACTAAACACATGGCTCAAATCCATTTTATTAATCACCTCAGGGAGTAAATCCCTAATTCCAAATTCGGTTTCCAATCCCTTTCAATTCTTTGGTTTCTCCTAGCTGATCTGGGTAGCTATTCACCTCAGACTCCTACTTCCATTTTTGTTTTCTTTTTCTTTTCATGTGGCCATTCTTGTGATGAATATTTGAACATCAGCGCACTGCTTACATAACCTTAAGTGCCAAGCTTCTCTGAGGCTGTTGAGTCAGCCAAGCAGAACATGGAGGGGGAGAAGGAAGTGCTACCATGGTGATTTACCGAGAGGACTCACCCCTACATCAATGTTGCATAAATTAAATTCCATTCATCATCCTGGTGGTCTTTGTCAAAGCTATCTCTCCCTTTTGTAAACAGCAGCAGGGTCATGTAGTACTAGAATACCAGGGAAAGCAGAAGAGGAGGGGCAACATATGTATTTCCACAGGCACACAGAAAATCCTTCCCAGCGGCATTATTGAAGAAATGATCATTGCGCCAGAGACTTGCTCCAGAGTATGAGGAAATGTTTCACAGGAGAGTGAATGAGAGATGTGATGAACATACATGGCATTATTAAGCCATATAACATACATGGCTCCTGAAGTCAACATACTCATTACAGCCTTTCCTCAGATATAACCATATGACAATTTTACCCTCATCACTGTTCTCTTACCCAGCACTTCATCTGTCTTACTTAGTTCTCCCAATCTGTTCTGTCCAAGTTCTGGATCCTGTGGCTCCCTAACACATGGTCAATTACAATAATGCACTCCTACCATTACGTCACTAGGCAGCCACCCATAAAAGGAGTCAGGTGACTAATTGTTGGCAACAAAATATTAGAATGTCCTTGCTCTGTGCCAACCAGGAGATACCTCTGTGCCATTGATTTCCTTGGGTTTAGTATGGATTTATTTGTGTATCTTCAAACTGCGTCACTGGAAGCTGTGGGCTCTGGATCTGTAAGAGATTAGCGTTCCAGCCAGAGAGACAATCAATAATACGAGAAACTTCTGTTGCCTTAGTTTAGAGGGACAATATCTTGTTGTTTACTCAACATTATTTATGTTTCTCAGTTATTGAATTTGTGTTATGAATAGAGAAAGAGATTGAAACTGGTAAAAATAGCTCTAGATTAAATACCTAATTAGTGTACCCCAACTTCTAAAATGTTCTCTTTTCCTCACTAATTGGGCTTCATTAAATCATGATCTTGGATTAAACTTAATTAATTACAGGTTTTCGTAATTAATTTTATTTTTACCACTCAAAATAAATGGAAAACAAGGGCTAAATCAAAGGGAAAATTCCCTTTCAAGTACCAATGTTTTATAATGAAACTAAGATATTTTAAATAATAGAAGAAATACTTAAGTCCCAGTGTTGAGTAACCATAATTCAGCACCAGGGCTAAGAAGTATTCTCTCGGTGCAAACACAAAATGGCATTGACAGAGGAACTCTTGTATGTGGGCACCTACTCTATGCTACTTTTTGAGTATAAAATACTACCATCAAGAATTTGATAACTCTACACTTCTGAGGATACAAAGAACAAACAAACACCTCAAAACCAACATGCCTAATACAAAACTTAAGATCTTCTCTTCAAACCAATTCCTTCTCCTATATGCTTCATCTCAGGGGTTGTACCATTATCTATCCAGGCCCATCCATAAACATAAAGAGCCATCTTTGACATCTCCCTTGCCCTCAGCCCACACATCCAATCCAACAGCGGCCTTGTTGATTTTGTCTCCTAAATACATTGCAATGGTTTCACCTCAGGCTATGCTACATACATCTCTCCCATAAATAAATAGTTCACAATGGTCTCCTGTTTTTCCAGAATCCCTTTCCCTTTCCAGCCTACGATCTAGTCACCACAATATAGTCAGTATTTCAAAATACAAATCTCACACCATCCTTAAACCCTTTACTCACTAGCATCTGGGGCTCTAGGGTGAGAGGACAGACATAACTGCTCAGGTGAAAGAATCCATAAGCAATAGCAATGTCAACCAAGAATTCACCTTCAGCGAATCTTCACACACATTCTCCCCATGATCCAGCCGTGCCAAGTTTTTAACCTTTTCCAAAATATACTACGGTATTTGTGATTCTTTGGTTTTAAATGACCTTTACCTGAGAAACTCATACTTTTTCTTTAGAACTCTGTTCATCCCTTCCTGCCTCTTTTGGCCTTTTCTGGCTGTACCAAGGCTGGGTTATTTAATCCTTATCGCTAGCACTTTTAGGTTCTTAGGTTAAGACTTTTGCAATCATGCTATAATTAGCCTCATTTTTTCCCCCACAAAATATTGTTTAAATATATGGCTGAAGTCACCACTGGACTGTTAGCTGTTGATGGCTAAGTATTATTTATTCATTTTCTCAATTTTTCAACAGTTTTTTTTTGATGCCTACTACTACATGCCAATACATGAACTCTAGCACATGAAAGGCATACAGTTGACACTCAATGTGTTTGTCCTGAGGCATAGGAAAACATTTTTTTGGTGTTGATGTTCTTTGTCTTCTTTAGGAAAAAAAAGAAGGGGCCAAGAGTGTTGTTTTTTTTTTTTTTTATCATCATTAGACTTTTGTTCTTGTTGTTTGTTTTATGTTATACAGCACCATTCCCAACGCATATGAGGTGTCATGTAAATGTTTTCTGACTAAATGAATGAATCCCTGGAAAACCTTTCCCACATTTCTGCTAAGTAAATTCTGATTCATGTTTCCTGCTTGCAAGAAGCATGTCTCAGCTTCCCAAGACAATTCTGTCAGCCCCTCCTTTATGCTCCGAGAGCAAATGTGAATACTCTTAGGAGAGTACTTGACTGCATTTTAAAATCTTTTTTGAGCATCTGTTTCTTTCTTCCTTTTTTTTTTTTTTACCAAGGTGTGAGTTCTTGGCATTATGTGTCTTATTGACCCAGCATAATGAATAAATGAATGCATGAAGAGCTACAATGAAATACAACATCCGAAAGTGTACAAGAAAGGGCCATTAATTTTGAATTAAAGGATGGAAGGTTAGGTTTCTGGGGAAAATGGTACTGGGGTTGAAAGAGGAATAAGATTAATAAAATAAACTTTCAGGGTCCTATGAGAGATAGGGATAAGAAAAGGCAGTACAAATGAAGGCCAGCGTAACAAAGCAAGGCATAACTGTGCATGTGCAAGGAAGTGCCTGGAGTGGCTGGAGCACAGGAGAGTGGAGGATTTGCAGATGGTGCAGGGATAGTGCAAGAAAGGAGCTTGAAGGTAGGTTATGAAAGGCTAACGTGGTGCAAGGATGTGCCACGAACAGAATTTGAATGTCATTTGGAAATACAGGCTGCTGCAGGACATCAGAATATGATAAGAGCAGAGAGTGGTCATTGGATTTGGTGAATAGAAAATGGGAGCTTTCAGAAGACTGTTTTCATTGGATGATGGAGGAGAGAATCAAGAATGTATGTATTTTGCACCAAGTGGAAACAAAACAAGTGCAAAAACAAATAGAGCATTCTGAGAATTTTCATAACAAAAGAGAATAAGGGGCAAGAATTCAAAGTTGATGAGAGAAGACTGAACATGTGTGTTGGTCTAGAAAAAGAAGTTAATTAATGGAGGCAATATCAAAAACCAGATGAAAAAAAAATAGTACAGTTGAAAGTAAAACTTTGAAAGGAGGAAGGATCTTTCTCCTTAGGGATCAAGTTTATAAAAAGTGAGCGTGATATGCTTCTTTAAGGTATCTTTGTTAGAATGCATGTGGTAAGGGTAAATTGTAGCATCTAGAAGTATTTAATTGTATTTTATTTATCACTTAAATGGATAAAGACTATAGTATTTTAGAAGGGAAAAGAGCTAAGAGGTACTGGCTGATAGATGATCTCTAAGTGTTCACATAATTCTAAACTTCTTTGTCTATAGGTGTCTTCTAAATTATTTCTCTTGACCATTTTCAGTGTCAGGGGAGATGTCATATGCTCTCATGGACGATGCTACTGGTTGTCCTGGCTGTCACATCTCTAGGAATTTCTTCCATAGACAGAAAAATATCACAGTTAAATAACAGTAAACTAGTATTGATTTCTTGCTACTGTGTATTTTTCATTCTCCAAAATTCAATGGGCAGTCATACTATGTTGGAAAACTGTTAAATGAACTTGCCATACTTTAATTAAAACTTGATTTCAAGTCAATGGGCATTTCTTACTCCTTTAAGAAATCAGCAGACTGATAGCTCCCCCCCACAGATCACTTTGGTCCTCTTCAAATATTGTAACATACAGGGGCGCCTGGGTGGCGCTGTCGGTTAAGCGTCCGACTTCAGCCAGGTCACGATCTCGCGGTCCGTGAGTTCGAGCCCCGCGTCAGGTTCTGGGCTGATGGCTCAGAGCCTGGAGCCTGTTTCCGATTCTGTGTCTCCCTCTCTCTCTGCCCCTCCCCCGTTCATGCTCTGTCTCTCTCCGTCCCAAAAATAAATAAACGTTCAAAAAACAAATTTAAAAAAATTTAAAAAAAAATATTGTGACATACAAAAACAAAAAATAAAACCCTCATAAAATGTATTTGCAAAGCATTAAGCTAATTGAATTTCTCTTAATGCAGTAACAGAATTAAATTTTAAAAAAATCTTAGAAAACTTAATCAGGTACTTTACATTGTCTGCTGAATAACCACTGGCTATACTAATATCTTAAAAGAAAATTTCAGTAACTCTTTATAAGTGCATGATGACCATTGAGTAATTTTTCTTTCCTTTTACTTTCCAAAATAAACTTATCACTGTTATGGTCTATAATAAAAATTGTCTAAAATAATATGCAGTGAGTTTTTCAACGTTTATTTATTTTTGGGACAGAGAGAGACAGAGCATGAACGGGGGAGGGGCAGAGAGAGAGAGGGAGACACAGAATCGGAAACAGGCTCCAGGCTCTGAGCCATCAGCCCAGAGCCCGATGCGGGGCTCGAACTCATGGACCGCGAGATCGCGACCTGGCTGAAGTCGGACGCTTAACCCACTGCGCCACCCAGGCGCCCCTATGCAGTGAGTTTTAACAACATACCAAGCTTAATTTGAATTATCTTTGGCTGTAGCTTTTCTTCATCTTAAATCATCCAAACTCTAATCATAATTCCTTTCTTGTTTATGGCTGTAGATACACGGAGTGTTAATGATCCATCCCATATGCTCGTTAAGGTGAGTTCAATTGTTCTTTTCCAGGAGTCTTTTTTTTTTAATTTTTTAAAGTTTATTTATTAGTTTTGAGAGAGACAGACAAACAGACAGATAGACAGAGCACAAGCTGTGGGAGAGGAGACAGAGAGAGAGGGAGACACAGAATCCAAAGCAGGCTTTGAGTTCTGAGCTGTCAGCACAGAGTCCAACACAGGGCTCAAACTCACAAACCGTGAGATCATGACCTTAGCTGAAGCTGGATGCTTAACTGACTGAACCACCCAGGCACCCCAGTCTTTTTTTTTTTAACCTACATCATGCAAGAAAAATTAGGTTGACCTAATGTTTTTTGGAGCATAGGATCTTCACAGCCATATTTGCAACGTCTCCTTTTAAATGCTAGTGTTCTCCCCTCCTACTCTACTTTCTAATGTTTTAAGGGAGATGAATTGGGGAAAAAAGGGGGGAGAAAAACCACCTAATGCTGCATAGGGTGCTGAGCTTGCTAGATTTTAATACCACGATGCCAGGCTTATCTCCTTTCTTGATTGATTAGAGCTTGACGGCATAGCATAAGCTGCAGCAATGTTAAAGGATTGCTGCTGTATCTCTTCCACATCATTTCAAAAAGTTTCCAATGATAATCTACTTGCCCTCCCACCCCACCAGTTTCTGTTGTTATTTGCAGGAGATAGGGCTTGGTTCTCAAGACATTCTGGTAGCCCAACAATTCTCTTAGTGAACAATGGTATAAGAGGGAAAGGGCTGATAGCTAAATAAAAGCATCATCCATATTATTCTCATGGGCAGTAAGTTTCCAACTACCACTTAAATACATTCTTTAGGTAAAATAAAAGACTTTTCATGGGGTGCCTGGGTGGCTCAGTCAGTTAAGTGTCTCCCACTTAATTTCAGCTCAGGTCATGATCTTACAGTTCACGAGATCAAGCCCCATGTTGGGCTCTGCACTGACAGCACAGAGACTGATTGAGATTCTCTCTCCCTCTCTCTCTCTGCCCTGCCCCCACTTTGTGTGTGCATATATGCATTCTCTCTCTCTCCCTCTCTCTCAAAATAAATAAACATTTTTTAAAAAGACCTTTCTTTTTGTAAATTATGAAATCCAACTGCTAGCATAAAAGTATTTTTTAATTTAAACTGATTTATAGCACATTTGAAAGGTAATGCATACTAAGTCTCCAATAGAGTGGAAAAATATTTGAAGTAGTTCAAGAATTACTTCACTATATGATATAACAAGGACTCCATTTCAGAAAATAAATCTTGTGAGCCACCAGGTACCATCTCTAGTGGTTGTCTTAGTACACACAGGTACAATAAGGAACAAACTTTTTCTGCCAGGTAACAGTTTTTTTTCTTATTTTTGCGGAAGTAAAGGTGTTGTGGTAGTAAACATAGGAATGCTTATCTATATGAGATACAGTATAAAATGCAACACGGATACAAAATATCTGATCTGAGAAACAGATAGGAATAAGAATGTCTTCTATTATGAGTTAGGACCTTAACCTATTTACCTTCACCACATGAATCATTCAATGACATCAGAAACAAGTCAGTGCTATTCACACTCATTTCCATATACAGGTTACAGACTTCTACCCTCATGGAAGATTTTACTCAAGTATCTTAGTGCTTTTGCTTTTTTGACAAAGAGGATAAAGTAGGGTACATGTGTTTGCTCTTCTTTTGTAATTATGTTACTTTGAGAGAGTTTTTTTTTTCTTTTTTAAACTCAATTATATGTGTAGTTTCAAAATGAAGAGTGATGACATTTTTTCCTCTCAAAGAATTACCCCCAAATAATGAGGAGAATGAGAAACATAAAACCAATTCCATCTTCAGTGCAAAGGAGACATGAGTAATAAAACTATTTATATAAAGATGGCTTAGCAAGGAAGAGTCAAACCTAAGTGACTATAAAAGGTGGAAACTAATGAAAAGCCAAATGATTGTCCCTGCAGAACCTCAGAACAACAATGCAAGCGACAATTCAGAAGGTCTCAAAAATTAGATAGCATAGGAAGAAAAAGCAAATAGCATAAAGCAGGGTGATTTTTCAAAAATCCTTTTAAGAAGCAGTTAGATCCGCAGGCAAAAATGTAAAATTTCTAGAAGAAAAGCAAGAGACCAAAGGTTTGCTCTATGGACAACCCAATGATTAGGGCACCTACACTCGAGGCATAGAGAAGGGACTGTGGGAAAAGCCATTCCGGAAACAGGTGATTAGGTCTTCATACTGAACCACTGGATCACTCCCCCAACCCTTCCCACTATCTCCAGAATGGCTGCAGCTAGGCTGATGTCTCCAGGCAGGTGACTGCAAGATCCTCTTCTATAGAAAATAAAGAGATAAAGACCTACAGCTACTAACATTTGGGATCCTCTAATGACAAAGCTAACTAGCCCTCTGACTACCCTCAGAATGAAGGCTACCAGTGCACAAGCCTACTCCTACCCAAAGACCCTCCAAGTAGCTTTTCAGCTCCTCATGAAAATTAATGGACAGCCTGGGATGACTGAATATTTGAGGGGCAAATTTAACATAAAATATAGTTAGGAAAATGAACAAACAGGAAATAAAATAGCAGGAAGAAATGGATAATGAAGGTAACAGGCAGCGCAGATAATAATCATAACATGTCAGAGGAATCAAAGAAGCTACTGTATCAATGAGATAGTAGATGGACCTGATTTTAAAGAGGAACATTTTGAAAAAGAGCTCTTAAAGTTCTAAAGTAGGATTTTTGCAATATAAAAATCAAAGATTTAGGTAATGATCTTGTGGAAATATTGTAAAGTAAAACAAAAAACCAATTAGATAGGTAATAGAAGAGAGAATATAATGAAGAAGATTACTTTAAGAGATATTTCATACAACTAATGGACTCACTCAGAAGGAGACTAGATAAAATGTTGCTGGTGAGAAATTATCAAAAAATAATACAAGAAAATTTTCTATAACCAAAGTACATGAATCTCTAGAATGAAAGTGTCACTACCAAGTGCCCAGTATAATAAATGGAAAAAGATTAACAACAAAAGAAACTATTTTGTTTACTTCTTCAATATATAATATCTAAATTTTGGCATTTAACTTTTGTTTTATTTTCTATTTTTGTTGCCATTTTATGTGTTTTCATGATATTTCTTGAACTTTTTAATGAAAAATTGAAGAAAGTATGACAGGATGTTTGCTGCTATGTTAACCAAAAAGAAAAAAAAATGTTTATTGTTGAGAATCTATAGCACACAGTTTACTACTTAATTGCACATTCTTGTTTTAGTTCACGACTATTAAATTTGTTTCTCAAAAGAGAAGGGCTAGCACAACATACATTGTCAAATAATTTTAAAAAAATTTTTTTAATTTTTTTTTTTTTTTTGAGGGGCACAGACACTGTTTATTGAGCCGCAGGTGCAGGAGAGGTAGCTGGCTCCAGTGTAGAAGCAGAGGCGGCAGGTCACGCCAAGGTGCTGTAGGGCATCTGGCAGCCAGGGCCATGCCCCCCATCCTAGGGGACAGCACAAGCTCACTACGACAAGAGTAGCAAAGAGCTGGCCAGGGGAAGAGGCAGCCACAGCCTCCCATGATCCTGGGCAAGAAGCGGCAGGTGAACTTGGCACAGGGGGTGTGGCAGGGCCTGGGATGGGAGGACTGGGGTCTGGGTGTTCTGGGGGGAGGACAAAAGGGGATCACGTCTGCGGGGTGGAGTAGAGACTGTGGTGGTGGCCACCTGGTCCCAGCACCTGGGAGAAGAGCAGATGAGTGGTCCATGTCTGGCTGCCCCCGCACCAGGCTGGCTCCCCCCGCACCAGGCTGGCTCCCGCCCGATGGCGCCGTACCAGCTGCCGGAGCCTAGGCTGCCTGACGTGCTGGTGCTCTCGCTCCGGCCACGCTCCCAGGAGCAGCCCTCATCCTCACAGTGCCCTGCCCGGTCGAAGAAGTCAGAAGGGGAGCCAAAGACCAGGTCCTGCGGGGGCCGGTGCACCCCGAAGAAGCCCACCAGCAGGGCGGTGGGCAGCAACTCCCACACACAGAGGATGAGGCCAAACACCAGGTAGCCTTTGTTCCCCAGGTCGTTCACCAGGTCCGCCTGGTCAGAGACATTGTACCAGTCGTAATCGAAGGCATCCAGCCGGCGCCAGGGGTCAAGGCCAGGGCTGCCAGGTTGTAGCAGGCCCGGCTGGCATAGAGCAGGACCATGGCGCCACCCATTGCAGCCGCCTGGCACACACGGGTCCCCTTGGCCTCCAGGTAGATGCTGGTGGAGGGCGCCCCGCCTGGCGACAAGGCAGAGGCAGGAAGCAAGAGACAGCGCGCAGATGACAAAGAGGCAGTCGCTCACCAGGACTCGCACCAGCAAGAGGGCCCAGGGCTGTGCCCGGCACCGGCGGGACAGCACAGCACAGCACAGCATACAGCACATTCACCAGCAGAAAGAGCAGCGAGGCCCCCGCGAAGGCCCCCCGGACGGTCAGCAAGCCTCGGCTCATCTCCGGCCGGCGCTTGGCCTTGGACTTGAACACAATGTGGGCGAAGTAGAGGTTCATAAGTGTCAGCGTGAAGAACTGTAGGCAGACAGGGCAGCAGTAGTGAAGCCAAAAGGGCAGGGGTCCCAGGCGGTTGGCTCGGGGTGGGGGGGGGGGGTGTATCTCGGAAGTAGAAGGAGAAGAGGGTGGTGCGCAAGGCAGCCCAGAGCAAACAGAGTGCCAGGAACACCGTCTGATAGCTGAGACACTTGTGCCCATATAGAAGCACCAGCCAGAGTTGGGCATAGACAGAAAAGAAGAGTAGGGCGTACAGGGTGGTGTAGGCCGCAGTCAGCCCCAGGGTCACGGCGGGAGGCAGCGCAGGCACCAGCCGGGCGGCAGGCACCAGGCCAGACAGGTTACTCTCCATGTCCGGAAGGGAGGCCTGAATCCCAGAGAACAAGATGGAGGGGCTGGCAGGGGGCCAGGGAAATAAATATGGAGGGGTGGGAGTTGCAGGGTGCAGCGACAGAGACGGGGAGCTCAGGAGGAAAGAAGCTGCGACTGGCCAGGCCCTTCCTCCTCAACAGAGGGACCCTGCCCTTGCAGCGGGGCACAGGCAGCCTGGGGCCTGGGCCCCTCACTCTGGGGCGTGAAAGGACAGTCCCTCGAGAGGGGGAGGCGGGAGGCAGAGGCGGGAGGCGGGAAGGGTCTCCTCCCTGGGCCAGCCCCAGAGCGGGGTGAGGGGGTGCAGAGGCTGAAGGACAGGGGTCCCTGGCCTTGGTCGTTCGAATCGTCTCGGTAGGAGGGGAGAGCCGAGAGATACCCTTCGGCTGAGGGCAGTGGCCGTTGAGGGTGGGGCGCTCAACCCCCAGCTCTCCCCCTCCCCAAACTGGGGGTCTCTCTCCCCTCCAATAATACGGATTGGGGACGGCCTCTGCCTTCTGTCCTCGGAATTCCGACGCTGCCCCCACCCCACCCCCCTCTGCATCCACTCCCCAGCCTCCCAGCCTCGGGGGGGGGGGGGGGGGGGGGGGGGGGGGGGGGGGGGGGG
>NW_024412407.1:28558851-28591719 GCF_014898765.1 Herpailurus yagouaroundi
GGGGGGGGGGGGAGGGGGGGGGCTGGAGGAGACCGACGCCGCCGGGGAAGCCGGCTCTGGTCGCTGGGACCCAGGGCTCCGGCTCCCCGGCTCCCCGGCTCCCGCTGCTCTGCCCTCTCCTGCGCCTGCAAATAAAATAATGTTTATTTATTTTTAAGAGAGAGACAGAGTGCAAGCAGTGAGGGACAGAGAGAGGGGGAGACACAGAATCCCGAAGAAGGCTCCAGGCTCTGAGCTGTCAGCACAGAGCCGGATGCAGGGATTGAACCCACGAACTGTGAGATCATGACCTGAGCCAAAGTCAGATGCCCAACCAACTGAGCCACCCAGGGACCCTTCACTGTCAAGTAGTTTTTAACAAGAGCATCAAACTAATACAATGGGAAAATCAAAGTTGACATGCAAAAATTATTTCAAGATGGGCTCATAGAGCCAAAGGTAGAATCTAAAATTAAAACACTCTGGAAGAGGAATGCCTGGGTGGCTCAGTCGGTTGGGCCACAGACTCTTGATTTTGGCTCAGGTCATGAACTCACAGTCTGTAGGTTCAAGCTCCATGTAGCGCTCCATGCTGGCCATGCAGAGCCTGCTTGGGATTCTCTTTCTCCCTCTCGGTCTCTGTCCCCCGCCCCCCCCCCTTGTGTTGTCTCTCTCTGTCTCTCAAAATAAATAAATAAACTTAAAAATTATTTTTAAAAAAACTCTGGAAGAAATATAGCAGAATATCTTTCAACCTTGAGAGGGAAAGATTTCTTAGATAAAACAGAGAAAGCACTACCTATAAAAGAAAAAAATTGCTAAAATTTAGTTATCAAAACTGAAAATTTGTTTTCATCAAAAAAATACTATTAAGAAAATAGATTTTAAAAAAGAGAGGCAAAACAGAAAACAGACTCTGAATTACAGAGAAGAAACTGAAAGTTGCCAGAGGGGAGGTGGGCAGGGGGATGGGTGAAGTGAGTGATGGGGATTAAGGAGGGCACTGTGATGAGCACTGGGTACTGTACAAAAGTGATGAATCACCTGAAACTAATATTACACTGGATGTTAACTAACTGGAATTTAAATAAAATTTTGGAAAAAAAAATAGACTTATCACAGGGATCATTCCATAATGTATAAAATATTGAATCACGGGACACCTCAGTGTCTCAGTTAAGCGACTGACTCTTGACTTTGTCATGTTCTCATAGTTTATGAGTTTGAGCCCCACATCAAGCTCTATGCTGACTGCAGAGCCTGCTGGGGATTCTGTCTCTCTCTCTCTCTCTCTCTCTCTCTCTCTCTCTCTCTCTGCCCCTCCCCTGCTGGCTCTCTATCTCTCTCTCAAAATAAATAAAAACAAACTTAAAAAAAATATTGAATCACTATGATATACACCTGAAACGAATAGTATATTGTATGTAAACTATACTTGAGTAAAAACAAAACAAAACAACAAAAACATGATCTAAAAGGAGAGATACATTACTGGATAAAAAGACTCAATATGTTCAAGATAGGAATTCTTCCTAAACTATAGATCCAATGGCAATTAAAATTAAAATTCTGGGACACCTGGGTAGCTAGCTCAGTCTGATAAGCCTCTGACATGGCTCAGGCCATGATCTTGCATTCATGAATTTGAGCCCACACAGGGCTCCCTGCTGTCAGCATGGAGCCTTCTGTGAAACTTCTGTCTCCTTCTCTCTGCCCCTCCCATATGAGTGTGCTCTCTCAAAATAAACATTAAAAAAAGAATTTTAAAAAATAATAAAATAAAATAAAAATGCCAATGAAACTTGGGGAAAAAAAGAAGCAAGCCACAGATTGGGAGAAACATTCACAACTCATACAAATGACAAAAGATGTGAATTCAAAATACATTAATGACTTCTAAAATTCACAACAAAATGGTAGACAACCCAATTTAAAAATAGGCAAAAGTCATCTCATGAAGGAAGATAAACAAATGTCCAATAAGCATGTAAAAAAGGGCTCAACACTAGTAGTCATCAAGGAAATGTAAATTAAAACCACAATGACAACATCCATTAAAATGGCTAAAATGAAAAAGAGGGAATACAAATATCAATGAGGATGGGGAGCAACCAGTACTCCCATACATTGCTAGTGGAAGTTTAAATGATACAATCACACATGCACCCTCTGACACATCAGTTCCACTCATAGATATTTATTCAAGAGAAATGAAAACATATGCCCTCGGAAAGGCTTGTATAAAGAATGTTTACATCAGTTTTAGTCATAATAGCCCAAAACTGAAAACAGTTCAGTGTCCATCAGCAGGAGAACAGATAAACAAATTGTGGTATTTATGGTATATTTCTCAACAATAAAAAAGAACATGGGATGAATCGCAAAAACATTATGTTGAGGAGAAGGAACCAGACACAAAAGAATTTGTGTTGTAGGATTCCACTGAAAGAAAGTACTAGATTAGGTAAAACTAATCAAATTGCTTGGTGTGGTAGGAAGGGAGGCTTAATAAACAGAAAGGGGCATGAGTACCTCATTGGAGTGATAGAAACGGCCTATATCTTGATTAGGAATTGGGTTACACAGATATATTCTGTTTTTAAATACTGGTTGAACTGTACCTTTAAATGTATGCATTTCTCTCTATGGAGATGATATTTTAATAAATTCATGTAGACAAAACAGAAGAGCTAGGATTAGATGTTAGATTTATAAGACACTTTTCCTAGTAATTGTCATATTATTGGGTAACATAAGAATAGAGTCCAAATGACCTATTTCAAAAGCTCTGCCAAAGTAGATTTTAATATCCTGTATGAGAAGTTCCAGTTTAATGGTGTCCCCACTGCTTATGAGGAATTCTGTTGTACATGGAAGTTGACCTGGAAAATAGTCCCATCAGAAGGATGCACATATTGCAAACTGTCCTAAATTAATTTGCTTGTTTACAGCCATTAGGGTTTTGGGGGGTACATATCTGTAATCTCCAATGGTTACAGGTGAGAGCTATGGGTGCCTTTCCCCAGCCATCTCACCTCTGGGAGGTGTGTTATAATGAAAGCAGGTATTAGACTGAATCTGGTAACACATACCAACATCTATTAGCAAGCGACCATGAATACAATCATACAAACTGTTCTGTATGTTCAATGAAGTCCCAGCCCTCTGTCTTTTTTGGCACTTTGATAACAAGCACTTTGCATAGAGGTTTAGGTAGAAATAGGCTCTGGCAGAAGTCAGCTATTATTCTGGTTGGATCAGGTAACAGAATCTTCCCAAAGATCTTGGGACGTGAGGTTGATGGAGTTTAGAATCAGAGTATAGGCAGCTCAGGCCTGATTCTTAGGTCCTGTTTGAGCGAGGCTGAGATGACTATGTATGTCTAGCCAATCAACTTGTCTTGAATACCACTCATTTCATCAGTGAAAAAGAAAGCTATATGCTAACTTATAAATACTCTACAGCTAACCTCAGGTAAAAATAGTTGTAGCTTAGCAACCTGTGCATATTGGGGTCTAGTTAGAGCAGTGGTCCTCAACTATAACAATATGTTAGAATCACTTCTGGAGAGTTTTTAAGTCCCAATGCCCAGACCACATGCCAGACCCATAACATCAGCGTTTTAGGGGGTGGGATGTAATCATCAGTGTTTTTCAAACCTCCCTAGGTGATTCCAATTTACAGATAAAGTCAAGGACCACTGGATTAGAACCTTCCAATCTGGTTTAATAGCAGTGTACATTCCTGAATAGGTATTTTAAATACTATTTAGCTAACTTTAAGAGATAGATAATATACTTTATATAGCACACTATGAATGTTTAAATATCTTTAAATAAATTATAACAATACAATAATATGAAACCTATCCCTTCTTTAGTGAACAAAGACAACAGAACTAGAAATATCAACTGGAAAAGAACTGTAATAGTTCCCAGGAAAGAAACCTGGCTATTTTTGAGTAGTGGATGCATTTAAATACAGATTATTAAGACTTCACCTTGAAAATTTGACCACTGAGGGCTGCCATGTTGCACCAGGGCAGTAATGATGACACTGAGGATGTTTCCCTGTTTGACACAGAAGAGGAGGAGACAACTGACAGATGAAAGGAAGGAAGGAAGGAAGGAAGGAAGGAAGGAAGGAAGGAAGGAAGGAAGAAAGTCAGTCCAGAATCAGACACACAGTGACATCATTTTTTTCATTTATTTTTTCAAGTCAGTGCAACTGTAGTCTATCTTCTCTATGAATTGTTCAGCAGCAGCTTTATCACCTGTTTGGTGACAATGATCTTGTTTTCATGTGACTTTTGGGCAGTCAAGAATGTCACAGTAAACTCATGGTTTGGTCTACTTTGGTAGAAGCACATCAATGAACATGGAAAAAGCCATTGGGTGTTTGAGTTCAGGAAGGCATCTTCACAAGAGTAAAATTGTTACTCCTGAGTCAAGAATCTTCTGGTTAGGACTTACTGCCTGTCCATTGCTGTGGGTGATATTCTGCAGAGTGAAATGGTTGGCGGTGGTTATCACGGGCGTGGTGCTACAAGGTGCCAACCTGTATGCACATCAGGTGCAGAGCAGGCAGCAGAAAGAATTTAACCATGTTATCTCAGAAAGCAGTTTTTAAGACATAACACTGGAGATGATCAGACTTCCTGAAGAGAGTGAGAGAAAGCTCCAGTGTTCTGTCACACTGCCAGCAAACTAAAGAGATTCTTGACCCTGAAAATTTTAGAACTCAGTACATGTTGCAAAGAGGAGTGCTGAGGTTGTTTTTCCAGTTTAAATTTTACTTTAAAAAGTGGAAAGGTGGGTCGCCTGGGTGACTCGGTCAGTGAAGCGTGGGACTTCAGCTCAGGTCATGACCTCACAGTCTGTGAGTTTGAGCCCCCCATTGGGCTCTGCTGACAGCTCAGAGCCTGGAGCCTGCTTTGGATTCTGTGTCTTCCTCACTTTCTACCCCACCCCCTATTCACACTCTCTCTCTTTCTCTCTCTCTCAGAAATAAATCAACATTGGGGCGCCTGGGTGGCTCAGTCAGTTGGGCATCCAACTTCGGCTCAGGTCATGGTCTCGCGGCTTGTGAGTTCAAGCCCCGTATCAGGCTCTGTGCTGACAGCTCAGAGCCTGGAGCCTGCTTTGGATTCTGTGTCTTCCCCTCTCTCTGCCCCTCCCATGCTCATGCTCTGTCTCTCTCTGTCTCTCAATAATAAATAAACGTTAAAAAAAATTTTTTTTAAAGAAAGAAATCAACATTAAAAAAAGTGAAAAGGTAGTTTTCATGTTAAGTTTTTATTTTCTTTCTAGCATCGGGACTTGAAAGTATGGTATTGTTAAAAACCTTGTCAAAATTGGTTCATGTCTATATATGTATGTATATAGTCATGTAATGTCCATATAACCCAAATTAATGAAAGTGCACTCATGTATATATGTAATGGAGAGCTTTGCGTTTTTTGTTGTTTTTTTTTTTTAATTTTTTTTTCAACGTTTATTTATTTTTGGGACAGAGAGGGACAGAGCATGAACGGGCGAGGGGCAGAGAGAGAGGGAGACACAGAATCGGAAACAGGCTCCAGACTCTGAGCCATCAGCCCAGAGCCTGACGCGGGGCTCGAACTCACGGACCGCGAGATCGTGACCTGGCTGAAGTCGGACGCTTAACCGACTGCGCCACCCAGGCGCCCCGAGCTTTGCGTTTTGATCCACAGAATACAGAATGTTCTTAGTCTGTCTTAGAACTCTAGGTGTATACATATTATTTCTGTAGATTATTGTCAGAAGAAAGTTTTGCTTCTGTGATTAAGAGTGAAAAGTTGGTTTATGCATAAGTTAGAAATAATTGTAATTTTACAGCTTAATATATTCTTTGTGATGAAACTTATTTTAGGTACTCACAGGTAAAAACCCAAATTGAGCCAGTGGTTAAATAGTTTGTTAATTTTGCTTATTTTTATTCGTAGTAAGTCATGTACTTAATGCCCAACTAATTTGGAATGGGATTTTCATAATTTATGTTTAGGGGATACCTAGAGATTGCTACTGTTCTATTTATTTTTTGAAAGGGATGGCCAGATCTTACTTTGGAACTTTCTGGAAGCTCTTCGGTGGTCCTTGGCCTAATGAAATCTATTTTTTATCACTAAAAGAGTATTATTCTTACGTCATAGTAAGAATAATCATTTAAATAGTTGGCATAATAAATGCCTAAAAGGCTTTTTATTTGATGAATCTTCCTTGCTATAATGGGGATATTGCAAACCATGCATTTGTATTAGTGGTATTTCTTAAAACAATATATGTAACAATCTACAAGCTCTTGTAGAAGGCTATAAATTCTGTTGTAGTTTCTATAAACTTCGTTGGAGTCTTTTAACCAACATATTATTTTGTGAATGTATTTATACACTGTTGAAAAATTTTTAAAGCTGTTTAATTGAACAAGTTTCTTTACTGAAGTGATAGCTTTGAAGGTGTGTAACTTTATATTTGTATAAAACTCTACTATTTATAAAGCAAAAAAAGAAAAGAAAAAGAAAGAAAATTTTATCTTTAAGCAATTATATCCTAAGAATTTCCTGTAATATTAATATGTGCTCTGATTCAAGGACTGACTATGTCGACCAGACCATGTTGAAACTAAAGCAGCAAGGTACAAACAGGACAAAATAAGAAACACCTGGGTGACAAAAGAAAAAAAAGTGAAACCAGACCGATTTCACCAGTTTCTAATGATGAGAAATTACAAGATATTTTCGGGACATTATTGGAAGTTATTTTTATTTGTGGTACATCAAGAAGTTCCTATAAATTCCTGAATAAACTGCATATTTTCTTATGATTTGGTGAGTTTGGACATTTTCCTTTAGCCTTTTCTATTTTTAAAAAATGTTTATTTATTTTGAGATAGAGAGCACAAGCAGAGGAAGGCCAGAGGGAGAGGGAGAGTGAGAGAATCCCAAGCAGACTCCAAACTGAGTGTACAGCCCAATGCAGGGCTCCATCCTATGACTGCGAGATCACAACATGAACTGATACCAAGAGTTGGACACTTAACTGACTGAGCCACCCAGGTGCCCCAGCCTTTCTATCTTTTATAAAGCCTATTATATCACAGACGGGAAACAGACGTTTCCCAGTCCCAACCAGATGCATCTTAAAAGATTCTTTCTTAAAGAATGTGAGACCGGACCTTAACATTCCATAAATCTTCTTCCTACTCCACTTTCAGAGATACTGCTAAGACTTGTCAAGGTGGTATTCACTCTTATTGTAGTATTTCTATTAAATCTACTTTTTCTTAAGAGGTTATCTGGAGATATCTTGTTGAGTTCAACAGCAACATCATCAAGAATGCCTAATTAAGGCTAATTCCTGTTTTGGAATGCTATATGTCACATGAACTCAAATAAATGATAATGAAATATATTAATAATATAGAAACAAATTTTGCAATATAATATTCCAATCAAATATTACAAAAATATTTTGTGTCATCCCTTTTGTTAATCCAAAACACTGAGGAAACTTGAGGAAAAACAAAAACCCAGCCTACCCAAATCTTTCAAAATGTGGTTTAGATATTATTTCTGTGAAGTCTCTGATGAATCCTCTCAACCTCCGCATTATATTTTTTGTTTTTTTAATGTTTATTTATTTTGAGAGAGAGAGAGAGAGAGAGCGTGCATGTGTGCATGAGTGGGGGAGGGGCAGAGAGAGAGAGGAGAGAGAGAATCCCAAACAGCCTTTAAGCTCACTCAGTGCAGAGTCTGACAAGGGGCTCACTTTCACGACTGTGAGATAATGACCTGAGCCAAAATCAAGAGCCTAATGCTTGACTGAGCCACCCAGGTGCCCTGCAACCTTCCCATTATAATTAAATTATACTTCCTCTTGGCTATGCCTTTTATGTTTATCATATAGTATTTGTTTTCACTTCTTTCTCCATCTACAACACGATGACCCACTTGAGGGCAGGATCCATGGTGTATATGTCCTTGTTTCCCAAGGGTTTATAATCTCAGAGCCTACATTTAAAAAAATGTAGTAAGTGGTTATGAATTATTTGACCAGATCATTCATCTAGGGATTATTTCATTTAATTGAAAACTCTACTTGTAAACTCTTATTAATTAATGACATCTGAGTTGCACAATAGTTTTCTATTAAGCTGGTGACACATAGTTATCAGTTGTTTGAGACAGAAATTCTAGCTAGAATAGGGGTGCTAAAATAAAAACTAGAAAGGTACCAAAGGCAAGAGTCCACTATTTTGAGCCATTCTCATTTAAGGTGAATGAGAATTCGGTAGAGGTTTTACAGTTTGCTCTCTAGAGAAATCTGAAGTGCTTGGTATACTATTTCAGAATAATTCGTGTTGGTATGCTTAAAAGATTTTAGTTAAAAAAAAAAAAAAAATCTATAAAGGGCACCTGGGAGGCTCAGTTGGTTAAGCAACCAACTTTGGCTTAGGTCATGATCCGACGGTCCGTGAGTTGGAGCACCACATTGGGCTCTCCACTCAGCACAGAGCCTGCTTCAGATGTTCTGTATCCCTCTTTCTCTGCCCCTCCCCCCCCCTGCTCGCGCTCTCTCTCTCTCTCTCTCTCAAAAATATATAAATATTTTAAAACATCCTGCTATATAAGTTTCTGTCGTATATAGATTATTGTGTGTGTGTGTATGTGTGTATTTTTTTAATATGAAATTTATTGTCAAATTGGTTTCCATACAACACCCAGTGCTCATCCCAACAGGTGCCCTCCTCAATGCCAATCACCCACTTTCCCCTCCCTCCCACTCCCACCAACCCTCACTTTGTTCTCAGTTTTTAAGAGTCTCTTATGGTTTGGCTCCCTCTCTAACTTTTTTTCCTTCCTTCCTTCCCTCCCCTCCCCCGTGGTCTTCTGTTAAGTTTCTCAGGATTCACTTAAGAGTGAAAACATATGGTATCTTTCTCTGCATGACTTATTTCACTTAGCATAACACTCTCCAGTTCCATCCATGTTGCTACAAAAGGCCATATTTCATTCTTCCTAATTGCCACATAGTATTCCATTGTGTATATAAATCACAATTTCTTTATCCATTCATCAGTTGATGGACATTTAGGCTCTTTCCATAATTTGGCTATTGTTGAGAGTGCTGCTATGAACATTGGGGTACAAGTGCCCCTATGCATCAGCACTCCTGTATCCCTTGGGTAAATTCCTAGCAGTGCTGTTGCTGGGTCATAGTGTTTGAGGAATTTCCACACTGTTTTCCAGAGCAGCTGCACCAGTTTGCATTCCCACCAACAGGGCAAGAGGGTTCCCGTTTCTCCACATCATCTCTACCATCTATAGTCTCCTGATTTGTTCATTTTAGGCACTCTGACTGGCGTGAGGTGGTATCTGAGTGTGGTTTTGATTTGTATTTCCCTGATGAGGAGCGGCGTTGAGCATCTTTTCATGTGCCTGTTGGCCATCTGGATGTCTTCTTTAGAGAAGTGTCTATTCATGTTTTCTGCCCATTTCTTCACTGGATTATTATTTTTCAGGTGTGGAGTTTGGTGAGTTCTTTGTAGATTTTGGATACTAGCCCTTTGCCTGATATGTCATTTGCAAATATCTTTTACGATTCAGTCAGTTGCCTTTTAGTTTTGTTGATTGTTTCCTTTGCAGTGCAGAAGATTTTTATCTTCATAAAGTCCCAATAGTTCATTTTTCCTTTTAATTCCCTTGCCTTTGGAGATGTGTCAAGTAAGAAATTGCTGTGGCTGAGGTCAGAGAGGTTTTTTCCTGCTTTCTCCTCTAGGGTTTTGATGGTTTTCTGTCTCACATTCAGGTCCTTTATCCATTTTGAGTTTATTTTTGTGAATGGTGTGAGAAAGTGGTCTAGTTTCAACCTTCTGCATGTTGCTGTCCAGTTCTCCCAGCACCATTTGTTAAAGAGACTGTCTTTTTTCCATTGGATGTTCTTTCCTGCTTTGTCAAAGATGAGTTGGCCATACTTTTGTGGGTCCAATTCTGGAGTCTCTATTGTATTCCATTAGTCTATGTGTCTGTTTTTGTGCCAAATCCATGCTGTCTTGATGATGACAGCTTTGTAGTAGAGGCTAAAGTCTGGGATTGTGATGGCTCCCGCCCTGGTCTTCTTCAATATTACTTTGGCTATTGGGGGTCTTCTGTGGTTCCATACAAATTTTAGGATTGTTTGTCCTATCTTCAAGAAGAATGCTGGTGCAATTTTGATTGGGATTCCATTGAATGTGTAGATTGCTTTGGGTAGTATTGACATTTATTCTTCCAATCCATGAGCAGGGAATGTTTTTCCATTTCTTTGCATCTTCTTCAATCCCCTTCATGAGGTTTCTATAGTTTTCAGCATACAGATCTTTTACATCTTTGGTTAGGTTTATTCCTAGGTATTTTATGATTCTTGGTGCAATTGTGAATGGGATCAGTTTCTTTATTTGTCTTTCTGTTGCTTCATTATTAGTGTATGAGAATGCAACTGATTTCTGTACATTAATTTTGCATCCTGCGACTTTGCTGAATTCATGTATCAGTTCTAGCAGACTTTTGGTGGAGTCTATCAGGTTTTCCATTTATATTATCATGTCATCTGCAAAAAGTGAAAGCTTGACTTCATCTTTGCCAATTTTGATGCCTTTGATTTCCTTTTGTTGTCTGATGGCTGATGCTAGGACTTCCAACACTATGTTAAACAACAGCGGTGAGAGTGGACATCCCTGTTGTGTTCCTGATCTCAGGGAGAAAGCTCTCAGTTTTTCCCCATTAAGGATGATATTAGCTGTGGGCTTTTCATAAATGGCTTTTATGATGTTTAAGTATGTTCCTTCTACCCCAACTTTCTCAAGGGTTTTTATTAAGAAAGGATGCTGAATTTTGTCAAATGCTTTTTCTGCATCGATTGACAGGATCATATGGTTCTTTTCTTTTATTAATGTGATGCATCACGTTGATTGATTTGCGAATGTTGAACCAGTCCTACAGCCCAGGAATGAATCAATCCCACATGATCATGGTAAATAATTCTTTTTATATGCTGTTGAATTCGATTTGCTAGTATCTTGTTGAGAATTTTTGCATCCATATTCATCAGGGATATTGGCTGGTAGTTCTGTTTTTTTGCTGGGTCTGTGTCTGGTTTGGGAATCAAAGTAATGCTGGCTTCATAGAATGAGTCTGGAAGTTTCCCTTCCCTTTCTATTTTTTGGAACAGCTTGAGAAAGGTAGGTATTATCTCTACTTTAAATGTCTGGTAGAATTCCCCAGGGAAGCCATCTGGTCCTGGACTCTTATTTGTTGGGAGATTTTTGATAACTGATTCCATTTCTTCGCTGGTTATGGGTCTGTTCAAGTTTTCTATTTCTTCCTGTTTGAGTGTTGGAAGTGAGTGGGTGCTTAGGAATTTGTCTATTTCTTCCAGGTTGTCCAGTTTGTTGGCATATAATTTTTCATAGTATTCCCTGATAATTGCTTATATTTCTGAGTGATTGGTTGTAATAATTCCATTTTCATTCATGATTTTATCTATTTGGGTCATCTCCCTTTTCTTTTTGAGAAGCCTGGATAGAGGTTTATCAGTTTTGTTTTTTTGTTTTTGTTTTTGTTTTTTTTCAAAAAACCAACTCTTGGTTTCATTGATCTGCTCTACAGTTTTTTTTTTTTATTTTCCATATTGTTTATTTCTGCTCTGACCTTTATTATTTCTCTTCTTCTGCTGGGTTTGGGCTGTCTTTGCTGTTCTGCTTCTATTTCCTTTAGGTATGCTGTTAGATTTTATATTTGGGATTTTTCTTGTTTCTTGAGATAGGCTTGGATTGCAATGTATTTTCCTCTCAGGACTGCCTTTGCCACATCCCAAAACGTTTGGATGGTTGTATTTTCATTTTCATTTGTTTCCGTATATTTTTTTAATTTCTTCTCTAATTGCCTGGTTGACCCATTCATTCTTTAGTAGGGTGTTCTTTAACCTCCATGCTTTTGGAAGTTTTCCAGACTTTTTCCTATGGTTGATTTCAAGATTTATAGCATTGTGGTCTGAAAGTGTGCATGGTAGGATCTCAATTCTTTTATACTTATGAAGGGCTGTTTTGTGACCCAGTGTGTGATCTGTCTTGGAGAATGTTCCATGTGCACTTGAGAAGAAAGTATATTCTGTTGCTCTGGGATGCAGAGTTCTAAATATATCTGTCAAGTCCATCTGATCCAATGTATCATTCAGGGCCCTTGTTTCTTTATTGATCCTGTGTCTAGATGATCTATCTATTGTTGTAAGTGGAGTATTAAAATCCCCTGCAATTACCACATTCTTGTCAATAAGATTGCTTATTTTTGTGATTGTTTTCTGTATTTGGGGGCTCACATACCTGGCACATAGACATTAATAATTGTTAGCTCTTCCTGATGGATAGACCCTGTAATTATCATATAATGCCCTCCTTCATCTCTTGTTACAGCCTTTAAAGTCTAGTTTGTCTGATATAATTATGGCTACTCCAGCTTTCTTCTGACTTCTAGTAGCATGATAGATAGTGCTCCATCCCCTCACTTTCAATCTGAAGGTGTCCTCAGGTCTAAAATGAGTCTCTTGTAGACAGCAAATAGATGGGTCTTGGTTTTTTATCCATTCTGATACCCTATGTCTTTTGGTTGGAGCATTTATTCCATTTACATTCAGTGTTATTATAGAAAGATATGGGTTTAGAGTCATTGTGATGTCTGTAGTTTTCATGCTTGTAATGATGTCTCTGGTACTTTGTGGTCCTTGCAACATTTCACTCACAGAATCCCCCTTAGGATCTCTTGTAGGGCTGGCTTAGTGGTGATGAATTCCTTCAGTTTTTGTTTGTTTGGGAAAACCTTTATATCTCCTTCTATTCTAAATGACAGACTTGCTGGATAAAGGATTCTTGGCTGCATATTTTTTCTGTTCATCACATTGAAGATTTCCTGCCATTTTTCTTCTGGCCTGACAAGTTTCAGTAGATAGGTCTACTACCATTCTTATGTGTCTACCTTTGTAAGTTAGGGCCTCTTTATCCCTAGCTCCTTTCAGAATTTTCTCTTTATCCTTGTATTTTGCCAGTTTCACTATGATATGTCATGCATAAGATTGATTCAAGTTACATCTGAAGGGAGTTCTCTGTGCCTCTTGGATTTCAGTGCCTTTTTCCTTCCCCAGATCAGGGAAGTTCTCAGCTATGATTTGTTCAGGTACACCTTCAACCCCTTTCTCTCTCTCTTCTTCTTCTGGAATTCCTATGATATGGATATTGTTCTGTTTGATTGCATCACTTAGTTCTCTAATTCTCCCCTCATACTCCTGGATTTTTTTATCTCTATTTTTCTCAGCTTCCTCTTTTTTCATAATTTTATCTTCTAATTCACCTATTCTCTCCTCTGCCTCTTCAATCTGTGCTATGGCCACCTCCATTTTATTTTGCACCTTATTTATAGCATTTTTTAGCTCCTCCTGACTGTTTCTTAGACCCTTGATCTCTGTAGCAATAGATTCTCTGCTGTCATCTATGCTTTTTTCAAGCCCAGCAATTTTATGACTATTATTCTAAATTCTTGTTTCATTACATTGCTTAAATCGGTTTTGATCAATTCATTAGCTGTTGCTACTTCCTGGAGTTTCTTTCAAGGAAAATTCTTCCATTTTGTCATTTTGATAGTCCCTGTGGTAGCTCCAAACTGCAGGGCACTTCCCCTGTGCTGTCTGGAGTAACTTGTGTTGGTGGGCAGGGCCACAGTCAGACCCAATGTCTGCCCTCAGCTCACTACTGGGGCCACAATCAGACTGGTGTGTACCTTATCTTCCCCTCTTCCAGGGTCAGGACTCACTGTGGAGTGGTGTGGCCCCTGTCTGGGCACTTGCACACTGCCAGGCTTGTGGTGCTGCTTCAATGGGATCTGGCATATTAGCCAGGGTGCATCCACAAGGTACACAGGGGCAGGAGGGGTAGGCTTAGCTTGCTTTGCCATCAGTGGTTCCCTGAGGGAGGGGCCCTGTGGCACCAGGAAGGAGGCAGACCCGTCGGAGGGATGGATCCACAGAACACAGCATTGGGCGTTTGCTCAGTGCAAGCAAGTTCGGTGACAAGAACTGGTTCTCTTTGGAATTTCAGCTAGGGGATGGGAGAGGGAGATGGAACTTGCCAGAGCCTTTGTTCCCCCCACTGAGCTGAGCTCTGTCTTCTGGGGCTAAACAACTCTGCCTCCTGGCATCCTCTCGCCCTCCCCGCTCTGCAAGAGCAGAGCTGTTGACTTTTAACATTCCAGATGTTAAGTCCCGCTGGCTGTCAGAACTCACGGAGTCCAGTCCCTCCACTTTTGCAAGCCAGACTTTGGGGGCTCTGCCTTGCCTGGCAGGCTGCCCCTCCACCACCCGGCTCCCTCCTGCCAGTCCATGCATCATGCATCGCCTCTCCTCCCTTCCTACCCTCTTCCATGGGCTCTTGTCTACGCTTGGCTCCGGAGAGTCTGTTCTGCTAGTCTTCTGGTGGTTTTCTGGGTTATTTAGGCCAATGTGGGTGGAATCTAAGCAATCAGCAGGATGAAGTGAGCCCAGCGTCCTCCTATGCCACCATCTTCCCAGGTTCAATCTCTATCTTATATAGATTCTATCTTAAGTATATTTAAAATAGCAGGATGTATCTTGTGTGTTTTCTTATAAAGAAAAAGATCTGAGTTTTTTCAGGGACATATTCTAGCCATTACATTCTCTATTCTAAAAGATAGGAAGTTATTGGGGCATCTGGGTGGCTCAGTCGGTTGAGCATCAGATACTCGATTTCAACTCAGGTCATGATCCCAGGGTTGTGAGATCCAGCCCCACGTTGGGAGCCTGCTTGAGATTCTCTCTCTCTCTCTCTCTCTCTCTCTCTCTCTCTCTCCCTCTGACCCTTTGCCCCTCCGCCTCCCTGCCCCTCTGCCCCCTCCCCTTTACACTGTGTAAAATAAAAAATTTTCTAAATATCGGAAATTATTTTAAATGTTGCATTCTTCACCAAAAGGAGCAACTTGTTTTCTCCTTTTGAAGGCATGTGGAAAGCTAAGTGACATACTCAGTCACTAAGAAAATGAATGTCATAGTTGACATAAGTCAAGATTTAATCTAACAAGCCCTCCTACACCCTCAATTAGCAAGTGGCTGCATGGTATAGGAGGAAGGTATTAGCTTTAATATCCCAAATTCTGAGATCAAATTAGAAATTTACAACTCATCTGGGCAAAAACGGGCCAGTATTTCATGTCTCTGGATCTCCATTTCTTCTTTTGTTAAATGGAGATAATCGTATCATTTTTATAGAATTCAGAACTGTGAGTTCAAAGAAAAACTCTGTGTGAGCATAATTTAGGCAATGTTTTGATTTGCCAGGAGAGTGCAGCCAATAACATGAGACCACAGATGGCTAGCACCCTAGCAGGAGACCACAGAGCCTCTTCAATAGCCACAAGTGGTCCAGATGTTGGTTTTATATCTCTTCTGAAAGAAGGCAAAGTGATTTTCTCTATCTAGTTTTCACAAATGAAGTAGGGAGAAATGTTAGCCGTGTGACTTTAATGAGTATCACATGAACAAGTTTGGAAATGTTGCTGAAGGAAAGGTTACATTTAGAAAGGGCACAAAACCAAATGAGATAATGGTACAGTTGTTGCCTGGTACACAATTGAGGACATCACCTTGGGGGCTGGGAAATACAACAGGGGTGCAGTAACTATGGTTTCCTACATGCCTAGCCATCACCCAGAACATGCTGGTGAGCCTGCTTTAACTTGAAAATTGGTTCTTCTCCCGAACAAAAACACACAAACCCACACAAAGCATGCAGAGGGAATGCCTGGTATATGTTAGAGGTACTTGTTTTGCTGTTGTTAGGCAGTGAGCAGTTCAGCCAATGCTTAAAATGCACAGTCACCCACACTTAACACATTTTCTGTTGCCAGAAGTGCGACTGATAAACAGTTACAAACTCTCACAGATAATACTTCCAGAACTCCCTTCTGTTTAAGCCTGTTGCCCATGGAAATATTCCAAGCAAAACAAATGATAAGAACTTCAGGACAACCTCTGTGGGGGTCTCATTTCCCAATCACATGATTAAACTCCCATCTCATTGCCATTTGGCTGCCCTAGGTTTTTCTAAACCTTGGTTCACTTACTCCATTGTATTCTGTATATGGCATTATGGCAAATGTCATCTGCTCCAAGTAACACACTGGATGATAACTTATTGTATGCATTTCTGCCTTCACTCTAGCTCCTGGAGCGTGGATACAGTACACTAGCAGTATCATTTTTGTATCTCCGTTGCTTAAACAGGACCTGGCATCTGATAGGGCCTCAATAAATGTTTACTGACTATCTTAAGAATGCCTTCATCATCACACACATTTGTTTGTAATGAGGTTCCTGCCTCCTTGTTTTCAGTGTATGTAATAATACCTACATTTTTGAGTGTCTGGCAGGACATTTTAGCTCTGTGAATTAACCAAACCCTTTGAGTTACTTATCACCCATTCACTCATTTATTTTCACCAAGCTCCAAATCTACTTTCTCAATTTCAACAAATATTTATCTTCAACTGCCTGAAAATACGATGTAACATTTTATGTGTTTGAAAATTATACAGTCACTGCCATCTGTAATGGCTCTATCCAATCAAAATATAATGACAGCCACAAGTGAAAGCAAATGTGGACTCTTCTTTTTTTTTTTAATTAAAGGGATGGTCTTAATGATGGTGTCACTCTGTCCACTGAACATATGCTCTGGAAGGTCCTCTAAATCCCTTCCAAAAGAGTTTAAAGTGTCCTTAAGAGTAAATGTGTAGTTTTAATATTTCTAGCAGCTATATTTAAAAAGTAAATAGAAATAGGTAAAATTTTGAATATATTTTTAAACTACACATATCAAAAATATTATCAACATGTTCAAAATAAAAATTAATGAGATATTTTACACTCTTTTTTTCTTATCAACTTTCCAAAATTTGGAACGTGCTTTAGGCTTCCAGTATATTCAGTTTAATAAGCCAAATTCCAAGTGCTCAGTGGTCACATGTGGCTAGTGGCCATCATATTGGACAGCATATACCTATAAAACCATAAGAGAGAGAGATGTACAGAGAATTTTGATATAAAACAGACTAGAATGAAGTTGATATTAAGTTGAAACAATAAAATGTCGGGGCCAAAGGAGGACTCAATGCTAAGAGAAGGGAGAGAAAGAAGTAGGCTCCTTTGGACCTGCTCTAACTCTCTTTCCTTTACTAAACCATGCATCTTGTCATCTTACTGGCCACTTCCTCCTTCATCCAATGACTGCACATCCATGGATCTGTGAGAGCAGTTCTGTTTTTATAGAACTATATATCAATAAATGGCATATTTAGGTGAGCATGAGGCTGTGTGTAAGTAAATGTGACTCTATGCAGCTTATATAAACACTGTGATTAGAATATATGGGAAAGGCAAAGGCAAAATAAAAGGAATGGGCTATGATTGCCAGAGTATATAATGGTGTACTCTTTTCCTAGTCAAGTACCAAAGTGCAGGCAACAAAAAAGATAAAGACATGAACCTAGTCAAAAAGGAAGCCAACTTTTTGTTTTCCTCTCACACAGGGAAAAGAATTAGTAGAAATTAATGACAGTGCTTTCACATCATCTGTTATACAAATATTTCAATTGTTGACTATCAGGAATACGTATGAATTTAGAATGTAGAAATCAGAACTACAAGGACTCATGAAAATATTCCCCTGCTTGACAAAGGTTTTCCTGATGTTCCTACTATTTTCTATCTGGTACAGATTAATGAGAAGAGAAACCAAAGAAAATAAACAGAATGCCTACAGAAGGATCAGATGTAAATTAAATGACAAAACACTGGAAAAGAATGCATCAAAGCAACACTGAACATACACATGAAGCATTACCCTGGGAAGAATTCATTCACAAGACAGCTGAGATAAGAGCCACATTTTGGAGGTCAAGGATTTGATTTGAGTGAGAAGAGGGAAAAGGGAGTGAGAAGGAGGAACTCAGGAATGAAACATAATACATCCCAACCAGCCTTAAAAGAGTGGAATGGGAAATAAAATAAGTAGCTTTACACAAAATTAACCAAGAGAAGAGTAAATGGCAATGAGGGAAAAAGGACATAGAAGTGAGGAGCCTGGACTCTTGAAATTTTATAGACTCATCCTAAATCTACTGGCCAGTATTTCACCATCTGGACTCTCTCAGTCTCAATTTCCTCATCTGAAACATGGGACTCATAATAGCACCTACTCAGTGGATATTAAATGAGTTCATCCATATAATGTGCTTAGCACAAAGCCTAGCACATAATTCACACACAATGCATTTTTAGTTGTAATTATTAGATGCTTTCGGGGCACACCTTTTACAATTTGATAACAAGGGCAATTGAGTAGTACTGGGGAGTATCTGATAAGTTACCTATAATGAAACTAAAAAATCTTATTTTTATTGTCATCTGATGAAAGAGACTATAAATGAGGAGTGCAACATAGAATGTGGTGGCTATCTATGTGAGAGGTTGGTAGAATCTGGGCCAAAACTGTGCCTAAATAAAAAGAAGGTGGTGGAGGCAAGGTATGTATTCCATTAATAATCTCAGAACTTATAATGAACAAGGTATGAGAAGAACAAAGAGAAAACTGTATCCCTAGCCTAGCACAAAACACTCACCACTTGTGTCACTTTTGGAAAGTTCCTTCATCGCTCCAAGCTTCAGTTCCCTCACCTTTAAAATGAAAATTATATTGGGGCGCCTGGGTGGCTCAGTCGGTTAAGCGGCCGACTTCAGCTCAGGTCATGATCTCGCGGTCCGTGAGTTCGAGCCCCGCGTCGGGCTCTGTGCTGACAGCTCAGAGCCTGGAGCCCATTTCAGATTCTGTGTCTCCCTCTCTCTGACCCTCCCCCATTCATGCTCTGTCTCTCTCTGTCTCAAAAATAAATAAACATTAAAATAAATTTTTTAATGAAAATTATATTAATACAAACTACATAGGGATGTTTTAAAAACTGAGTTATTATTTGTCAAGTACTTAGAAAAGTAACTGGTGTATGGAAATGCTATGTGAGTATGTGTTCTGTGAAACTGAAAACAACCACAAATTTTTAAATTTATTTTGAAAGAGACAGACCAAGTGAGCAGGGGAGGGGCAGAGACAGAGGGAGACAGAGGATCCTAGGCAGGCTCCAGGCTGTAAGCACTGAGCCCAAGGTGGGGCTTGAACTCAGGAACTGTAAGTTCATGACCTGAACCGAAATCAAGAGTCAGACGCTTAACTGACGGAGCCACCCAGGCACCCCAAATACAATTTTTTAAAGCTTTTTAAGCACTGACTTATATTCTTCCATACATTACATTTGATATCATCTAAAAAGCAACACTATGAGGCAGTCCTGCTGCCATTTTAGCAATGGGAAGAGAGTCTTGGAGGCATGGTCGGAGTCACACAGACAGGAAGTGTTCAAGCCAAAAGCCACACCCAGGCATTCACCCCAGACCTGGGCTCTTCCCACTGCCACCAGTGCCTCCAGGGCTGTGAGCATGAAAACCTGAAAATAGTAAAGTAATGACAATACTGAGAAGTTGGAAAGGGCGAGTGGTATATTGATTTGTCATTAGGATTCCCTTTACTCAGAGTTTTAGAATCTAACTCAGAAAATCACTAGAAGTGTGAAAACAAATGAAGACCACCCAAATGAGAACAAGCAAAAGCTATCTCTCAGAGCTTCCTATAGCAAGGGAGTCATCCATCATCACTTGTGTTTTGGCAAAGACCCAAAGGCAGTCAGAGGAGTAGGAAAGCTTTTTAATAGAAAAAAGAGACTTTCATATATGCCCTAATAGGAGGCCGTTGGCATGGGAAAGTTGTAAGTATTCTACGTGATTAGTTAGGGATACATAGTGAGCTTTCTCCAGTTGGTCCTAAGTTGGAAGAGGAGATAAAATTTAGGGAGGTTGTCAGTTACTAATCAAGTCCCAGCTGTTGGGACTTGTTGATTATTATAGGAGTTATTATTGCTTAATACAGGGGTCTGACTTCTTACAAATCTGACTTACAGATAGCAGGCTTCCTTCCTGAGCTCATCATTATAGATAATGTCTTCATTTCTTGGGCTGGTTGCTTCAGGCTGTGAACTAGAGTTCAATTTTTTATACATGGCCTGGCCATTGTCTGTTTGCATATTCAGTCTCTCAGAAGTCATCTAGTGCAAATCCCAACACAAATATTTAATCCCTGGCCATTGTACAGCATAATGGAGAACTCCAAAATATAAGATGACCTATTCCATTCTGAGACAACTTTCAATGTTTCCATTTGTTTAGCCATCAATAATTATAAACATGTGCCTATTGCTAATTCCTACTACTTGGCTCTAGTTCTGTGTTCTCAAGAATAATAAAACTCTCAGAGAGTACATACAACACCCTGATGACTTCCTCTCAGCAGATATACCTTGTATCAAAAGAAATACAGCCTTTGTGTTTTTTTGTTTGTTTTTTCAACATTTATTTATTTTTGGGACAGAGAGAGACAGAGCATGAACGGGGGAGGGGCAGAGAGGGAGGGAGACACAGAATCTGAAGCAGGCTCCAGGCTCTGAGCCATCAGCACAGAGCCCGACGCGGGGCTCGAACTCCCGGACTGCTAGATCGTGACCTGGCTGAAGTCGGACACTCAACCGACTGCGCCACCCAGGCGCCCCAAGAAATACAGCCTTTGAATTCACATAGAACCATCTTGATATCACAGCCTAATCTTGCAATTTTTACATCTCAGGGACAGTCTTTTGTTCTGCTCACTTATATTTTATGGCAAATATACAACCTCCACAAGACTGAGCTAAATGTGAAAGTAGGTCCCGACAGTAGGATAAGATCCTTTTGCCTGTTTCTAATTTGAGAAAAATATCTCAGAAAAGCATTATTGGAATTTGCATCAGTCATTAAAATGTCATCCTAGATAGGTACATAGGATTAAATAAAATTTCAATTCACGAATCAGTATTTCTTAACTTTCCTTCGTAGTGGACACCCTGTTCCCTCCTTCTCCCCCATCCCCAAACATTAGTCACAGAAAACTCATTTGCTTTTCTTAATGTATTGCTTTTCTCTCTTCCTCCAATAGCTCAAATATGAAGAACTAAGACAGTGTCAGAGAAAGGCAGAAAGACAAATGGCTGTTTGAGCTGGTCCTTCTGGGCACTGGTGAAGGAAGAAGTGTTTTCTTAAAGTTTTTTTTTTTTTTTTGTCTATTTAATTGGATGTTCTGGAGAAAGGGAACAATGAAAGTCAGAAGATAAACTCACAGGTTCTGCATCCACCAAGAGTAGCTATCCTCCTAATCTTCCCTGTAGAAACCACTCACTTTCTCTGGTCTGCCTCCTGTATTGGAAGACAGTTCTTTCTTAATAGAATACCGAAATTTCCCCTATGCATTCTTAACTTCTACTTCAACCTGAAACATTTTATTTTTTAATGTTTATTTATTTTGAGAGGAGGGAGGAGCAGAAAGAGAGAGAGAGAGAGAGAGGGAGAGAGAGAGAATCCAAGCAGTCTCCACGCTATCAGCTCAGAGCCTGACACAGGCTCTATCTCATGAACCATGAGATCATGACCTGAGCCAAAATCAAGTCAGTCGCTTAACCAGCTGAGCCGCCCAGGCATCCCCAACCTAATGCATTTTGTTTAACATTCTTTCTGCCCATATTAGGTGGATTACAGAAATAAAATTGTCTTTTTTCAGGTATAAGAGAAAAGAAGACTACATAGTCAACGGCATTACCTTCTCCTATAAAATATTCACACACAAAAATCCCTATTTGTAAGCAGTATCTCCACCAAGCCCCTGCACTATGTGTGTGACAACTACAAAATGTTGTAAGTCAGTGAACTTGGGTCAACGCAGAAGGACAAGGCAGATCTCAAGCAAATGAGATTCTCATCAGTTATTACCACAATGAGAAAAATGGAAGCCCTCATTATCCAGTAGATAAAAACTGTATGGAGCAAACTGTGTCATAAAGGAAAGTCTTAGAGCCTCTCCCTTCCTGTTAGAGAGAGTTCAGGTGTTTTTAGATTTGTTCAACAAATACATCAAAAATTAGTACTAATTGCTAAGGGACAAAACAATATGTAAGATAATGGATAGAAGTAACACATGAAACATGATTTTTCATTCCCTGTCCATAGCAAAGATAGCCAGATCTCTATTAAAGATGTATGTTCTTCTTTCCCAGTGTTGAGTTGTTTTCAGAAAGCATTTGCCTAACCAGGGCCCTTTGTATTTAGATGGGGCCATGTGACTGGGCCTGACCAATACAGTGTGTGCCAAAATCAATCACTTCCATGCTGAAGTGGTTAAATAGCAAATATGTTTTCCCAGCACTCTCCATTTTCTGGCTGAAATTGTAGGACTCCAAGGTCTGGAGGGGGATGGAAAAGACATAGGATGAAATAAGCCTGAGTCACTGAATCACAGCATGTAAAGCCACCCAAAAACATTTGATTTGGACTTTGTGTGAGCAAGAAACACATTCCTATTGTACTAAATCTACTGAGATTTCAGGATTTTTCTATTACTGCAGCTAGTATTATTTTAACCAATAAGGAAATCCATCCAATTATCCTTTCACAGATATCCTCAAACACCAAACTTTCTTTCCAAGTTCAGATAAATTAAACTTGTTCACTCACAACTCTCCAAAAAGAATGCTGAATTTCTGGTTCTCCTATCATTTACCTGAATGCCACTGTGAGCAACTTTGGTTTCCAAAAAATCAATTCTGATGAAAATTCATGAGGGACGTTTACCTCTGATCAACGCTTTACTCTGTAGAATCTCACCAGGGTCATAAAAGGAATCTCATAATCTTTGGGAACAGGCAGGGCCTCATAGAATTTTCAGTGAAAACCTAGGGTGAAAGCAACTAATACTGAAATTGGGCTTTAATGAAGAGCCAAACCCTGAAGGAATCCCATGTTTCTTATTTGCTGTTGTACTGCTGGCCCTTCCCCTTCCTTTAAGCTGCAGGACTACTGTCTCATGATCTCTCTCATCTTGTATTTCCACATTTCTATAAGGTCCTCCCTCTTTCCAGATCTCTCCATGTCCTTTAGTTGAATCCAACCTGTGCTGTTCCTACAGCAGTTACTGTAGGAGGAGGCAGAGAATAAAAGAGGAGCGCTAATGAAGTGGAAGAAGAGAGATGCCAGATTACATTAGGTCTTGGAGGCCATGGTGAGGCCTTTAGTCTTTGCTCTCAGAAGAAAACAGAAACCACTGAAGCACATTAAGAATGAGGAGGGCATGATCTGTTTTGCTTTTTTAAAAGATTACTTTGGCTTCAGGGTAAAGAATAAATTAAAAAGGATCAATTAGAAGTCATGGCAACAATCCTGTCAAGAGAGGATGTGGCCTAAATCTGAGAGTGGCAAAAGGAATTGATAAACAGCAGGCTTGCGATAAGGACAGATTTGGGGAATGGAGCAATGTCAATGGAGATGCCTGGGTGATAACGGAGATGGGGACACTTCCTCAAGAACATTGATAGGAGAATACTTGCTCTATTGTTTTCATAATGTTTGTTTTGTTTTGTTTACAGGTACTCCTTAAGCAATCCTTCTAAAGGGTACCCCCCCACACACACACACACACAGTGCTACCTGACAGCTGTTGGTCAACCAACTATAGGACTGCACTGTTACTCCTTCTCTTCTAGGGACTACCTGCTCCCCAACAGATCCTCATGAAGCTCCAGATTCCCAAGTTTTCTTTAATTCTATTGTCAGTGGTCAGAAACACCACCATATACAGCTTAGGTCTGAGATTCTCCACCTGCTAATACCTCCACTCACACATTTTCCTTATAGTTATTCCTACCAAGCAAGCTTATCCACTGCCACCTCCTGAGCTGCCCCCATCTGTGCCACCAAGGCCTTGATCCCTCACCCTTCAGATGATCCTTCCCTGACATTCTCCTGGAGGAAGGGTTTTCACTACTTCTCTGCTTCCACATCCTTAGGCTCCATGGGTGATTCTTCCCAGCTCCAACACCCCACCAATTGCAGGGGCCACAGAAATTCAGCCCACGTTCTCTTTCTCAAAAGGACCAAAATCTATTCATGCTCACCATGTTGGAGCATCCTTCCATCCTCTGTTCTTGATTCCTAAGTAGCCTACTTCCTCCATGTCAATGGTGCAGACTCAGCCCCTCCCACTTCTTCTCTGGAATCTCCACTACATAACAGATGTTAACTGAAGGAGAGAGAGAAAGTAACATTTTCGCCCCTTTGGAAGTTTGCCTCAAATCAATCAACTTGCTTGCCTTATTTAACATTCAAGCTTTGTGCATATGCTAATAAATCATTAAAATTCATGTGGATCCTAACATTTTTGAGTTCTCTTTCTTTCTCCCTATTTCATAATTTCCACCCAGTTCTATAAATTACAATGTTGCTAGTGAGAATAATCACCAGCAGAAATATGCATTGTACACTGGACTAAATAGAGGAATCTCAAGACAAAAATCTCTATCATTTGTTATACACTTTTTGGCCTTGAGTAGTTCACAATTCTGTTACTCTTTTGCCAGATGGAATACTGATTAATTTCAGAATGCTATTATGCGCAGTTGAACACAATAATAAAATATGCCTTCCAAAATGCCCAGAAAAATTAACAAATCATGAAGAAGTTAGGGTCTTGGGAATTCATAAGAACCAAGTTCCCCTCTACATATGATTCCTTAAAGATTTAGCTCCTACTTGTATACTTCAAATGTCAAGGAACTCAGTAACTGTAAGGTAGATAGTCCCAGTTTCTTTTACTGAAATAATATGAAATTTCCTATTACTTCCACCTCTAGGTTCTTCAGAACAGTGAAAAATAAATTCATCTCCATTCCTAAATAATAGCTTCAACTGTTTGTACATAGTTTAGTCTTCATTAAGTCTATTCTTCTTTGGACCAAGCATGTGCAGTGACCCAAACTCTCCCTCAGAGGCCAGGTCTTACCAATCCCTCTCTCAGCTGCGCTGGTCTACACCCTGGAAGGCCTCCTACATCCTCTCTCTCCATCTCACCCTGATGGACTCTAGATTCAGAATGCCCCTGTGGCACTTAGGTCCTAGCACAGGACAGGAGACACCAGGAAGCCGAGGGCCTCATACAACCATTCTTGACCTAAGTTCATTTCTCTTAGTTTTAATTTGTTAGTGTCATTTGGCTACTCTGAAACTTGTGGTTCACTAAAACCCGAAGGTATTTTTCAACATTTATCTGTAAGGTTAAAACTCTCCACTATATTCCTGTTAACTTTAGACTAACTGATGGACTTTGTATTTATTCTTGTTACATTACAAAATATTGATTCCTGCCTAGTACGAATTTTGTGTGCTTATTTTGCCATTTGAGATGTCAGCCATCCTCTCCAGCTCTCGGCCATCCTTTCCATTAACCAAGTCAAAAATCAAAATACTAAACAGGACAGGGTGAAGGGCAAAATGCTGTGACAAAATCTAAGCACTTAAATATATGAGATAAAAATGCTAAATCTCATTTAAATTATGCATCAAAAATTAAAATTCCAAATATATTTTATGAAGTGAATCTTGAGGTGAATTTACTCCCTGTGTCTAAGAGGATAAAAGTATAATAGGATTAGCAATATCCACAATTGCCAACCTGAGAAAATCACTTTTTAAAAAACCTTACTGACTACAGGAAAGCTGAAGGACAAGGGGTATGCTGACATCCTTATGGAAAGCATTTATTGTGCTGTGCAAGGAAATTTAAGATCCATTATTCTGTAATTCTTCCCATCAGATAGGCTTACTTAGGCCTTCTCTTGCCTAGATGCCCACACTAATAATATGTAACTAAGTTTGATATTAGTCTGCTAACAATATCAATTGGTCCATAATTTTAAATACACACAAAGACTTCTAGTCACACCTCTCAATTCAGTGATCTCAAAGAACCTTCAAAAGAGCGATACAAAAATCAACTAGCAAAAGAAAACTAATCTGCATAAGCAATTTGTCTTTGGTTATATGTTTTGCAGATAAATATGTATATGCATTTAGCCTTGAGAGATATATATAGAATTGTTTAACTGTGATGCTTTTAGCAGTAAAATCCATGACCTAATTGCTATAAATTCATTACTAAAGCTTTTTCCTTTCTCACGCCAGGCTAAAGTATAAACCTTGCACCATTACAAATTCTAACTGCAGCCAAATACATCCAATTATAATCAGTTGCACTAAACCCTCACTTTGCATTAGGCATAATTAACCGTGTGATAAATAATCAGTATAATAACGTTTAATGTGCTGTGATAGCATTTCTGAACTACTCATGAGGATTCTAGAAAATAGAATATACTTCAATTCTAACTGCTAATGTGTTTAACCATTTCATGCCTGTGCCTTATTAGAGAAATTTTAGTATACCCACCCCAAAATTAAGGCTCTCCTAATGTATGTGGTAATAAAAAAAATTCTCTACTTTCATCAGAATATTATCTACTGTAATAAATTTTAATAGTAAATTACAAATATAGCCACTTCCTAATTTTTTAAGAATTTCCAGAGTGGCCAAGGTTTTTCTTGGCATACTAGAAGGTATAAATTAATTAGGAAAAAAACTTTAATTCATGCATTCACCTTTCAAAATAAATCTCAAACCTGGTTTATTTCAAGAATAATAATAATAAATAGGAAGAAGGAGGAGGAGGAGGAAGAAGAGAGGGAGAGGAAGGAAAAGTGGAAGGAGAAAGGAGAGGAAGAGAAGGAAGATCTCTGCTAGATCATTGTAAAGGACGCTATACGTGTCTATTACACGGAAGAATATTTTTATTCTAGCACATAACATTTTTTTAACTCACCAACTTTTACTATAATTCATGTATTTCACAGAAACAGGAATGCAGCAAACAGTAATATAACAAAATCTTTTTAAACTGAAGGTTTGTGAGGCGCCTGGGTGGCTCAGTTGGTTAAGCGTTGGACTCCTGATTTGGGCTCAGTTCGATCACGGTTTATGAGATCGAGCCCTGGGTCTGGTTCTACACTGACAGTGTGGAGCCTGCTTGGGATTCTCTCTCTACTCTCTCTCTGCCCTGCCCCTGCTCATGGGCTCTTTCTCTCTCTCAAAATAAATAAACATTAAAAAAATAAAAGTAAACTGCAGGTTTGTGCATGTTGCTCTCTTTACATCGGGAACAGGCTCTCCCTATATCCGCACAGCAGCTGCCCTGGGCGGAGGCCTCCCTGCAGCTCAGCCCCAGGCACACCTGGCACCACTCACGGGGCAGCAGGGGCCGCAGCTCTCCTTGCAGCAGGTGCATTAGCACTCACTGTATTTACAGTTCTGGCGCAGGTGCAGGAACCACCTGCGGAGCAGGAGCAGTTGGGGCCCATTTCAAGCTGAGGTGAGGGCAGAGGTCCAAAGCGGGTGACACAGGGAGACACTGGTGCGGGCTGGAGGCGTGGTCTAGCACATAACATCTTCTATTATCACCATTAACAATGTCCTATTTCCATGACAGCAAGGTCAATTAGGAATAATATCAAATAGAATTTTTAATTCAATGCTCTTTATTTAATTTTAGGCTAATTTCACTCATGTCATTAAATCACAAAATAACAATAGTACCTATTACAATTCTATGTTTCTATTTTTCTAGAAACCCTATACCAATAAACTTTATGGAACTGCTAAAACTAACTGGTTGTGCTGAAATTTGTTGGGCATTGTAATAGCGCTTAAAAAAATAGATCCTAAACTAAGACTTAAGACTTTTTTTTCCCCTGGGTGTAAACTATCATGATAATATTTGCCCTAGTGAGTTGTGACCTATCTATTCATTACAAACACGGTATATGTTACATTTAATTATTTACCTGTTTCTCCCTCTTTGTCTGAAAACTTTTCACTGGTAATCTCTCTGGCTCAGTTTACTACTTCCATCTTTAAAGACTACTCTTGGGGCGCCTGGGTGGCGCAGTCGGTAAAGCGTCCGACTTCAGCCAGGTCACGATCTCGCGGTCCGTGAGTTCGAGCCCCGCGTCGGGCTCTGGGCTGATGGCTCAGAGCCTGGAGCCTGTTTCCGATTCTGTGTCTCCCTCTCTCTCTGCCCCTCCCCCGTTCATGCTCTGTCTCTCTCTGTCCCAAAAATAAATAAACGTTGAAAAAAAAATTTAAAAAAAAATAAAGACTACTCTTAATTAACCAGAATTGCTCTTTTATGTTATCTCTCCAAACATTTTGTGTTCAATAACCCAAACTTGGTGAAGAAGATACTCTCAGGATTGTTTTCACTTCATGTCTGCAACATTTGCAAAGATTTTTACAGGAGAGTTAGGAGACCCTCTTACTTGTCTTTAATCGGCTGTTACACAGGTAACCACATAATGCAAAAGAGTTGCCCTTCAAAAGAGAAACCCAATTTACCAGAGCGCGGTCAATGTAGGATTCTACTAGAAGAGCTGATAAAGTCATTCATTCACATCCCCTCACCATTATAAATAAATGTGGATGGAATTTTGGATGAATAAATATGAAATAATAGAGTGACCTCAACAAGCTTCTCATGAAGTTTAGTCTGTACCCTTGTAGTGATTGCACATGTTCAAATGGACTCACCTACTCGTCCACAAAGAATAAATTAGGAGTCATCAAGAAGTTTCTTTCTCCTCTACATACAATGAAGGAGAGTATGAATCTAGCCAAAGTATCCTATTCTTATTCTCATTTTATTACCATTTATAAATGATATTAGCTGATATGAAAATCAAGAAAATAATTAAGGAAGCTACATGAAGGTACTATTAAAATTTTTTTACTCTCAAAGAAATAGCATATAACTTGAACTCACAAGAATATTAAAATCAGAAGGGGATGAGAATGGATATGAAATATTCTGTGAGAAGATTCCTCCTCTAATGTCTTTACAACAGTTCTCCAAACATTCATTTCTGCCAGACGCACGAACGACCTATGCCAGAGACACAGACTTGAATGATACATGGTCTCTTGCTTTCACAAGATTCATGTATTAATTAGGGAAACAAGCTAAATAGAAAATAATTACAGGACAGTGTGATAATTGCTAGAGATGTGCCATGGAGGAAGTGATGGTTAGAACACAAGAAACAACAGTCAGATTAAAAGTGGAGTAAGGTGTTCTACACTGAGGGAAAAGCATATGCAAACACACAACAGCAAGTGTCTGATAGCCTGATCCACCTAGGAGAACAGCAGATCGTACGACCAGATTGCTGCAAGTCTGTGACCACATGATAGGAGATATTGTCCAGAGAAGGGCTACGGTCAAGGTTACAGGTGTGCAGAACCTCTGCTGACCTCCAAATAGTGATCTCACTATTTCTTTTCTGTCCATCATTCCACTCGTACTCTCCCTTCTCTCCTAATTTACCCAGCTTAGATACTGTAAGCCACTATTAGAATCACTGCTTATGAACACCCTCCAGTGCCTTGCCCCTTTCTTCCTGTGCCGTGTTTCCACAGCAAAACCCAAACCCTGGTTCTCCCCAATCTTACACCTTCTCCGTGGCTGCACCAGAGCAGCTGAATCTCAGCCAGAGGAAAATAACACAAACACGCATGATCTTAGCGATAATAACCACGCAGACTCACCTCGCTTTACGTCTCAACTGTAACTCTCAGCAATACATTTTCTTTTTCCAGATTAGTTTGCTCTTCTCCTCAACAACCTATTTCACACCTTCCTTCTTTCCAAACAACAATCAGCACTTCCTTACCTATCTCCCTTATTTCGGTGACAAAATAAAATCAACCAAAAGGGATTTACGCCATTTCCCGCCTCCCATTTATACCAGCTTACGTACATGTGTGTCTATAATCAGTCTGCTCTCTCATAAAAATGGATAAATAATAACTTCCCCTCTTGAGAGCCAACCCTTCCACTTGCTCTCTGGACACATCCTCTTCTGCCCACACTAGCTAAATCACCAGCTTGTGAAACCATCCTCCTCCACTCTCTCCTAGATTAATTTTTCCTTTTTACTAACTCCTTCCCATCTGAGTTTAAACATGCTATCATATGTCCGTCTTTAAATCTCCCCTTTAAACCCATGCCCCACCCAGATGCTATATTATCTTATCATAAGCCAGTATTTCTATAATCTATATTCCCTATCATAGCAAAATCCCTGGAGTGTGTTATTTCTCTGTGCACTCTCCATTTCCTTCCCTCTCGTTCTTTCCTGACCCACTTGAAACAGTCTTTCATCTTCGTCACTCTACTGAAGCTGCTCTTGTCCAGGTCTCCAACCATCTCCATTTGCCAAAAGAAAAATAATAATTCTCAATCCTTATCATATTCCACCTCTTTAAATAAGGGGGGAACACCTGGGTGGTTCAGTCGGTTAAGTGTCTGACTCTTGGTTTCAGCTCAGGTCATGATCTCACAGTTGAGGAGTTCAAGCCTCACATCGGGCTCTGTGCTGACAGCATGGAGCCTGCTTAGGATTCTTTCTCCCTCTCTCTCTCTCTCTGCCCCTCCTCAGCTTGCTCTCTTTCTGTCACTCATATATATATATATATATATATACACACACACACACATATATATATACATGTATATATGTACATATATACATACATGTATATGTACATACATATACATATATATATGAATAGCCTTGGTGCCTCAAGGCTATGTAATTGACCTTCTGTAATTACACACTTTCCCTAGATATTTCATCTGGCCCCAGAATTTTGAATACTATTGATAAATTTGATCTCCATCTATATTCATTATCTATTGCTGTGTGACAAATTACCCCCAAATTTAGAAACTTAAAGCAACATACATTTAATTATCTCAGTTTCTGTGAACCAGGAGTCTGGGGACAGGTTAGCAGAGTGCCTCTGGCTCAAGGTCTCTCTTGGAATTGCAGTGATCTGAAGACTTAACTGGGGCTGAAGGATTTGCTCCCAAACTCACACACATAGCTGTTGGCAGGCCTTGCTCCCTCACCTCATGGGCCCCACCTTAGGGCTGCCTCACAATGTGGCAGCTGATTTTCCCCAGGCTAAAAATTCTGAGACAGATCTAGAGAGAGTGCCCTAGACAGAAGCTATAGTCTTTATAGAAGTCAACCTCAGAAGTTACATCCTATTACTTCTGCCATATTCTGTTCATTAAAGCAAGCCAGTGAGTGCAACCCATATTCCAGGGGTGGTGATTCCTCAAGAGTGCGAATGTCAGAATGTCAGCAATGGAGGCCAGTTCAGGGCTGTCTACCATTCCACATTCTCTCCCCAAACCTCAAGATTCAAAAGTGTCTTGAGCTTGAGACTTGTGAGGATCCATGTATAGGAGTTTTCTCGTCATATCCTCTGACCATGATGCTGTCTCTGCTCAATAACACTGGGTAGTAGCAGGGGTAGAGTAATAGCAGATGTTCTTAACTCTGTGCTTACCCTCATCTACTGCTGGCACCCAGGATTGTCACTCCCACCCTCTGCAGGATCAACACTCCTCTGGTGGTATCTGCATGTATGTCTTCTGAGGGGTTTCAAGACCTTTGCTCGGCA
This sequence comes from Herpailurus yagouaroundi, assembly GCF_014898765.1. Taxonomy (NCBI): domain Eukaryota; kingdom Metazoa; phylum Chordata; class Mammalia; order Carnivora; family Felidae; genus Herpailurus; species Herpailurus yagouaroundi. Next base: position 28,590,481 of record NW_024412407.1, read on the forward strand.
ACACTTAAGCAGACCTTTGCAATTGATGTCCCTGCCTCTAGTCAATGTGGTAATGCCACGCTCCCCCAGGTCAGGCTTAAGCCATAATGGATGAGGGACAGAGGCTCCTTGTGTGAATAGAATCACCCTTCTCACTGCAGTTGGAGGCTCCTTGCCTCTTCTCCCCAATTCTGGCAACACAGTGATGTGGTCAGTGTCAAAAGAGATCACATTCTACAGTGGAATCACTTGAGATCTCTAGTCTTTTAGCAAATTTCAAGTATACAATATTGTTAACTATAGTCACCGTGCCACACATTAGGTCTCCAGAAATTATTCATCTTATAACTGAAAGTTTGTACCCTTTGACCAACATCTCCCAATTTCCCCCAGTCCCCAGCTGGTGGTAACCACCATTGTACTCTGTTATTATGAGTCTTATATATATCAAAACATCTGTTGTATATCTTAAATATATGTAATTTTTGTCAATCATATGTCCATAAAGATGGAAGCAAATAAAATCTTTAAAAAGAGAGAGAGAGAGATCACATTCTAGGAATACAATGGTTATAACCTGAAGAGTTCAAGAGAAGATAGAGTTGGAAGACAGTGTATTTTACATTTACACTATAAAATTCTGAAAAATAAATTTAACATGACTAGAAAATGAATGATTGTTGACATTTTACTGCATTCTCTGGATAAGGCTTGCATTTGTGGTTATCATCAACAAAGCACAGTAACAACTTTAATAGAGTCGTTGGAACCCAGTATTCACAGAGGATGATACAGAAACATAAGCAATGATGTAACCAGCACTAAATAAATGATATGAGGGAACTGCAGGCAAAGGCAAGAAGACATATTTTGTTTTACTACAAGCAGGATCCCAAGAGCCATGGCACTTTGAACAATAACAACGTTGCTATCTTTTTCTCATGGTAAATGTAGTAGGTTGAATAGTGTGCCTCAAAATTCACATCCATCCAGAACCTCAGAATGTGACTTTATTAGGAAATAGGGTCTTCAGAGATATAATTAATTATGTCAATATATGGCCACACTGATTTAGGGCAGGCTCTATGTCTAGTGATTGATGTCCTTTTAAGAAGAGGAGAGGACAAACAGAGATACACCAAAAAAGAGAAAGAAAGAGAGAAAGAGAGAGAGAAAGGAAAGGAAAGGAGGAAGGAAGGGAGAGAGAAAAGAAGGAAGGGGAGAGGGAGAAGGTGAGGGGGGGATGGAGGGAGGGAGAAA
>NW_024412407.1:28591819-28611783 GCF_014898765.1 Herpailurus yagouaroundi
GGGGGGATGGAGGGAGGGAGAAAAGAAAAAGAAAGAAAGAAAGAAAGAAAGAAAGAAAGAAAGAAAGAAAGAAAGAAAGAAAGAAAGAAAGAAAGAAAGAAAAAGAAAGAAAGAAAGAAAGAAAGAAAAGACAGACCACATACACATGGAAGTAGAGATTGAAGCGACGCATCTACTACAAGTCAAGGAACACCAAGGACTTCTAGGAGCTGCTGGAAGCTAGGAAGGAAAGAGTGTTCTCTAGAGCCTTCAAGGAGCATGGTCCTGCCAACATCTTGATTTCAGGCTTCTAGCCTCCAGAACGGTGAGAGATACATGTCTGTTGTATTAAACCACCCAGTTGTGGTAATTAGTTCTAGCAGCCATAAGAACGTAACACAGGAGATAGAAAATTAGCCATGTTTGACAATAAAGAAATTAAAGCGATGGTTCTTGAACCTGAACAAGAAGAGGTGGTGCCTAAACACTATAGAAGAATCTACACATCCACTTAGTGGACAATAAACAAGGAAATATACCTCTTCTCTACTCTTTATTCTAAATCCTCATTAGTAAGTCATTATAACTCTTATGGACCCATGAATTTACAATAAATTTTTTAACCAGGTAGTTGCTACAGACAGGACCACACAAAAATACTGGTCCAGGCCCCTACATATCCTAGATGTGGCCCTGCTACTGTTTACCTATATATTATTCTTGGTTCCTTCCCCTTTTTTAACTCGTACTATATGTGCTGGTTTGCCTGAGACAGTGCCATCTTCTACCGGTCCTGGTGTAATTATTAAAAGTGCCCCTTTTATGCTCAAAACAATCCCACTTTGATTGATAAAATTACATGTCTTTCCAAATATACCATCAGGGAGTCTTATGTGCCTTACATTAAAAACAAAACAAAACAAAACAAAACAAAACAAAACAAAACAAAACAAAACTCCACTCTCCACCATCTTTCAATGGGCTTTTATAAGACCAGCCAAACTGTTCTCCCTGTTCCTATTCTTATCCCCCCACTCTCCCCCCCACACACACTCCCACATAATTCATTCTCCTAAAAGTTGTCAGGGTGATCTTCTTAAAGTGATAATCAATATATGCCATCCTGCTAAATGAGTAAAAATAAACAGAACAAAGCTCAACGATTGCTTCCTATCACAGACAGAATGAAGTCAAAAGCCTGGAATACTTGACCCCCAATTTGTGTCATGACCCCCTCCTCCTCCCTGTTCAGGTATACACTCAGACACCACATCCTCAGAGTGCCCTTCCCTGACCGCCCCATCTTCACTGTTCCCTTCCAACCCTGTCACTCTTTTGTTCCAAGTTTTCTGTTTTCTTTATAACACTTAACACTACTAAAGTTATGCTATATCCTGTATGATGATTTTATTTTCATCTAGTCTGTCCCCCTCAATTAAAATGTAAGCTTAGGGGCACCTGGGTGGCTCAGTTAGTTAAGCTATGACTCTTGATTTTGGCTCAGGTCATAATCTCATGGTTCATGAGATGGAGCCCCACGCTGGGCTCCAGGCTAACAGTGTGGAGCCTGCTTAGGATTCCTTTCTCCCTCTCTCTCTTTCTGTTCCTCCTCGACTCATAAGCACGCTCTCTCTCTCTCTCTCCCTCTCTCTCTCTCTCTCTCTCAAAATAAATAGATAAATGTTAAAAAAAATAGAATGTAGGCTTAATGAGGGCAGGGACTTTATCTTTTTCACCACTGCAATTGCCAGAATGCCTGGAACACCACACTCAATAAATATTTACCACAGGTTAAAGTAACTGCTTAATGGTGTCTCACAAAAGATACATATTTACAGAGCTATGGAAACTAAGTGGAAAAGGAGTTGATTACAATGGCTATGGTCAAATGCAACCTGTACATGGGTTCTAGATTAATGTTCCTCAAACACGAGTATACTTCTATCACTCCACTATTCCAAAATCTTTAATATCTTTATATTACAGAATAAATTCCGAACTTACTAGCAGAGTATTCAGAGTTACGTTCAGTCTGTCCCTACTTAATTCTCCGCAACTTTACGTTTTCATCTCTGATGTGTGGGCTGCACTTATAAAATTTCAGCTTCATTCTCATATTTTGTTATCTATTGAGAAGGTCTTCTTCCATACCAAGCCTTCCTTGCAAACCTCTTTCCACATATATAACTCTGATTTGTCTTTTGAGGAGGGGGTCAAGTGTTCTACTGCTCTACTGTGTGTTCTCAGATATTTCCAGATCTTCCTTGGCCTTCTCCTCCCTGCAAGTGTGGTTTCTTATCGTGTGCATCATTCATCTGGTGTTTGGCAATTGTTTTAGTGAACTGTTACTTTTTACATTACACAGGATTCCTGCTGAATTAAGTATAAATAGTTGGAAAACATAAATACTTACATTCTTTGTGTCAGTCACAGAATTGAGACTATAGTCAATACCGCATTAGTTATTACTGATTAACTCATAAGTAGATACATACACCATATGTAAATGGTGCTCTCTCTGACTCAAATTATCCTGGAGAATAAGCTCAAAGTACTGAGAGGTGTTTTTTTTTTTCTTTTTTTTTTTTCAATATATGAAGTTTATTGTCAAACTGGTTTCCATACAACACGCAATGCTCATCCCAAAAGGTGTCCTCCTCAATACCCATCACCCACCCTCCCCTCCCTCCCACCCCCCATCAACCCTCAGTTTGTTCTCAGTTTTTAAGAGTCTCTCATGCTTTGGCTCTGAGAGCTGTTTTTGAGTCAAGTTGACTTCTATCTTAGTTGGTTTAGGAAGAATGAAATTCAATTGGAAATATACATTTGTTGAAATGAAAAGACTAAGCCACACAGGATTCTTTTCTCAATAAAAGTATAAATATGTAGCAGTGCCTGGGTGGCTCAGTCAGGTAAGCATCTGACTCTTGATTTTTGGCTCAGGTCATGATCTCTCAGTACATGGGTTCCAGCCCTGTAACCGGCTCTGCGTTGACAGTGCAGAGCCTGCTTCGGATTCTCTCTCTCCCTCTCTCTCTCTGCCCCTCCCCCTGCTTGCACTCTCTTTCCTCTGAAAACAAATAACCTTTTTAAAAAGTACAAATATGTAATATTTAGAATAAATGACAGAGAAAATGGAGAAGAGCATTTCAGACCTCTTTTCTCAAAAGACAAGAATAAAACTATCAACCTTCCTGGAAGGTTGTTCACCAGCTATAAAATCTCATTCATTATTTCTCTTTTTTCCTATCTTTAATTTTTTTTTCAATATATGAAGTTTACTGTCAAGTTGGTTTCCATACAACACCCAGTGCTCATCCCAAAAGGTGCCTTCCTCAATACCCATCCCTCCTCTCCCTCCCACCCCCCATCAACCCTCAGTTTGCTCTGTTTTTAAGAGTCTCTTATGCTTTGGCTCTCTCCCACTCTAACCTCTTTTTTTTTTTCCTTCCCCTCCCCCATAGGTTTCTGTTAAGTTTCTCAGGATCCACATAAGAGTGAAACCATATGGTATCTGTCTTTCTCTGTATGGCTTATTTCACTTAGCATCACACTCTCCAGTTCCATCCACGTTGCTACAAAAGGCCATATTTCATTTTTTCTCATTGCCACGTAGTATTCCATAGTGTATATAAACCACAATTTCTTTATCCATTCATCAGTTGATGGACATTTAGGCTCTTTCCATAATTTGGCTATTGTTGAGAGTGCTGCTATGAACATTGGGGTACAAGTGCCCCTATGCATCAGTACTCCTGTATCCCTTGGATAAATTCCTAGCAGTGCTATTGCTGGGTCATAGGGTAGGTCTATTTTTAATTTTCTGAGGAACCTCCACACTGCTTTCCAGAGCGGCTGCACCAATTTGCATTCCCACCAACAGTGCAAGAGGGTTCCCGTTTCTCCACATCCTCTCCAGCATCTATAGTCTCCTGATTTGTTCATTTTGGCCACTCTGACTGGCGTGAGGTGATACCTGAGTGTGCTTTTGATTTGTATTTCCCTGATGAGGAGCAACGTTGAGCATCTTTTCATGTGCCTGTTGGCCATCCGGATGTCTTCTTTAGAGAAGTGTCTATTCATATTTTCTGCCCATTTCTTCACTGGGTTATTTGTTTTTCGGGTGTGGAGTTTGGTGAGCTCTTTATAGATTTTGGATACTAGCCCTTTGTCCGATATGTCATTTGCAAATATCTTTTCCCATCCCGTTGGTTGCCTTTTAGTTTTGTTGGTCGTTTCCTTTGCAGTGCAGAAGCTTTTTATCTTCATAAGGTCCCAGTAGTTCATTTTTGCTTTTAATTCCCTTGCCTTTGGGGATATGTCAAGTAAGAAATTGCTACGGCTTGAGGTCAGAGAGGTCTTTTCCTGCTTTCTCCTCTAGGGTTTTGATGGTTTCCTGTCTCACATTCAGGGCCTTTATCCATTTTGAGTTTATTTTTGTGAATGGTGTGAGAAAGTGGTCTAGTTTCAACCTTCTGCATGTTGCTGTCCAGTTCTCCCAGCACCATTTGTTAAAGAGACTGTCTTTTTTCCATTGGATGTTCTTTCCTGCTTTGTCAAAGATGAGTTGGCCATACGTTTGTGGGTCTAGTTCTGGGGTTTGTATTCTATTCCATTGGTCTGTGTGTCTGTTTTTGTGCCAAAACCATGCTGTCTTGATGATGACAGCTTTGTAGTAGAGGCTAAAGTCTGGGATTGTGATGCCTCCTGCTTTGGTCTTCTTCTTCAAAATTCCTTTGGCTATTCGGGGCCTTTTGTGGTTCCATATGAATTTTAGGATTGCTTGTTCTAGTTTTGAGAAGAATGCTGGTGCAATTTTGATTGGGATTGCATTGAATGTGTAGATAGCTTATCTTTAATTTTTAAAGTAAGTTTAAAACATCAAGATGTTGGTCCGCAGCCAACTAAAAAACATTCTTTGACTCTGCATGCTTGTCGAACTCTGACGACGGCGTGGAGTACTGCTTTGAATTTTCAGGTCACATTTCCATACCAAGAGCTCCTGTAATGGCTCTCCAGTCCTGTGAGAAACTTCTCCAGAAGGAGAGCAGATGTGGCATTCATATGTTTCCCTGATGTTCATTTTCTTGGACTTCATTTCATTTAATCTTTTAACTCTTTTTTAAAGGGGAATAGTGTTCTTGGCTTAAAATATTAGTTTTATTTCTGTATAAGTTTGCACAAGTCATTAACATACATTATGGTATGTAATCATATCATAAAATATGATAACAAAATCAGGTAAATTCATCAGTCACCCTATAGTGATTGTGTTCAACATGGTGTTACACATATAAAATGCCTACAATTTTAAAATCCATCACAACCTTGATCAAGGAGAGGTAAGAATATTACTGAAGAGCACGGTTTAATATCCTATAAAAGAGCCTCTGGAATTATTCTTCTTTTACTAAATAACTCTATGGGTTATTTAAAAGTGAGCACAATTCAGGGGCACCTGGGTGGCTCAGTCAGTTAAGCATCCGACTTCAGCTCAAGTCACAATCTCGCAGTCCGTGAGTTCGAGCCCCATGTCGGGCTCTGTGCTGACAGCTCAGAGGCTGGAGCCTGCTTCAGATTCTGTGTCTCCCTCTCTCTCTCTCTGCCCCTCCCCTGCTCACTCTCTCTCTCTCTCTCTCTCTCTCAAAAAATGAATAAACCTAAAAAAATATTTTTTTAAGTGAACACAGTTCAAACTTTACCTCTTTTGTAAAGACATTTTATTAATCTTTGCATCCTTAAGACCTAGCACTGTATCCTCAAAACAGTCAGATGATCACTTTTCTTTTTTATTTGAATTATTCAGTTTCCCCCTCTCTAGCCCATAAACCAGTTTTCATTTCTTTTTCCCAAAGTACATTCTGCTGATCTCCATCAGAACTGTCTGCAGACTCTAGACCAAAGCTACTAAGTCAGTTTCTGAAGATGGAATCCACAACTCTGAATTTTTAATAAGCTTCCTGAATAATCCTCATCCACATGAAATTTTGAGACCCAGTCCCCTCCCCCCCCAACACACACACATACACATCACACAACAAACACATTTCTTACCCAGAGAAAATACACTAAGCAGATGTTACAAAGTAGGATTTTTCTATTGGTCTTTTTATCAGTTTACTAAAAGGAATGACTGTTCACCCAGGGGAACTATTTACTAGACTAGGTGGACAATGAAAACTGGTAACACCTTTATAAAAACCTGCTTTGCATTTGCCATTTATTGACAAGTATGTCTTATGAGGAATCAGGACCCCTCATGTTCTCTTAACCCTCCCACATTCCCATGGAAATGTAACATATTTGAGCCACATGAGTCCTTCAATCTTCAAGAGCCCTACCATTTGGAGATGATTGAAAATACACAAAGAAGAAAATTCTAGAATGTCAAATATTTTAAAGTTGCAGGTATTAATAAAATATCAAATATCACATTTTAACCAAATATATGTATTAAATGCATTAAAGGGCAAAGACCTTCATATTATGAAGAAATTTCTGAAGTACAGTTGTGCTTGTTGCTGCTCTTTTTTTTTCATAGCTTTCCTTATAGACTTTTTTCCTCTAGTGCTAGAATGGGCCGTGTAAAAGCTGGTTAAAAAGGCCTATTTCCAGTAAGTAATTTTCATGTGGACAGATGTTGTGCTAGTGTTCTCTGTTTGCTTTGCTGTCAGTCATTAAAGTATCTGGAATTGCTAGAAGGCTAATCAGCAATTTTTTGACAAATGCTAAGTAATTAAATGATTATAGCTCTAGCTAACTTTTCAAAAAAAATTAATGAAATCCCTGTCAAGTAGATGAACTCGGGCAACTCTCTTTGTTAACCGCCCAGAAGTGTTTCTAATAATGAGAAAGCTTTTGCAGGGACAGGAGCTCTTAAGGACGAAATGTGGCATGCACTACCACGTGCCTCTATATTGGAAAATAGAAAACATCTAGTACAGTAAAAGAAGTACGCTACCGAAGACTTGGGGCCAGAGAGAAATCAGTAGGCTATCTGATCAATTTTTTCTGAGGAAAAAAAAGTCCTTTGTATTCCAAACCTGCACCCGTGTTTGTCCCTTTGTGCTCTTTGAGCTGGTTTTCCAGCGATTGTGATCAGTTTGTTTTAATCCATCCACACTCTCTCATTGGTTTCCCATCCCTGTCAGTACAGGGTTCTATGAGCCACTGTCAGATACCAGAAGTGAGTTTGAGCATAAAGCAATGACTGCTTGCATTTCACACCATCATCATTGTCACCATCATCCATTTCGAATACAGAAAGTAGCAACAGCAGTAAACACATAGTTGAAAAATACAGTTTTTGTTACTGAATAACTGCAATAACAACAAAAAATACTGATCTCATCCTCATTTCAACTTTATGAGATAGGTGATGTCATTACCTCCATTTTATTTACTTATTTTTAAAGTTTATTTATTTTTCAAAGAGACAGAGTGCGTGTGCATGTGTGAGTGAGCGGGGGAGGAGCAGAGAGAGAGAGAGACACAGAATCAGAAGCAGGCTCCAGCCTCTGAGCTATCAGCACAGAGCCGGAACTGGGGCTCCAACTCATGAACCTCCAGATGGTAACCCGAGCCAAGTCGGACGCTTAACCAACTGAGCCACCTGGCGCCCCTGATTATCTCCATTTTAAAGACGAAATCTAAAGCACAGAAAAGATACATGTGTTGCTCAAGGACATATAGGACCTGGTAAGTATCAGAACCAGGATTCAAAACAGGCAGGCTCCTTTCAGAGCACACTCTTCACCACGGAGTTATGTTGCTATCAAGAAAAACGAAACAGTTCATGTGGGCATGAATTCAACACTTCATTATCAGAACCCCAAACAACTGATCTTACCAGTCATAAGTAAATCTTGCATAACAATTTAGATGCATAAAATTGAAATGAATAAATAAATAAATACATAAAATTAAAGTGAATCGTTTTTATCTAGCATAAAATATGTCCTGGAGAAAATAGGTATACATTGTCATAAGTATAATTTAAAACATTAATGTAAGAGAAATACTAAATGAGTATTATATTAGAATTAGCTCTAATGCAGTAAAAGTTTGGAGATTTGGGACCAACTTTACACTTGAGGACTTTAGCCTTTTTTCTGTCCTTTTTTTTCTGTTACTCTACCTCTTTTTGGTAAGTACTAAGGATACAATTTGAGCTCATTAATTAGTGTGAATAGAATTTTTAAGGTATAAAAATATATTTGTACTAGTTTAAATTAGACAAAATGTATTATTTTTAAAATGTTACATACACACATACATAAATTAATCCCTATATATTGCTGAAAACAATGACAGAAAAGATTGTTAACTATAAATGTTAAATATACATTGGGGGGTAAAATAAAGTTGAAGAGTGGAAAAGCAAACTTATGAATTACACTAAGTAAGCATTAATCTGTCAGACAGGGAAATCAGAAGAGAGAAGATGATGATAAAGGTCACGGTGGATAAATAAGGAAGATGTGTCTGCCATCCTAGGGGGACAGCCCCAGAGTTGGAGCTAATAATCCAGTCTTCTGGCTAATGATTGTGGTCACAACTACACCCCAATTCACACGCAAAACTTTGAACAAGCCTTTCCAAAGTGAAGGAGCTTCACAGAGATCATCTACTGTGAAGGTCCTTAGGTATATTCCTTTTTGGAGCAGCTATTTACTCTACTATTAGGCTCTACAGATTAATGGTTAAAAGCACAGACTCTGATACTAGAATGCCTGGTTCGAAATCCCAGGTCCCCGTTCAGTAACAGTGCAAATGGATAAGTCATTAAACGCTCAGTGTCACTTTACTTTCCTCGTCTGTAAAATGGAAAGCTTACAACTGCCTACTTCAGAGAATGGTGGTGGCAGAGATAATGCAGGGATAGGCCTAAGCAGAGTGTGTGGCACATGGTAAGATTTTTTTAAAAAAATGTTACCCCTTAGCTATTGCTATGAACCCAAAGAACTGGAATTTTACTATCATTTGAGGGATGTCCTTTCTTAAATCTGCAGAAGTAAGCCAAAAGGTAAAGAAGACATTATACACCTTTTTTTTTTCTCTTTTGTATTCTGAGTACAGAAAGTAAGATGAAAAGTAATAAATACCATTTTTAAAAGTTTTCAGTCCCTAAAGAACTCTGTGTCAAAACAATCTACATTAAGGAAAGTTAAGAAACTTTAATTAGGATTTTGAAATCCCCTTTATAAAAATGCCACTGTTACTCATTTGGTGTTAGCAGATATTTATGAAAGGCATAAAAGGCCCCAGGCACTATTAGGGCACAAATACAGGAAAAAACACGTTTTTCTCCTTAAGATACTCAAAATTGAATGAGGACACAGACCTCTAACAACTGCAATAGCCCAAAATAATTGTTACACTGGAGGATTTCACAAAGTATAGTTGAATTCCAGATAAAGAATTTTTTCAGAAAAATTAAGCAAGGCTCACACTAGTAGGTGCTTTCCAGGCAGTCAGGAGAATTTCAGAGACAACAAGAATTTTCAAAGCACAGAGGTTGAAACTATAAATGTAAGAACTATAAACATGATTGGAGTAAAAGAGTGTATCGGAGGAGAGATGCAATGTGAGCCCAAACAGACAACATTCGGAATCTGATCACAAAGGGGTTTCATACCATACACAGGAGTACAGAAAGAATGGATATCAGATGTATGTGTGAGAAAGCTATTTTTTTTTAACCTTATTTATTTATTTTGAGACAGAGACAGAGCATGTGAGCAGGGAAGGAGGAGAAAGAGGGAGAGAGAATCCCAAGCAGGCTGTACACTGTCAACACAGAGCCCAACATGGGGCTTGAACCCACAAACAATGAGATCATGACCTGAGCTGAAATCAAGAGTCCGACGCTTAACTGACTGAGCCACCCAGGCACCCCAAGGAAGCTAATTTTAATGACATAATGATTGACTGAAGTGTGTGGACAGAAGATTCAGGGATATTGAAGAGAAGACTATGTGAAAGTCCAAGTATCTACTCAAGGACAGAAACCATAGAGGTGGAGAAGAGGCTTAAGAAAAGTATGTAAGAGAATGAATACATTGGATCTGCTGACTGATAGATATTAGAAATGAGAAGGGGTGCTATTAGAAACAGCTCCATGATGAGGAATGCAAGAAGGAACTGTGTGCATGAGTCTGGGTTCAATGAAAAGATGGAATTCGCGCACTAATTTGAACAGAGAAAGGTGACGATGCAGAATTACTAACTAAAACAGGGGCTAGCCTATGAAACAAAAAAGAACTTTCAAGGCTACAGACATGGCAGATATAGGGAGCAGCCTCTACCTCTTTTCTGTCCAGGTGAAACATCTGAGAAAGCAGCAAGTCTGGAAGAGGCCCCTGTCTTCCACCAAGGTCAAATTCCAGAAACTGATGAATAGCCATGGCCCAATGATGACCAAGTATTTTGCCGAGATGTCACCCCAGCAGAACACACTGGGACTCCAATCTCTGAGGTTTTGGAGGAAGCTGGCTGTGGGGAGACGTCACACGGTTGAATTCACTAGAAAGCTACCCCTGGGTGGTTGAAGAAAGCTGCCCATGGGGAAGTCTTGATGGAGCCTCTCATAGGGAAGGAGCTATGAAAGAAACACTCCTCCCCGCTGTAGGACACTTCAACAATCTGTTCTGACAAAGTTTAACATAAAGACAGCTGGCAAAGGAGAGATGTTTACAGGGTCCAACTTTATGATCACAGAGAAGGCAGTGAAGAGTGGATCTAGAGCTGAGAAGCAACAAATTGAAAACTGGTACATTATGTGCAAGAAGAAGGTGAATTCTATTACAGAAATTTTGAGTTTGAGGTATCTTTGGGAACACCCTTATTGGATAATGGTCTTTGAAATCTGAAGAGAGGTTTGAGTAGAGGTGCAGATTTTTAGAACTACCAACAGATATGTGGCAGATAGAGACTTGAGCATGGATGAAATTGTCCAAAGAAAATGAGCTCTTCAGGGGCGCCTGGGTGGCGCAGTCGGTTGAGCGTCCGACTTCAGCCAGGTCACGATCTCGCGGTCCGTGAGTTCGAGCCCCGCGTCGGGCTCTGGGCTGATGGCTCAGAGCCTGGAGCCTGTTTCCGATTCTGTGTCTCCCTCTCTCTCTGCCCCTCCCCCGTTCATGCTCTGTCTCTCTCTGTCCCAAAAATAAATAAAAACGTTGGAAAAAAAATTAAAAAAAAAAAAGAAAATGAGCTCTTTGAAGAGAAAAGATGCCAAGGACAAAGAGAAACAGTGCATACTAAACAGAGGCAGAGAAAAAAGAGCCCACAAAAGAAACCAGTAAATACATCACAGAACAGTAGACTTATGGTTAAAAATGTGAGGAGAGAGTGTTGAATAACCCAAAGTGTTAGGTAAAAGAAAAACCAGAAAATTTTCACTAGATTTGAAAATTAAAGGGTAAACTTAGTGGAAAAAAAACTTTCAGTATAAGGTAGATAGTCAAAGCCAAGTTGTATGGATCCAGGTGTGAACAAGTGAGGAAATAGAGACAGAAAACATATTTTTTCTTTAGGGTGGTAACTAAAAGAGGATCAAGTGTCAGTGGAAAGGCGTTTTGTTTGTTTGCTTGCTTCCTTTGCTTTGGTGGAGGGGAGGGACAGAGAGAGAAAAAAGTGGTGTGAAAGACATTTGAGCATGTGAAAGAAACCAATGAAAATTGAGACACAGGAAAGAGAGGAAATAATTGATGAAGTAAATACTGAAGGAGGCAGCATACAGATTAAGGAATTAGAATTACAGAGAAGTGGAGATATCTACTCCTCAGGAATGTTTATTTGCCAATTAGTAAACAGAAGTAGATGGTGGAATTTCCCCCCACCCTAAATTTATGGTATTACCCAACTCAGAAACAAAAGATTCATTGAATTTGGAGGTTGAAGGGAACTCAAAGCAATGGTTCTCATAATGGCAGCCCACAGACCAGTAACATCAGAATGGGATGAGGAAAGCCCTCTTTCTGAGGATGCCTTAGGAGCTAACCTAAAAACAAGAAGAAGTCTACCTCAGGCCCTTTGGTGCTTCTCTTGTATACGATTTGTCACTGTGCTGCCATTATTTACCTACATATCTGTTTCTTCTGCTAGACTTTGAAATCCTCAAGACACGTCTGGGTCTGACTCATATTTATACATTTAGTGACCAGCCAAGCACAATCAGTGTGAAGTAGGTAAACAAATGAATAAATTAATCCAAGCCTCAAACAACAGCAACAACAACAAATCAAACAACAACAACAAAAAAAAGAAAAAATAGGGAGAACCCAGCAGACAACACTGAGCCTTCTTCAGCCAAAGAAGATTCCCTTTTCTCCTGTTTGACATATTCAACTCTCTTTTCCTATTTCATTCAAAGAAGAATCCTGCTATAACATCATTTGAAGGCTAAGCTTTATCCCAACTCATTCATTTTACAGATAAGGAGCCTGGGGAATTGAGAAGACAAGTGACTAGTTCAAAATGCCAGGGCTACTCTATCATTAGAACATAGGTCTCAGGTTCATTAGCAATAATAAACCAATTAATTTTTAAATTCCCCAAAACTTAAACATTTACACTGTTTACAATTTCTTAAATTGTTTTGAGTTTATTTATTTATTTTTTGAAAGAGAGAGAGAGCAAGCAGGGGAGGAGCAGAGAGAGGGACAGAGAAATTCTCAAGCAGGGTCCACACTGTCAGTACAGAGCCCCATTCGGGGCTCAGACTCACGAACGGTGAGATCATCACCCGACCCGAAATCAAGAGTCAGACACTTAACTGACCCTCCACCCAGGCACCCCTGTACTACTTGCAATTTTAATCCAAATAATTTTGACCTCAACCTCACCCTTTGCTTAGCGTGATATCCTACAGCTTCATTCAAGAAAACTCAAGAGACCCCCTTTCTGTGGCTTCTTCTGTGTTTGCTCAGCAGAAATGCATTCAGAAGTAACCGTTCTAATGACCTTTCAGACTCATAAACCAGAAAGAACCTCAAGGAACTGGCTGGATGCACTGTGTTCTGCCACATCAATGTCCTATTTGAACCAGATGATTTGCTATTTCTCTTGTAATGGAAAGAAATTCCATAATTGCCCTTGGGAAATAATCCTCTGTGTCTTCTCACTTTTGCTATAAGTAATCAAATGAAACAAAATAAAAACTTCCATGCCCTAACTTCAGGATTTGGGGAAAGAATTATCAAAATAAGGAGAATTTTGTAAAATATACATCCCCTTGCTGTAATCAAAACATCCTGATAAATTATTATTATCCCTGAGATAGATAGTTTGTATAGAAAGAAAGAAGTTAAAATAAAATGAATGTTAAATATATATTCCAAGCCAAAAGTCAGAATACCAGAGCTAAACTACCTGTAGTAGTATCAGATAAGTTAGACTTGGAAGCAAAGAGTATTATGAGAGACAATAAAAATAATAATAAAGGAAGATATAAAAATCATGAATATGTATAAACCTAAAATTGCAGAATTAAAGGGAGAAATACACAATTCTACAATCAAATTTGGAGATGTTAATGCCTATCCCCAACTCAGCAATTGATAAACTATTTTCTTGTACTCATTTATACCTCAGTAAAGATATAAGAAACTTTAAAAATAAACCAGCATTGGGAGAAAGTGGGCTGACTATAAAAGAATAAGATTAGCCAGGGGTTGATAATTATTGAAGGAAATAAGTAAAGGGGAATTCATTAGAGTAAACTTTTGCATACGCTTGAAATTTTGCTTCAACAAATGTTTCCAAATGTCTGAATAAAGCCTATTAAAAATACAATCTTGATTCCTTGTAAACCCTGTAGAGACAAGTTAATTTTCTGGCCATAGTAGTTACTCAACTTAGTCTCCATTTTGCTGACCATACTACAATGTGGCTTACATAGGTTAATTCATGTTTTGTATGATTTTGTAAATGAATCAGTCCAAAGCACAGTGACACTGGAGGAGGGGGCATTGTGACCAAGAATTATTTTTGGAGGTTATTTGTGATTACAAGTTGGGGGTATTTTAAAAAATCCAAAACTTGAAAATAGGCAAACGGATGACCGTATTTTCTTTCAGTGTCATGCTGGAAATTGGCAACAAACATATCCAAGATCTATTTCATTCTCTAGGGTATGTACCTTTGTTTGACTTACTATTTACTATTAATTAGAATATTTTAGGGGTTCCTGGGTGGCTTAGTTGGTTGAGCATCTGACTTTGGTGCAAATCATTATCTCGCAGTTCATGAGTTCAAGCATTGCATAGGTCTCTGCACTGTCAGGGAAGATCCTGCTTTGGATCCTCTGTCTCCCTCTCTCTCTGCCCCTCCCTCCCTCCCTCCCTCCCTCTCTCTCTCTCTCTCTCAAAAATAAACATTTAAGAAAAAAAAGAATATTCTACAACTCTGTGGAGAAATGTTAACTTGCACAGAACTTACAATGATGTAAATGGTTATTGTCCAATAACAATAAAGTTTCTCTAGTTGAGATTTTAATCTAGTAAAGACAAAAATGACTCCTGCCTAATTAGAAAAGAAAAAGATAACCCCAAATATGACACTTCAATCTTTCTTTAGGACATTAACTGAGTTTGTACCTAACTTGGCAATCCTTTACTCAGTATTCATTCTTTCAGTCACTATAAATATTTTTCTCTACCATACTCCTCTGAACCAGATTTACCATACGCTTGGCTCAGTCATTATAAAGTTAGATATAATAGCCAAGATATGGAAACAATCTAAGTGTTCATCTAAGGATGAATGGATAAAGGAAATGCAGTGTGTGTGTGTGTGTGTGTGTGTGTGTGTGTGTGTGTGTATACACACACACGAATAAAAAAAAAATGAGATCTTGCCATTTGTGACAACATGGCTAGAACTTGAGGGCACTATGCTAAGTGAAACAAGTCCAACAGAGAAAGACAAATACTGTATCATTGCATTTATATGTAGAATCTTAAAAAAAAAAAAAAAAAGACCTCATAGATAACAAGAGCAGATTGGTGATTGCCAGTGGCATGGTTGGGGGAATAGGAGTATGAAGGAGGTGAACAGGTACAAACTTCCAGGTATCAAATAAATACATCATGGGAAGTTTTTAAAAGTTTAATCTTTATGTGCTCACTTTTACAAAGTGTTCCAAAATGCCCAAATCCTGCCTTGCATCAGACACATTATCCCTCCATAAAAATCTCACAGGGAGAGACAGAAGCTAAGGAGACACAATTATTTTTGGCTCATCTTGTATCCAAAGCCCAAGTGCAGAACTATATGATAGATTGGGCTTAAGGCCTAAGGAAAATCTTCTTTCTTCACCTAACCCCAAATCTCAATTGTATTATTAGGCAGCTACCCCAGCTCTTATAAATGAAGAGAGTGAGGTGGCCAAATTGCCTTTTGGGTCAGTTTGCCACCTGGAAGAAAGAGAAGAAAGGTCCACACTCATGGGTGACCTTCTAGCAAACACTCACTCTTTGGTAAATGTGACTAAATCAGCGTTCTGAAATCTTTAAGTTAACCACAATGTGGTAATTTGGTCCCATGATGGGCAGCAAGAAGGATTAGAAGAAGCAGCCGAGGGGCTCTAGTTAGCTAATCCCCTATGTACCTTACACTCAGCAGCAAGACTGATACACCAAGTCCTGGAAAAGGTTACAATGTAGGTGCACAGGCCAGACTTTCTGGTGCTAAACGGTAGAACTACGGAAACAGAAGTTCTGGGTTAGAGGAAGGCCAGGGGTGTTCAGACTGAAATTTGATAAATGAAATATAAGGGTTTTTTTTTTTTTGGTGTTTTCTTGTTCTTTTTTTTTTTTTTTTTTTGAAAAGACGTAAATGCAGGAATTTATCAAATGGGCTCTGGAGAGAGGGAGGGTTCAGGGTCTATCCTGGGATACCAATTCTAAATCTTAGAAGTGTAAATACAGGAACAATGATGTTAATCCAAATTACATGCATATTTAAATAGACTATGAAAAGGAGATGGGGGGGAAGGGGGGTCGGGGGATGGCAGGGCAGGAGGACCAGAGGCATAAGCTGAGTTCTAACACACACTGACAGCACAAGTGCGCTCCCTGAGAGAAGGGAAGGCCTGGACCCCAGCAGTCAGGCCCTCTGGCAGGCATGCCCTCGAGGCACTTATGACGGATGGCTCTCTAGACATTCCAGTGCTTGAAGTTTAGCAAATCTGAACAGCCCTCTAGACATCAACATTAACTCCCCAGATACTCATGTTTATCTTCTTCTCAAACAAATTGGACTGGAAGAAAGAAAATAAAGGGCAATGTCGTGGAAGATTGTGTTTTCAGTTGGGGAGGAGAAAAGAGCATGTTACATGGGTTTGAATCCCAGACTAAGCAAACACTTGTGCTAGGTATTGTGTGCAGGGCCCAGGACCAGCAGTGGAAAGCCTGGAAGCCAGTCCTGGCCAAGACACTAGCTGTCCTGGACAAGCCATTTAACTACTCTGCTCTTATTTCCATGTCTGTAAAATGAGCAAATTAAGCCAAGAGAACCATCCCCTAGTTTCCTTCCAACCCCAAGGTATTAAATACTAAATGTCATGGGTACAAGTACAAGAAATTAAATTTAACAAAAGAATAGGAAAGGAGTAGGGTATGTTACATGAATAAATCAGCAACAATCATTGGATCCCCTACTTTAAGTCTTTTACTTTCTGAACAGTAACCAAGCTATATTAGAGAATGGGAATTACGATCATAGTCACAATGCTGAAAAAATGGGGGGGGGGGACCCATGGTCATTGTTTTATTAATGAGATGCTGCCTCCTGGAGCACAAGATCCCTTGAGCTGAACCGTTTCCTAATGGCAAAACCAAACAACCATTACATTTTATTTTACTAGCCAGGCTTTTCGGAGTTTTTGTTGTTTGCATTTTAAAATAGGGTGGTGGAAAGAAAATATGACATGAAGTTAAAATTTTTTAAAGTTTCGAGCATCTGAATGAAAACGTTTCCTCTAAATGCAAGCCCTGCCTGAGACTGCATTTGGTTCCCTTCACACATTCTCTGGAGCCTGGTTTCCTTCTCTGTGCTTTGTGCCACCTGGTTCCCAGCTGAACAAAGAACAATCCTCCCCATTTTGCATTAGTCTTGCTTGAAGAGTTCGTAGGAAAACAGTGATACCAAATGTGGCAGGCTCTTGAGAAAGTGTAATTACACAGAAACAAATAGGGTATGTGTTAGCCTAAATATGTCTGGAGTGATTTATTATTTTTGTTACAGTTCAATAAGTTTTTGTCTTTGATGTGGAGATTTTCATTGAGGAAAACGTATGGTAAATTCTAACAGTAAAATAAGCACCATAAGAGCATGGACTCTGGAGCCAGACTGCCTGGGTTTGAAATCCAGCCCCAGCCCTTATTAGTTATGTGGTTTGGGTGAATTTGCTTCACCTCTCTGTGCTTTATTTCCTCAGCCATCAAGCAGGGGTGATAACGCTTATCTCCTACGTGTCTCACGAATTCATCTTCCTAACGCCCTTAGAACAATAGCTGGCACAGAGTCGATGCTACATGAGTGTTTATTAGTACGAATAAATACTCGTTAAGTAAATAAGCTAGGGGAGGAGGAAGATCTGAATCCTTACTTTCTCATACACTTTCCCTTTCATAACCACCATCCATGTCTCTCTTCTGTATTTTTCTATTCTGTAACAATTAGTCATATGTCTCCTCTCCTTTTCTCAGATATCCTCTTTCTTGTGCTCCCACCATTATAGAGAAAATAAGAATCAAGGAATGATAGGGCAGGGAAGTATTTCTACTGGGGTAAGTCCTTTCATCTACAAGGAAAAGGAACTGAGACCCAGAGAGATTAATTGACATGTCTACAGTCCAACAACTAATGAAGGGTCACTTCTTATCAGACATTTAAAAAGCTCCTTCTAGGGGCGCCTGGGTGGCGCAGTCGGTTAAGCGTCCGACTTCAGCCAGGTCACGATCTCGCGGTCCATGAGTTCGAGCCCCGCGTCGGGCTCTGGTCTGGTGGCTCGGAGCCTAGAGCCTGTTTCCGATTCTGTGTCTCCCTCTCTCTCTCTGCCCCTCCCCCGTTCATGCTCTGTCTCTCTCTGTCCCAAAAATAAATTTAAAAAACGTTGAAAAAAAAATGTAAAAAGCTCCTTCTCCAGGCACCTGGGTGACTCAGTCGGATGAGGGTCTGAATTCGGCTCCGGTCATGATCTCATTGCTCGTGAGTTCGAGCCCTGTGTCAGATTCTGCTGACACACTGACAGCTCACAGCTCAGAGCCTGGAGCCTGGTTCAGATTCTATCTCTCTGCCACTCCTCCGCTCACCCTCTGTCTCTCAAAAATATAAATAAATAAATACATACATACATTAAATAAATATAAATAAATAAATAAATAAATAGCTCCTTCTCCTCCAAAGCACATTACTTCTGAGACTGAACTTCCCTATTATTTCCACCTCCCCAGGTCCCTACCCTCCTTCCTGCCACCCTCCTTCCTTCCCTCGCCCCCCCCCGCGGGTCCCCCCCCCCCACCACCTCTCTCAACCACACCTCACTCCAGTGGAGGGCTGGAAACTGAGTATCTTGCTCAAGTCTGTTCTTAATGACCTTTCTAATCTGGTTGTTTGAATTTCCTTTTGCTGCCATAAATAACATGCCCATAGTCCTGAAACAAAAATGGAAATTCAGGTGAGGATTATAGTTTTTTTATCCTTTTTTTTTTAAAAAAAAAAGTGATATGTGAATGAGTTAAGAAAACATAAAATTTCAATCATAGGCAATTTTTCATTTAAAGAATTAACTTCCTTTATAAGAGTTGGTACTGTTCTCAAATTCAAATCTATGCCATCCCGTATGTACAGGTATATACCACACACAGTTGAAAGGACAGACATATATTCAAGCCTCTGGAATCTTGTTGGTTTCCGTGTTGTGTTCTTTCAATCCTTTCACCACCAGTCACTCAGGCAGTAAGGTATACACATCAGCATAACTTAATTACTTATCATCATTTATTGAGTACTACCTGCAAAGAATCTGGTGACACATTAAACAAGCAAACAAACAAAAAAAGCCTAGTAGTGTATTTTAAGGTTTAGTGGGATAAACAGAAAAACCAATAATTAAATAAGTTTAAGTGTTGAAATGGAGAAAAACACACAAAAGTATCTGTCACCAAAGACTCAGTCAAGAGTTAACTGTATAAACAAAGACAGTCTAATCCAGCCGAGTTGGGTGACATAAGAATAATAAATACACATAATTACCAGTGAGATCACTCCTGCAAAGAAGATCAGGGGTTCTCATAGATGAGAAAAAGGAACAAGGGGAGGCTAATTTATTTGGAGTATCTACGAAGGTGTCTCTGAAGGAGTGGCCTGAGTCCACTACAACCTGAAGAATAAGTTGTGTAAAGTGATCCAGGCAGAAGAACAGCATGAATGAAGTCCTGATTGAGTGAAGGGCTTGGTGCTACTGTCCTTAGGGCTAAAAGGACGCCAGCTGTGCCTCCTGGATGTGAGCAACAAGAGAGGATGCAAGATGAGCCTGACAGAGGCAGGGCTGGTGCCCACAGAGCCTCAAAGATGATGTTAAGGGTATTTTATCCTTAGCAATGGGGAACTCTTGAAAGATGATAAGCAAGGACACTACATGATGCTATTTGCATTAAAAAAATTTTTTAATGTTCATTTATTTTTGAGAGAGAGAGACAGGGCGCAAGCAGGGGTGGGCAGAGAGAGAGAGAAATGGAAGCAGGCTCCAGGCTCCAAGCTGCCAGCACAGAGCCCAATGTGGGGCCCGAACTCATGAACCGCGAGATCATTACCCAAGCCGAAGTCAGAAGCTCAACCGACTGGGCCAACCGGGAGCCCTATTTTCCTATTTGCATTTTAAATAAATAACTATGATTACTGGTATGGAGAACAGATTGCAGAGGGATATGGGTAGAAAGAGGGAGACCAATTAGGAAGTTCTTCCAGTGGTACATGGA
>NW_024412407.1:28612183-28619620 GCF_014898765.1 Herpailurus yagouaroundi
CTAAGTTTTCTTTCTTAATTTCACTCAGTTTTGTTTTGTTTTGTTTTTCCTTCATTCTCTGGTCATTTTTCTTATATCCCTGGTACACTGCAGAAAGAAGTAAGACAATTAAACCAAGCTATATTCTTAAAGTTTGCAAGCTATAGGACTTCACATTGGATAAAAATGCAGGCCAACTCTGTAAATATGTTTTCATTATGATTTGAGATTTTCCAGGATTTGCCAAGATATTTCCTAGTATCCATGGCTTAAATTCTACCAACAGAATATCCATTTGGCCATATACAGCATTTCATGTCTCAAAATTTTCCAGTCAAAATGCAAACATTCCAGGCAAGGTCAACACTACATGTCATTCACTAACTTTAGAAAAAACTATTTTAGCAGGCAGCCGGGAGGAAGTCTTTCCTTGGGTTATATCAAAAGGTTGGGAAATGTGAAAGAAAAAGAGGAAGAGCACTGAAGAAGGAAGTAAAGGACACCAACTTTTGGCTTTTCCAGAGTTTGGCGAATGACCAACCTTGGAAGTCACTTACTGATTAGAATGTTATTTCCTTGGGATTTGCATACATAAATATTCAGGTGGATAATTAGCTGAAGCAAAGAAGAAAGGTACATCTAGTGTAGATCAGAACATAGTTAACAGTAGAGAGGAAACCACACTGCGCTTACCAACATGATTGCAGCATTATTGTGTGATGTTCTTTTCTCCACACATTGAAAGGAAGATCAAGAGTGAAACTAATTATGTTGGAAAGTACATCCATTCACAAATTTGGGAAATGAAGGTGCGTGGGGCAATTAAAGGCAAAGCCTTTAAAGTAAAAAAGTAATAATAATTGCAAGTTGAGTGACAGAAATTCACCAAGGACAGAGACCCAAGAAAAATCAGTAAATAAAACAATTTATACAGTAAAAATAATTAATACAGTAAAAAACTTGAAAACTTACAAGCCATTATAATAACAAATAAAAGTTCAGTTATTTCATTCACTTATTCATAATTCAAAAACAATTTGTTGAAAATCTGCTATCTACATATCTGAGACTTTTTTCCCTTCCTTTTTTTAATGTTTATTTATTTTTGAGAGAAAGCAAGAGCATGCATGCACATGTGCACACAAGGCTCCACGCTGTCAGAACAGAGGCCCACGTGGGGCTTAACCCCACAAACTCTAAGATCATGACCTGAGCCAAAATCAAGAGTCAGACGCTTAATTAATTCAGCCACCCTGGCACCCTGATATCTGAAATATTTTTATTCATTTGCTCCTTCACTGAATCATTTCAGTAACTGTTTATTAAAAACCTGCCACTTCTTGTGGATGTGGAAGTGAACAAGACCGATAAAATCCCTGTCCTCATTACAACTTACATTCTAGTGGGAGAAACAGACAATAAAAATGTCCTCAAATAAATAGGTAAGAATTTCAGATAGTTCTAAGTTTGATCAAGTGGAAATGGGATAGAGCATAACTAGGTAAAAGAACACAGGAGATAAAGAGTATTGCAGCTTGGGTCAGTGAAGGTCACATAGAGGATGTAATCTTCAAACTGAGATCTGAATGAGAAGAAAGTGGCCATGTGAATATGTGGGAAATGAGAATCCAAGCAGAGGAAACAGCCATGGCAAAGACCCCAGGTGGGAAAAAGCTCTATACGTTTAAGGGGTAAAAGAAAGCAAAGGTGGCTGGACAATCATGAGTAATTATGGGTAGGTGGTGGGGAATCTGGTGGAGAATCATAGACAGTGGGTTCAGAGACAGAAACTAGGGTCCTTCGAAACATGATATTGCATTTAAATTGTATTCCATTCACAAAGAGAAGCAATAGGAGGGTTTTAAGCAAGATCTGATGTGATCTATGATCTGATTTATTGTGGGAGAAACAGAGATGTTTTAGAAGATTTGTTTCTCATCCAGGAGGGACTGAGGAAGTCAGAGGTGCAGTCTTAGCTCAACTCAGGTGAGAGAATTATAGGAATCCATGGGGTGGGAGGAATTAAGTCATCTGGTGAGCTTTCAAAGCTGATTCAGTCCAAGGAAGTAAGAAAAAGACAGTATACAGAGTTCCATGAACACAGGCAGTATGAGCTAAGACACTGGAGCAGGACAGTGTGCATGGACAGGGGAATTAGCGCAGGTCAGAATTAGTGGAGAAGGAAAGTTAAGACACAGCAAGTGAGGTCTGAGCTGGAGTAGAATAGGACAATTCATAGAAGACTTTGTATATATACTGGGATAAAAAACTTGGACTTTACCCTTTGGATAAGATATAAGAGGATTTTAAGTAGCATGGTCAAAAAGTCCAACTTATGATTTAAACAGAGTAACTTGAGGCATTGTCAAAATCCAATTTGACAGTAAGAATAGATGCAGAAGGAATGTTACTAGGCTGATGAAATAATCCAGAGGGCAATTGATCAGAACCTGAATGTAGTTGTACTGGTAGCAATAATAATAGCTTGAACATATTGTGGCACTGGCCCTGTTTCTGGGCACTATTTTAAGCAGTTAACAGCTATTAATTCCTTTAATGCTCACAAAGATCCTATAAGGTAAAACCTATTACTATCCTCATTTTACAGATAAGGAAACTAGGATAGAAAATAGGTAACTTGCCTAAAAGGAATACAACAATACAGTAATAAAGCTAGTAAGCAATAAAGCTTAGAGAATGAGGGGAAGGAATTCAAGAAATATTTAGGGGAAAAAATATTTCAACAAATACCTAAGGAAAACATTAGCAACATTTTGTAAATAGGAAAAATTAAGAAAAGTCCCACATTTCCAATTGGGCCTTGAGTGTTTGACTATGGCATTTAGTTAGAAAAAGACTGGATAAGAAACCAGAAAGTCTATGGAGAATAATTCAGTTGGAGATTGAGGCACCTGTGGACTATCTAAATGGCTATAGTAAGCAGGAATTTGGAAAAGTAGTTTAAATCGCAAGAGAGAGGTCTAGGACAAAGATTTTAAAAAATGCAAGGCACTGAGTTTACAAATGGAAATGAAAACCATAAAAAAACTAACAGAAAGGGTACATTTATCAAAAGCATAAATAAATAGGAAAAGAGATTATTGGGATTCCATAGACATCTGTTTCTTCCCTAAGAAACCAGAAGTCCTTATAGTTTTAGGTATGTTCTCAGGTCAGGGAGAAAAAAAAAAAAAAGAGGATTATATGATCAATTTAGAGGAAGAATACATGTAGTATTTTAGTTGCTTCAGTTTTTAAAGAAAACTTTATCCTAAAGCCAATATATAATTTAGAGTTCAACCAACTAAAATATTTCAAGCTGTAGAGTTTGCTGATATTGATGATGGATTTCTTATTACAGATTTACTTAAGAATGGAAAATTTGTGAGTAGAATTTTACTTTAAGGTGTAAAATATGTAAGCATCATTTTTCTGAAAACTACCAATCATCTAGTCAAAAGTGATAAAAACTAAGTAATAAGGAACAAAATAAATCCTCTTTGTATCCACCATGACACTGAAAATTTAATATAAAATATGTTTTCACCAGGGTATTTTTTTTTCTATAAGATATGACTTTGGAATCCAAGTACAGAAATTCTCTTGACTATAATGTGCAGAAAACTAAGAAATAGACATGTACAGATTAAGCAAGAGGAGTCTAAATCCTAAGAAAAAGAATGCCATTCTTGGTTTGTTAGGGGACCAAAGTGATCTGTTGAACATGTTCTCTAATCCAGGGTCTCTGTCTCCCAGTCAGAGAAAAGATGGAGCAGAAAAGCAAAATGATAGTTTAGGATATAATGGTAAATAAACCTACCAGCCTACTCTTAAATTTACCAATATATTTTACAAAGTACTATGACTACAAAACGTCTACATCCTGATGTTGCATTGCCAATCACTAATCAGACAGGCAGATAGACAGAATATGTACACAGAGATATATAGATATAGCTGATCCTTGAACAACACAGGGGTTTGAAGTGCTGACCCCTGCACAGAAATTTTGCATATAAATTTTGATTCTCCAAAAACTTAATGACTAATAGACTACTGTTTACTGGAAGCCTTACTGATAACATCAATCAATTAATACATATTTTGTGTGTTATGTGCATTATATATTAAGGTAGAAAAAATTATTATTAAAAATCTTAAGGAAGAGAAAATGCATTTATAGTACTATATTGTATTTAGCAAAAGAAAATCCATGTGTAAGTGGACATGTGCAGTTCAAATCTGTGTTAAAGGGTCAACTGTACTTTCTAACTCATGTCTGTCCTTTTATTCAGGTCTCTTATCAACTCCTATTACCTGTTTTTCATTTATTCTCAAATTCAGGCACTGAAAGTTAATAGAATACTTCACATGGGCCTGAAGATAAGATATAAGTATGATACAGCCTTTGCCCTAGAGATACTCAGTCTGGTGGAGGGAACAAATTAGGTCTTGCTAACCTCTCTTCTTTATAACTATATACTTCTTACTCTTTTTCTGCTTCCTTTAACAAATAAAAGGCCATCCTTGAATAACCAATAAGGTGCCCAGATCATACTTTTTAAAATTTATAGTTTTCTAAATTACTAAGAATCTAGTAATGTCCCTTGCATTGAATTCACAGCATTTATTATTTAAAATATTTTTAATGTTTACTCATTTTTGAGAGAGAGTGAGAGACAGACAGAAAGAACATGAGTGGGGGAGGGGCAGAGAGAGAGAGGGAGACACAG
Organism: Herpailurus yagouaroundi; assembly: GCF_014898765.1. Lineage (NCBI taxonomy): Eukaryota > Metazoa > Chordata > Mammalia > Carnivora > Felidae > Herpailurus > Herpailurus yagouaroundi. Next base: position 28,616,896 of record NW_024412407.1, read on the forward strand.
AAACGGAAGCAGGCTCCAGGCTCTGAGCTGTCAGCACAGAGCCTGATGAGGGGCTCAAACTCATGAACCGTGAGATCATGACTGAGCCGAAGTTGGACGCTTAACCGATGAGCCACCTAGGCATCCCCACAGTATTTATTATTTAAATAATATATTTGGCTGTTAACTGTTCATGGTCCTGTAATATCCCTTATATCACTATTCTTTATATGTCACTTTCAGATTCTATCATTTGTATACATCTTATATCTCCAAGTGGCTTACAAACTGAAGCCAGCAATCTTATTTTATTCTTGCTTGTAGCTTTCTACCAAGCCGAAAGAATTCTTGAAACTAGAAAGTCTCAATAATTATTTATTGGCCAATAAAACTATTTCAAGACAGATTAGTTCACTCCTTCACTTATTCAGCCAAAAATTGTTCAACACTTACTACGTGTCAGCCATTTGACTGGAAATGTAGCAGTGAATTCAGTACAGACCCTGGAATCTTGAAGCTAACATACTATAAAGGAGGAAGATGATAATTAAATACCCCAGTAGATAATACAATGTCAGATATTGCTAAATGCTCTGAAGAATAAAACAGGCTAAAGGAATAGAGAATGATCAGAATGATCAGGAAAAGTCTCTCTGAATAATCCACATATAGGGGTGCCTGGGTGGCTCAGTCAGTTAGGTGTCTGACTCTAGCTCAGGTCATGATCTCGCAGTTCATGGGTTCAAGCCCCATGTCAGGCTCTGTGCTGATAGCTCAGAGACTGGAGCCTGCTGTAGATTCTGTGTCTCCCTCTGTCTCTCTGCCCTTTCCCTGCACATGCTCTCTCAAAAAATAAACATTAAAATAAAATTTAAAAAAACAAAAGAAAATGAATTTCTTGAATACTTTCCCAAGCCAGTTCTATTCCTCTTCTTTTAGCACATTCTGATTCAGGTATTCTGGTTTTCTTGTTGTGTCTTTAACTCACCAAGGGCATTTCACTCTCAGAACTTTGTATTTAGTGGTCACTACCTGGACAGGTAGACCTCTGTTCATATGTCAGTTCTTCTTCTTCTTCTTTTTTTAAATTTTTCTTTAATGTTTATTTGTTTTCGAGAAAGAGACAGAGCATGAGCGAGGAGGGACAGAGAGAAAGGGAGACACAGAATCCGAAGCAGGCTAACAGCTCAGAGCCCCAATGTGGGGCTTGAACTCACAAACTCTGAGATCATGACCTGAGCCAAAGTTGGATGCTTAACTGACTGGGGCACCCAGGTGCCCCAGTTCCTCTTTTTTTTTTATAAATGTTTATTTATTTTTGAGAGATAGAGAGAGGCAGAGCATAAGCAGGGGAGGGGCAGAGGGAGAGGGAGACACAGAATCCAAAACAGGCTTCAGGCTCTGAGCTATCAGCACAGAGCCCGACGTGGGGTTCAAACTCAGGAACTTCAAGATCATGACCCTAGCAGAAGTCCAACACTTAACCAACTGAGCCACACAGGTGCTCCAAGAAATTCGTTTTCTTAAACCTGACTCAGTAATTAAGTAGTGTGTGATTTGGGGTGATATTATTGCCTTAGTATCCTCAGGTTTGGTTAATAATACCTGTCTTAAGTCACATATCTGATCATTATGAAATTGGAGAGTATATTTGAAAGCACTTTGAGCAATTATAAAGGGTTATGATTATCATCTTAAATCATCAACTTTGGTTTTAAGGTTTTCCAGGGAATTCTACTAGAAAACCTCATTTCTTTTCTCTTCTAGCTTTCCTTTAATAATATGACCTCAAATATTTAAAGCAAAAATTAACAGAACAGGGGCACCTGGGTGGTTCAGTTGGTTAAGCATCTGACTTCAGCTCAGGTCATGATCTCATGGTTCATGGGTTCGAGCCCCGCATGGGCTCTGTGCTGACAGCTCAGAGCCTGAAGCCTGCTTCAGATTCTGTGTCTCCCTCTCTCTCTGCCCCTCCCCTGTTCACACTGTCTCTCTCTGTCTCTCAAAAATAAATAAATGTAAAAAAAAAATTTTTTTAATAAAAAAATTAACAGAACAAAGAAATATATACATTTGCAACTGTGGTGGAAAATTTTAGCTTCTTTTTCTCAGTAACTGATGGAACAAGTAGACAAAAAATTAATGATAAAGAACAGTAGAACAAGGGGATATACAAACTTAGCCTAATATATATATATCTGCATCTGTCTATTACAGGATATACATTCTCTATAAATGCACATTATTGACCAAATATTGAATCATAAACTATCAATAAATTTCTAAAAAAATTTCTAAGAAAATTATATGGAGAATATGTTATGAACTTAATGCAATTAATCTATAAATCAGTATTTTTTAAATATCAGAGAATCCCTATGGGTTAGAACCATGTCAGAAATCAGAAAAGAGTATAAATGAAAACATTTAAAATAGAAGATACCAAAATTAATAACATCTGTTAATTTTAAAGAAAGTATAGTCCTTAAAGGCATATATTGGAAAAAAAACAGGACCGCCTAGGTGGCTCAATCAGTTGATCATCCAACTTTTGCTCAGGTCATGATCTTATAGTTTGTGAGTTTGACCCCCACATCAGACTCTCTGCTATCAGTGCAGAGCCTGCTTAGGATCTTCTGTCCCTCTTTCTCTCTGCCCGTCCCCTACTTGTTCTCTCTCAAAAATGAAATATATATTAAAAGAAGAAGAAGAAGAAGAAGAAGAAGAAGAAGAAGAAGAAGAAGAA
>NW_024412407.1:28619630-28658452 GCF_014898765.1 Herpailurus yagouaroundi
AAGAAGAAGAAGAAGAAGAAGAAGAAGAAGAAGAAGAAGAAGAAGAAGAAGAAGAAGAAAGCTAGGAAAAAATGAGCTAAACATTAATTTCAATAAATTAAAGAACACCAAAAAATAGAAGAAAGTCTAAATATCTGTAGAAAAATTCATCAACTAGAAAGTATACACACAATAGAGGGGATCAATGCCAAAAGTTGGCTCTTTGAAAAGACAAATAAAACTGATAAACCACTAGTGAACAAGGAGAGAGAAGACACACCCATATTAGAAATGACAAAAGGAACATCTTGCAGACATTAAAGAGATTAAGAAGATATTATGAACAGCTTATGACAATAAATATAAATTTAGGACAAATGGATAAATTCCCAGAAAAATATAACTATGACTCAAGGAGAAAGAGGAAATATGAATAATCTGAGAGCCATGAAAAAGACTGAATCAATAATGAAAAGTCTTCCCACAACTAAACTCCAAGCACAAATGGTTCCATTAGCCAGTTATCCAAATATAATTCATGCTTATTCTAAGAAGCTAGCATACTTTGATACCAAAACCCAAAGGAACAGTAAGGAAAAAGAAAATTACAGGTCAACTGAACTATAAACATTAATGCAAAAAAAAAAAAAAAAAAAAAAAAAAACCTCAACAAAGTAGTGGCCAACTAAATCCAAAAACGTTTAAAAAGGATAGTACATTTAACAAAGGAGAATTTATTCCAAGAGTATGTTCAGTTTAACATAAGAAAAGCAACTAATTTAACTCAAAACTTTATCATATTATCTCAATGCAGAAAATTCTGGAAAAACATTTAATAATATCCAATATTTTTTCATCGTAAAAAAATATTCAGTAAAAAAAAGACTAAAAGAGAACATCTTAATCTGGGAAAGGAGAGTTTGGCAAACTTCTTGTTAAGGAGCCAGATAAGTATTTTCAGCTTTGCAAGCCACATGATCTTTTGTTACATTATTCAACTTTGTCATTGCGGTGTGAAAGCACTTACAGATGATATTTACATTAATGGACATGGTTGTGTTCCAATAAAACTTTATTTACAAAAACAGATGGCAGGCCAGATTGGGTCATGAACTGTAGACTGCCAACTCCTGAGTTACAGGGTTTCTATAAAACATCCTAGTATTTATCACAATTAATGGTGAAACCATTTCCTCTGAGACAGAAACAATACAAAATTCCCCACTGTTACAATTGTGAATTGCATTGCATTTAAGGTTCTGGTCAATGCAATATGGTAAAAAATAAATAAATAAAAGGTACACGAATTGGAAAGAAATAAAACTGTCATTATTTGAGAAAAAATAATTATGAATACATAAAATCCAAAAGAACTTACAGATAATTTTAGTGAGGACAATTTAGCATAGTTCCTGGATCCAAAAATCAATATAAAAATTTATTCCTATAAGAAATAACATTTAAAGTGGTATCATTTACAATAGTATCAAAAATATAAATTACCTAAGATGTATATTTATATAAATTATATATATTTATATTTATAAAAATATGTATAAGACTTCTACAGAGGAACTTATGAGATTAATTGAGAAACATTAAAAAGGTCCAAACATACAAAAACAGAAAACATGTTCATGAGTTGTACTGTCTTTATTTAAATTTTTTTTAACATTTATTTATTTTTGAGAGACAGAGAGAGGCAGAGTATGAGCAGGGGAGGGGCAGAGAGAGAGGGAGACACAGAATTCGAAGCAGGCTGCAGGCTCTGAGCTGACACGGGGCCCAAACTCACAAATCACGAGATCACGACCTGAGCTGAAGTTGGACGCTCAACCGACTGAGCCACCCAGGCACCCCTGTACTCTATTTTAGAGAGGTCAATTCTCCTCTGCTGTATAGATTCAATACATTTGCAACCAAAAGCTCAAAACAGTCATTCTGCAGAATTTGACAAGCTGATTCTAAAATATATACAAAATTTCAAGAGGTTGGAATAGTCAAAACAGAAAAACAAGGTGGGAGGACTTGCTCTAACAGACATCAAGACTTATTTTAAAGCTCAAGTAAATAGTAAAGCCTGGTGCTAGTTCAATGACAGAGACCTAGGAAACAGGCCACACTGGCATGGGAACTTACATATGACAGAAGTAGCACTGTCAGTGTAGACATGGAAGCTTTTTAAATAAATGATGCTAGGAAAATTGGATATCCAGGTGAGATAAAATAAAATCAGTCTCTTATTCACAAAATACTAAATCAATCAGATAATGACTAAAATGAAAATATTAAAACTATAAATCTTCAGAAAACAATAGAGAAACATATCCATACGACCTTAGCATAGAGAAAGGTTTCTTAAATAAAACACAAACAAAATTGTCCATGAGAAAAGTGATTGATAAATTCTTCCATCTAACATTAAGAACATCTGTTTATTTAAAGAACTATAGGAGTGCCTGGGTGGCTCAGTCGATTGAGCATCTGACTTCTAATTTTGGTTCAGGTCATGATCCCAGGGTCATGGGATCAAGCCTCAAATCAGGCTCTGTGCTGAGTGTGGAGCCTGCTTAAGATTCTCTCTCTCTTGAGAATGCAAGCTGGTGTGGCCACTCTGAAAAAGAGTATGGAGGTTCCTCAGAAAACTAGAAATAGAACTACCCTACGACCCAGCAATTGCACTACTAGTCATTTACCCAGGAGATACAGGTGTGCTCTTTCGAAGGGATATATGCACCCCAATGTTTATAGCAGCACTATCAACAATAGCCAAAGCATGAAAAGAGCCCAAATGTCCATCAATTGATGAATGGATAAAGAAGATGTGGTATATATATAATGGAGTGTGTGTGTGTGTGTGTGTGTGTATATATATATATATGTATATATATATATATATATAATGGAATATATATATATATATAATGGAGTATTAGCAATCAAAAAGAATCAAATCTTGCCATTTGCAACTACGTGGATGGAACTGGAGGGTATTATGCTAAGTGAAATTAGTCAGAGAAAGACATATCATATGACTTCACTCGTATGAGGACTTTAAGAGACAACAGATGAACATAAGGGAAGGGAAACAAAAACAATATAAAAACAGGGAGAGGGACAAAGCATAAGAGACTCATAAATATGGAGAACAAACAGAGGGTAACTGGAGGGGGCGTGGGAGGGGGGATGGGCTAAATGGGTAAGGGGCATAAGGAATCTATTCCTGAAATCATTGTTGCACTATATGCTAACTAATTCGGATGTAAATTAAAAAATAATAAAATTTTAAAAAATTTAAAAGATTCTCCATTAAACATGTTGTAGTGTTTTTTTAAAAAATTAAAAACAAATAAAAATAAAGAACTATGAAGAAAATGCAACTACAAATCATAGAGAGAATGACATCTACTATGTAAAAACACAAAGAGAAACTAGTATCTAGAATATAAAAAAACAACTCTTTAAATAGATTTTTTTAAAAATACAGTAACATTCATTACAAATAATTTATAAGAAAAAAACATAAAAATAAAATAAAAAATAATTCAATAGAAAATGGGCAAAAGTTTTAACTTAAAGCAAAGGGGAAAAAATACTTCAAATGCCAAATAAACATAAAAACTGAATCTCAATTTCATTAGTAGTCAGGTCATGCAAATTTCCATAACCATTATATATCCATCAGACTAACAAAAATTTTTAAAGTTTAATTATACTAAGTATTAGTGAGGATGTGACAATGAAAACTGATATACAACTGGAAAACTATTTCACACTATCTGGTAAAATTGAAGATTTATACTTCCTTTAACTCAACAATTCCACATCTAGAGAAACTGGTGTGTGTGTGTGTGTGTGTGTGTGTGTGTGTGTAGTATATAGTATATAGTAGATATACTATATATCTACCTATCTATATATAGAGAGAGATATATAGATAGATAGATAGATATACTAGAAAACAAGTAGAAGACTGTTATAGCTGGAAATACACTAAATATACCCCAACACTAAGATACATATAAATTGTAAGAGTCATACAATGAAATACTATACAGCAATGAAAATGGATGAACTATATACAACTATAGCAAATACAACAATGTGGATACGTTTCACAAATATAATATTGAGATACAAAAGCTAGGCAAAAAGGAAGATATAATTCCATTCAAACAGTTTTTAAAAAGCAGCTAAACTAAAATGTAGTTTTTAGAGATGTATATATAGGTGTTAATATCTCCTTTTTTTAGGGACACCTGGGTGGCTCAGTTACATAAGCATCTGACTCTTTATTTTGACTCAGGTCATGATCTCAGGGTCGTGAGGTCAAGCCCTGTGTGGGCTCTGTGCTGGTTGTGGAGCCTGCTTCAGATTCTCTCCCTCTCCTTCTGCCCCTCCCCTGACACATGCATGGACTCTCTCTTTCTCTCAAAAAGAATCTCTTTTCTTTTCTTTACAGTTCTAAGACAAGAAAACACAGAATGGATACCTCCAGGTCAAAGAGGTAAGATTGTGATTAGAGAGGGACAAAAAGGGCTGAGATTCTGGAAGAGCTGGCCAGCTTCTATTTCTTGACCTCAGTGGTGGCTACACAATGTTCACCACAGAACTGTTTGTTCACATGATAAATATTTGTTTTATAAATTTTTCTACATACATAGTATATTTTACAATAAGGAACAAAGCAAAGCAAAACAAAACAACAAAATAAGACTACTATGGCAGACCCTTGAACAACACAGGTTTGAATTGCATGGGTCTACTTGTAGGCAGATTTTCTTTTATAAATACAGTACTGTAAATATATTTTTCTTCATTATTTTTAATAACATTTTCTGTACCTTATCTTAGTGTAATACTATAGAATACAATACCATCCAAAATATATGTTAATCAACTATTTATGTTATCAGTAAGGTTTCTGGTCAATAGGCTATTAATAGTTAAGTTTTGGGGGAGCCAAAAATTATATCAAGATTTCTACTGCATGAGGGGTTGATGCCCCAAACCCCCACATTGTTCAAGGGTCAACTATAATTTTTTTGTGGTATCTAGGTTCTTGTTCATTGAAACAAGTTTTCATTCTGTTATACCAAATAGATTTTATAGAATTTTTGTATTTTATAAATTATTTTTCCCACTTAAATGTATTCTCCTATATTACTGAACTTCATTTTCTGGAAAATGTGTGACTTCTCATCATGTTTATTTATACTGTAATAGTAAATTTATAGATTGGGGGAAAAAATTTAAAAACCCCACAATATTCTCTCAAAAATATGGCAGTCTTCCCTAACCATACCCTCCAAAGCTAGTTAAGACAAAAACCTGACCTTATGTAGAACAGACAACAATAACATGGATATAAAAGGAAACATGAGTTTTTTGGTCTACCTTGCAACAGATGAAAAAATATATAAATGATAATCACACAATTTATACAAATATTAGATAGATTGCAAATATACACAAAAGGCTTAGAGCAATCCAACATGACTGACTACATAAAATACACTATACTTTTGCATACGTTTCCAAACTCCTACCAATAAGTATTATTATAAAGAGGATATAAGAGAGTTTATGGGTTCAAATTAATAGTTTTATATGCTGGATTTTCATCCATGTCTTAAATATCAGTCCTATACTTTATAAAAGGCAATTATATTCAATGCCATAGTATGGTCTCAACTTCATACATTAAAAAATAAGAATTAAAAATGATTTTAATGGACACATTACAAAATTATTGAAGTAGTAAATATTTTTTAAACACAGTTTTCGTAAAACTATATTAGTCTGACATTCCTCTGTGCCTAGAATCTGTCTTCTCAATTCTATTTTGAGACTTTTGGCCATTTCTCTGATAGCAATGCCAATAAAGTTGCCAGTTGCCATTAATCTCAGTTCTATGAAAGAGTAAATCATTAGCACAAGCAATTAAACAACAAATGCATTAAAATAAGACCAATTAGAGCTATGTCTAGACATTCACCACGTAGTTATGAGACAGGCTTGTCATAATCATTTCAACTGGAAATGCCTTTAATAATTCTTTCCAACAGAAGCAAGACTGAAGATTCTTTTGTGGGAGTACTGAAATTCAGTAGAGTTTAAAGTGAAATACTCCATCAGGAATTTCAGTTGCATGTCTGCAAAGCTTTCCTGTACCATTAATTTGTATGCACAGAATTGGTCCTCAGCTCTGTTTGCCAACAATTACCATACTCAACCACTCTGAGTTTTTAACGACACTGGATCTGTTCCACATTTCCAAGCTCTTAATACATTTTTTTTCAAGGATGAAAAGTTCACAGCCAAAGACTGTATGTGATTATTTTTCCTTTAGGTAGTCACCATTATACAGAAGACTGATGTCAAGGTGTTTTAATAATTCTGGACTTTTTGAGAATAAAAATATCTGAGGTCCTCCTGAACTCAGTAGGTAATTTTTTCAAATATATCAGTTATTGTTCATGTTATTTCTTAATATTTGAATGCATGGATGAATTTAGGTACTTTTTAGAGGAACTGTGAATAAGTTCTTTAATTTCTAAAGCTTTTGTTGTAGTTATTTTTGTTATTGTTGTCCAGCTTCATATGCCATATTTTATTTACCCCCAAACACTCCCTTTACCCTAAGGAAATAGAGAAATAATGTAGTCCTTTATCTAATAACTTGTAGGTAGCTGCAAATTCTAATTTCTTCCATCCACTGACATAGCAACAGCTTTTCTCATTAGATAATAAAAGGAAGAAAAGCTGTAAATATCAATGTAAATATTCCAATTTTGTATGCAGGGAAAGAGATTAAGGTAGGATAGAGGGAGCTTGATGGAACAGAAGGAACCCTCCCTGAAAACCCAAGCAAAACCAGAAATGCCCTTACTTGTACCAAGTGATTATGGGAATCAGAGGATTATGAAGTGTCATATTTTTAATTATTGCCATTCATACAATATTTCTCAATAAAGGCAACTATGATGGGGAATAATATTGAAAATCTGCCCTGTCTTTAGTGCCAATGAATAATGAAGTGGCTTGGTACAAGTACAGAACAAACACATACATCCCTCCCTCTCCACACTCCAATCAGGGTTGAGCCAAAATCCCAAATTGCTCTCTAACTTTAGGTGTCAACTTTAGTGACTTGTATACACTATTCAACAATTACATAGCAACTTCATAAACTATTAGTGGACCATGTTTGTCTAATCTGGATCCCCTTTTTTTTTTTTAAGTTTATTTATTTATTTTGAGAGAGAGAGAAAGAGATTGAGCAGAGGAGGGGTAGAGAGAGAGAGAGGCAGCGGATCCCAAACAGGTTCTGCGCCAACAGTGGAAAGCCCAATGCAGGGCTCAAACTCATAAACAGTGAGATCATGACCTGAGTCAAAGTCAAAGGCTTAACTGACTGAGCCACCCAGGCGCCCTTAATCTGGATCCTTGAATAAGCATCAAAAGTTTCAAACAACTTTAATTGTAAGCAAAATATGCTTGTGCATATACATACATGTAACAAGGGAGAATCCATAGCATTTGTAAACACATTTTTAAATGCATACAATCTTGTAGAATGTTTAATGTATTAGAAATTTATGTCATGTTTAGTTCTAGATCCAATCAGAATAACCTCTAGTCATGCAGAAAGAAAATATTTCATTAGGGTTATGTAACTAACTATCTCAAGACTTTGTTTCAGTTTAAAAAAAGTTTGAGTGTTTTTTTTTTCATCTAACTATATAAAGCACTATAAACAGTATACTTTAAAAATAACTAAGGAAACTATGTCTTCTTGAATTGAGATTTTGCCAACCCAAAGAAATAACTCATATTTTAATCTATCACTGCTGACTTGTCACAGGAATTAGAAACAGGAATGTAATGATAGGAACATGAACTTTTAACAATGGTTGAACCATACTCTGCCTTCTTCCAAGTCTGCTGTCACCCACTAGTTCTTATTATGACAGTTGAAAATGTCTTCACTGATAGCAGTATTTGAAGGATTAATTTAAGATGAAATCCATGTTTGCATGTATACGTAATAGGGAGAGTGTGGGAGGTTAGTAAATGTATATTTCTCATGGCATTAAAAGAGAAGGACACAGTGTTTCTACCAAGGGAAAAACAGATAAGATAAGAGGGAAATGTGTCTGTGACATGAATATGAAAAATAGCTCAACCTACTCTTGAAAATTAGTGTAGGCCTAGTAAATTAAGTCCTAAAAAAATGCAGTCTGATTAAAATATCTCAGCCTACAGAGAAAAAAGTCACTACAAATTGAAAATATAACCTTGCACCATAATACTTCATTCTTCTATGCCCAAGAAATTACAGAAGCTGGGGGAAAAAATGTGTGCAAAACTATTCTAAGCTCTAACATTCTACAGTGATAGCATTACAAATATACTGAAGTCCAATTTTATATTTGTTAAATATGGTTGACCTATATATATGTCCATCAGTATTAATGTCGGTTCTCTTTACATATAAATGAATAAATGCTATCAAACCTAAATAATTGGAAGATCACGTGTTTAACCCTTTTGTCTGTTAAAATACACAGCATATTTATCACATTGGGCAAATACTGTAGGTCAAGGCTTACCTCAAATCCCAGACTACATATTCATGACTATTTTTTTTTATTCATTCAACATCATTCATTATTTTCTGAACACCAGCATGTGATGAAAGGAAGAGCTTATTCTTTGCAGTGAGAAAGACCTGAGTTCTTGTCTCAGAACCACCATTTACTAATGAATTGACCTTAAACAAGTAACTCGACAGCCCAATTTTTCCTTCTGTAAAATAGAAGTCATAACTGCTCCTTCACAACGATTTAAGAAATCTGACTTAATAGAAACATATTTTCCTTTAGTCCATACTTGTCTTTTTTCTTTAAGCTTCTTATTCTAACTCTGATTTCAAATTCATGTGTTAAAAATAGTCAGAACAGTGACTGACACATAATGGTCCTCAATATATAGGCATAGCTGATAGTATAAAAAAGGTCACAGTAACTTACACTTGTAGACAATATCTTAGTGTTACGTTTAATCTTAAAAAACATAAATATCCAGGGTCACCTGAGTGGTTCAGTTGGTTGAACATCTGACTTTTGATTTTGTCTCAGTTCATGATCCCAGGGTCATGGGATCAGGCCTCACTTTGGGCTCCATGCTGAATGCAGAGCCTGCTTGGGATTCTCTCTCCCTCTGCCCCTCTCTCCCACTCGTGTTCTTTCTCCCTCTTAAAAAAAATAAATATCCAAAAACTTATATCAAGACTCATAAGAACTGAATTACTTTTATTTGATATTTAAGAGTTAACAACAGTGTAGGTCAAAGTTAAACCCCATCTCTGTTCACTTTTGCACTTTTTCATTCTAACGTCCTATGATACCACTGGAAGATCTGACTCATCTCTTATTTGCAAATTACCTCAGCAAACATGGAAGCAATTTACAACCAATCACGCTACATATTAAAATTTCACAATACTCTGTCATCTGTCATTGTCATCAAGAAGACCACTTCCTTCATAATAACTTCTGTTTTGTATTTTAAAACTGACTACACAGTCATCCAACGTGTTAAGAAGAGCCTCTTAAAACAATTTGCTCTGAGAGGGATAATACAGTGTGGAAGACAATTTCCTCTTAATTGATGTCCTAAACATTTTAATTGGTTTGCCTAAACACCAATTATCAAAGCTTCAACCTTGTCATTGCCAAAATTCTTTCATTATTAATGTACCCATTACAGTAACATCCTGTAGTTCCCTAAAAACAAGTTGTTGGAAAATTCTTAATCAGGAGCACACCCTGATGGTAATAAAGGCCTGTGTCTGAAAGATAAATAAAAACAGGACCTAAGAAGGGGGCGTTACCCATTCAGATCTTTTCAGACTTGATTTGATTCTTCAATTCCTAGAGAATTACAGGTCATATGGGTATTAGCCTGGATTCTAGGAGTGCAAGTGACAGAAATCCAAGCTAATTAGTTTAAGCACACGTGTCAACAGGGGATGGAGTCTTATCACTGTGAATGGCCTATCACGTACTATGGGTTCTTATTTTGCCTCCGTCCTGTTTTAGCTATGCAATCTTTGGCAAGAGAGTTAAGCTTTTCCTTCCCTGGGTCCTACAAAATGGGGACAGACATAAAAATTATCACATGGAACTGTTGAGACAATTACATGATTTAATACATGTAAAGCATTTGGAAAATAGCCTGGCACAAAATAAATGCTCAATATTTTTTTTTTTAAGAGAAGAGATAAGCCTAATTTGAGAGAGAACTGGAACCAGAGGATGAATGTTATCAGGACCTACTTATCCTGTTTTCTATCTACATTTCAATATTTCTTAACTTCAGACAAACAGCTTAGCAAACAGTCTGAAAGAGCCTTTTTTCTTCAGATCAATATAAAATATTTCAGGGAAGGACTCTGATTGGCCCAGTTTAGGTTATGCATGCCTTCCTGGACTAGCCACTTGGACTGAAGATGGGGTTCTATGATTAGGATAGCTAAGTCTCCCAGTTTATGCCTGCTGTCTCAGCATAAACTCTAATAGTACACCTTTCACTCTCTAAAGCATCCCAATTTACATAACATTTTCTATGTATTATTCTTGCCAAGATGTTTAATCTGAAGCTAATTATAAGGAAACAATAAAAAAAATCTAGATGGTGGGACCTTCTATACCACAGTCATCATGGACGCTTCAAAAAAACTTTAAGATAGATTAAATGAGACTACAAAACATGATAACCCAATGAATGCATGATACCCAATGAATGCATGATCCTAGGGAGTAGGGTAACACCTATGAAAAAAAAACCCAATACCTATATAGGGCAATAGCATGAGGGATAGCAGTACTGTGCCTATGTAGAAGAATGTCTTTGACTCTGTGATATATATGCTGAATAATTTAAGAGAAATGGTCAAAATGTCTGCACTTGCCTTTCAAATGATTCAGGGGGAAAAGGCTACACTGATAGATCAAAAGAGATGCAGAGTAAAATGTCACAAAATATTAACTATTATTGAATCTAGATAACTCAATATATTATATTCATTGTATTATTTTCTGATGCTTCTATAGGTCTTAAATCTTTTCAAAAAAATCAGGGGAAATTGACCCCATGTGATTAATAAATTATATGGTCAATTTATCTATGATTGGACCAATTTGGATTGGTTATCTACCCTTGAACAATTACCAAGTACTGTTTGACAGGAAGCAAAACCATAAAAAAGATGGCCAGTCCCATTCAGAACAGGTGTCTCAAATATGAGGAATTTGAAACCAAGGAATTTGAAACCAAGGAGGAACGACTGTGTATCAGGAAGCCACCCAATTTATATATGATAAATGCAAGCTGTCTCTAGTCCAAATGCTATTATTCTTGAATTTTGTTTTTCAGATGGAATATGCCAAACCATTTTCCTTTAAGCAAAGGAAATGCCTCTTTCTCACTTGTTTCCCTGAAACTGCCATGTTCCTTTACATGCACCTAGTCTAGGTCAAGAAAACTTCACTGAGAGAAACTTAGGAATTCTCCCCATCAAAGTCCCAAGGGTTGGGTTTCATCTGATCTGAAAACTATTGACAGTTATCCTTTATTGTTACTATTTCTCTAGAACCCTCTCTTTCCCTAACCAACGTCTATGAGAACCTTCTAACTATCCTGTCACAAAGATTCTATTGTATTCAATAATATTTTAAAGAATGCCCACCATTGTTTATTCCATAATTTTGTAAGGTATTTGAGAAGTCTGGGTTTGAATCCCAAATCTACCATTTCTAAGATATCACTTTGGGCAAGTTACTTTACATCTCTGAGACTCAGTTTCATCATCAGTAAAAATAAGAATAATCACATCTCCCTTGCAAAACTGTTGTAAGTATTATAACAAATAAGGTAAAATATGTAATGTCTGCTTTCTATAAAAAAGAATGATGATGATGATGATGATGATGATGATGATGTCGTCGTCCCAGCTCCTGCCCTCCGGGACCTCACTGTCTAGTAACCTCTGTCTCTCCTCACCCATGTTGCTGCTTATCCCAACCAATTAGAACTTGTGTCCAAAACAAGTGAATGCGCCTCTCTATGGGCAAGTGCAATATGTAAATACGGGGTTTTTTTTTTCTTAGGTCTGAGGCAACCTAATTGCACAGAATCTTATTTTCATTTGCATCTTGTTTTGTTATTTAAACATTACCCTGATCCAAATTCATTACAGCACATCAAGTTCTAAAATGTCTTCCCTTTCAGATCTTTCTATATAAAATATTACTTTCTCTTTGCATAAAAATAGTTGGCACTCTTAAATTAATTTAGGTTTTTCCCATCACTAAATATATCTAAATGTTTTTGTGAGTAAGTAGGACCTTGTTACAGAGTAATACGTCATCAGTAAGACAGAAGACACAGCTGGTGTATTATCTGGTGCAAATAGATTTTTTCCAGATTAAGAATCTTTGTTAGCAGTAAGTGTGTAATAGAGGGAAAGAATGTAGTTAAGCTATTTGGTATGAGGTTCTAATTCATGGAATTAGAGGAAAAATATTTTGGTTAGGAAATTAAGAAAGCAAGACCTCAATATCAGTATATGAAATAATTTGGAATACTAAAAGTCACTGATATTTGTTCTAAATTGAATATTGAATACCAGAATTTCAAATACAGAATGGAAACTAGCCAAGGTTGAAGAACCCAACTTTTTTTTTTTAACGTTTATTTATTTTTGAGACAGAGCATGAATGGGGGAGGGTCAGAGAGAGGGAGACACAGAATCTGAAACATGCTCTAGGCTCTGAGCTGTCAGCACAGAGCCCGACACGGGGCTCGAACTCACAGACGGCGAGGTCATGACCTGAGCCAAAGTCGGCCGCTTAACCGACTGAGCCACCCAGGCGCCCCCAAGAACCCAACTTGTTAATTTTTATACCACAATGCCCTAATACAGAGATAAAACAAGAGAAAATAGATTATCAATAAATTTTTAATAATTTATGAACATAAAAATAGACCAATTTTAATAAACATTTATGGCCATAATATTTCAAAGAAATCAGTAGAACCTCAATTATGTTATAAAATGTCTGTGATTTTGCCATTTTAAGAGGGATGTCCATTTTGGGGCGCTTGGATGGCTCCATCTGTTAAGCGTCTGACTTCCGCTCAGGTCATGATTTCACAGTTCATGGGTTCGAGCCTCACGTCTGGCTCTGTGCTGACGGCTCACAGCCTGAACCCTGCTTCAGATTCTGTGTCTCCCTCTCTCTTTGCCCCTCCCCTGCTTGCACTTTGTCTCTGTCTCTCTCAAAAATAAATAAAAAATTTAAAAAAAAAGAGGGATGTGCATTTCATATACATTCAAGGTTGACCCTGTATATACATAGTTGCCTATATGATATGGTTTCAGAAATTCCTAAAAGCCTGATATAGTTTTGAAAATGATTTCAGACTACGAAATTTTCTTGTAAGTCTCCATTGTAGTAAATCATTTTACCTAAGCCACTAGAAGCAGAATCCAAATTTACAAAAACAGACAATGGCTGAAACTCCCTGTGCAGCTAGGTATTAACTTCTTCCTTCCTCTGCAACCCCGTAACATCAAGAAAAAAAAAAAGGAAAAAAAAGGACGCTGCACAGAGCCATAAAGTGCTGAGGAGAGAAGACTCCTGAGACAGCTAAACACGAAAAGTTATTCATGGAGATGCCTAGAGTAGAGTAACCAACTCAAAGTAATTTTCCACTCAATTCAGTATACCTCTTCCATGAGACACTGATTAGCCAACTGCTAAGATAACTGGTCCCAGTTTTAGAACCCTTTCTTAAGATGAGACCTTTGGTTTCCTCATCTGTCCAGAGAACCCATCTCTCAACCAGCACTTTGTGTATTACCCTTATCTCCATACCAGTTCCAGTTATCTACTGCTGCATAACAGGCTGCCACAACAATTAGTGGCTTAGCAGGGACAGCCTCCTCTTTGCTTCATGTGATGGGCATTGGAGCTCTATTGAGACTTAAGAATCCAAGATGGCTTCCCCGCCTGCCTGGCACATAGCTGAGATACTGAAAGGGCTTGAGGCTGATTATGTCTCTCTCTTTCCATGTGCCCGGCAATCAGACCTGGAGCAACTCCTTTACCTAGTGGCTCCAGGTTTCAAAAGAGCATCAGAGAATTCTTAAAACCCAGAACTGGCACACTTTCATTTCTGCCCCATTTTGTTGTAAAAACAAGTCAGTCACAAAGTCAGCGGACACCGAAGCGTAGGACAAATAGATTCCATCTGGGAAGAGAGGAGTGGCACATGCTTACAGGGATTGGAAGAACTAAATCTTTGCAAAACATCAGTTTAAAGTTTAACTTCAGCACATTTTAGATAATGCCAGCACACCATCACCTTAGATGATGACAGATGAAATTAAAAGGAATACTGCTATGGAGTATCAGAGGATAAAACCAAGAACAGTTTCAGAGAAGAGAAGTTCTTGAGATGCACTTTGAGAGGTGGATAGAATTTTTAGAGTGGATAATAGGAAAAGAAGACTATTCAACGTGGAGGCCATGGGGCGAACAATGAAAACTGTAGAACATTTTCCAGGAATAGTGTAGGAAATCGGACAGTTTACAAATATTTAAGGTTGGTGAGGAATAATAATTAAAAATTGAAAGTTGGAATGTATGTGGAACTCTCACTGTCATTCTAAAGCTTTTGGGTTCTATTCCAAGGTCTTTCTTTGCCCAGGTAAATGCAAAAGAATTTTGAAAAGAATGTATACTTCCTTGCACAATTTTTCTTTGCCATTATGATATAATTGTTTAGTGACAAGAATATAATTTCTAGTAATATCATAAATACTGAATTTTTAAGACATTTTTATAACATTCTTTTAATCTACCCATTGGAATTCAGAATCAAGGATTTGAAAAATATATGCATATACTCTTCTTAAATAATCAGAAATTCAACATTGTTTCCTTTTGTTTCTTGAACTCCTGCTTCTATTTCTTTCTCCTCCATAATTTTATCCTAATTTTCTTTTATATATACATATATTTTAATTAATTTATGTATTTTGAGATAGCATGAGCAGATGAGGGGTAGAGAAAAAGGGAGAGAGAGAATCCCAAGTAGACTCTGCACTGTCAGCACAGAGCCTGATGCAGAGCTTGAACTCATGATCTGTGAGACAATGACCTGAGCTGAAATCAAGAGTCAGATGCTTAACCAACTGAGCCATCCAGGTGCCCCATCTTTTTAAAATATTTTTTAATGTTTATTTATTTATTTTTGAGGGAGAGAAAGAGCACAAGCAGGGGAGGGGCAGAGAGAGAGGGAGACACAGAATCTGAAGCAGGCTCCAGGCTCAGAGCTGTCAGCACAGAGCTAGAGGCAGGTCTCAAATCCATGAACCCATGAGATCATGACTTGAGCCAAAGCCAGATGCTTAACCAACTCAGCCATCCAGGTGCCGTATCCTAATTTTCTTAAAAGTCTTTATAGATCCAGCTTTTATACTTCTCTGGAGAAAACATATACCTAATATATAAATGAAATTTAGTTTGTTTAAATCTTGTTATCAAAATGCTGTGTTTTATAAAAATGTTCCAGATTAAGTTATTACCATGATTATCAGCACACAATTGATCAAAACAAATATTTTATAAATTTTTATAAATATTATTAAATATAAATGTAGAAATTATTATTGGAAGTGTATCCCTTAATAAAATAGATGAGACTTTTTTTTTTTTTTTTTAAATTTTTTTTTTTTCTTTTGGGACAGAGAGAGACAGAGCATGAACGGGGGCGGGGCAGAGAGAGAGGGAGACACAGAATCGGAAACAGGCTCCAGGCTCCGAGCCATCAGCCCAGAGCCCGACGCGGGGCTCGAACTCACGGACCGCGAGATCGTGACCTGGCTGAAGTCGGACACTTAACCGACTGCGCCACCCAGGCGCCCCAGATGAGACTTTTTTTAAAAACTTGTTCTATGCATCAGTGGATGAATATCATTTATACAGAAGCAGATTCAGCATCAACTCTATTTTTTTCTTTTAGAGATGTTTATAAATGTCATGTAAATAAGCATGTGAGAGAAAAAAGAGTTCTGTTATTAAAAATACCACTCAATTCTTTGAATTCTTGAGTTATATGTCAAAAATCACAATGATCTATCATCAAAAATTATTTTTAGCTATCATCTGGCAAATTGATTAGATCCACCTTAATTTTATGCAAAATAAGGATTAGACATTATCTGATCAACAAGAGAATGTTATTAGAGTCCAATCACCACCAATATTTTAAACTGTCCTTTTTTGATACTTCAAAAATCTCAGTCTGAACCAGTGTATAAGATTCAGAATGAGTGAAGCAGTCACTTCTGTCACATAAGAGAAGGACAACTATTTAAAAAAAAAAACAAAAAACGTAGGAAAGGAAAACCCAGTTTGTATCCCAACTCCACAGCAGGCAGATAATTTTGAAAAAAAGGAGAATCTGAAAACTAATGCTCATAAAAACTACCTGGAAAGTTTTTGAGAAATCTTCATGTGTCTCTGGGTAATTCTTTGTGTGTCTAACATGTACCCTGTTAGAATACTCCTACAAAAGGGGCCACATGACAGTTTTTGATCAGGGAAATACTACAATTATAACCATGCTTTGGAAATATTAAGCTACAAACAATGTGCAGATTGGATTGAAAGGAGAAGCTGTTCAAAGCAAGGAAACAAATGGAGACCTTACTGTAGATCAGGAAGTATTAAAGAGGGCGTGAACTAGAATACTAGCTTTGAAGCAGAAAGGAGTGAAAGACATTATAGAATAAGAACCAAATGATTTAGTAAATAAAATTTGATGTGGGAAATAAGTTTCTCATTTCCCTCTCATTTATTCATTCAGTGAATAAATATTTTTTTAATGCTTGATATATAGCTACTGTGAAGGCAAACAAAAAAAGATGGCACACAGGAAGACAGTGCAGTGAAATTATTTATGTGCTATGATAGAGTATTGGTACAGGTCTTCAGGCTGTCTCCTGAAAGCTAGGGAAAATCATTAGAAGGATGGTAAGCAGAATAGATTTCAAAGGGCAAGAATATCTCTGGAAGACTTGGAGATCTTCTTGCATATTCCAATTCACTAGCTTGGGTATCGCTTCTTCTATTCACTGCCATACAAAATTCTGCCCATTTTTTTTTTTTTTCCTTTAGAAGGTGACTTGTATTGGTACCTTATTGCTCCTCTCACTACCCAATATATTCCCTTTAAATGTGTTGAAAGCAAAGAATTAGATAGTATCTGATCTGCAAAAGGAAGTTACTTAGTTATTAGGGCCCAATTATACACCAATATTCCAAACTGTCCCCTTTTTGGCATTTCAGAAATCTTTACAGCCTGAAGCAAAGCACAAGATTCATGATAAATCTTAAATAGAACTGTCAATATCTCTGCATTACTGACTCATGAAGTGTAATGTGTACCCAGTGCCAAATACATCAAAGCCTACTTCTGCCCCCCAGTTATTAAGTCCCCTCATAGCTGTCCTCTCTGTTGGCTTAATCTTCTGATAAATATTCTTATTGATTCCAACATGCCATCTGTATTTTCATGAGATTGTCTCCCCAACCTGGACCAACAACAGCTAGATTCATTCCCATGTCCACTTACGCTCTTATCCGTCTCTGCTATATCATTCCTGCTGCTTATACCCTCTCCCACTCATACATACATCTCAATGTGCATTTTCCCAATCTAGTGCCCAGCTCCCCTTCAAGATCTAGCTCAAGGTTTATGTGCTACATGAAGTCTTTTTCCTGTTATTTCTACACACGATATTTTCCTCTGTGTTGATTCCCATTTTATTTAATTAATTAAAACTCAATTCCATTTCCATTTACTAGATTATTTAAGGTTGGTCTTATCAACCTTAAGGTTGCTTTTCAAAGGAACTTCCCCTCTCCATGTAGTCAAAGTTTCCAGTATTAAATGTAAAGGACAGAATTGTATTCCAGATATTATCTTTTAGATGTGTATACTCATATTCAAATTTTCCAAAATAATACTATGAAATCTAAAACATTAAGGCACCATCTACTTCTCTAGGGAATTACTATTAACTTCTGGAAAACCTTGGGAAAATAGTTCTTTCTATGGGACAAAGGCATTCTTTCCCCTTCTCCTAAACCATAAATTCAAAGGAATAAACAGTAAAGATAAAACCCCTGATATTCCCACTGCTATATTTCTCATCAGCATTAGGCTTGTTTTAGGATGAGATTTAAAAAAGAAACAGATAATGGAGACAACCTACCTTTAAAACAGAATGACTATCCTCAGAATTTCAAAAACATTATTTCAAGGGGTTAAAAAAGTCAACTTATATTAATAATGCTTCTTTAAATCATGATCTTTGTTAATATTGTTAGTAATTAAAATTTATACTCCAAAGGTATGCTTCTCCCACAGATTAGTAAACTACAAGTAAAAAAGAAAATTTAAGTGAAATTCATATTGGTTATGTCCAATATCTTAACAGAAATGAAGAGACTGATACTTCAAAGTCATGGTAGTGGGCAAAATACGGTACACAAAGAAAATGAATCTTATTACAAAGTTGAGAAAGCTGGTCAAAGTGCCATGCTTTACCAATCAGGTTTCATTGATTTATGAATTAGATTTATGAAAAAAGGCATAGAACAGCAGGTGGAAAAAATTCAAGTCAAACATCCAATCAACGATTAATTCTCTTGTTTTTCTAACATTCCTGACTATCAAAAAGATCCAGAGCAGATGTTCAAGTACTTCTTTTGATTAGAAATCCTCTATTTTCCAAGTTATTCCATTCTGTCAGAGAAAAGTTCTGATTATTAAAAATAAACGTCGTAAAGTCAAAAATCTGTCACCCTTTAGCTTCACCCATCAATTCTAGCACCAGTCCTGGGGGTCATAAATAATTGAATATGCTTATTACCATTTCTTCCCCTTAAATACTTAAAAATAACTTTACAACTCTGCTTTATGTTTTCTCTTTTAAAGGCTGCATATGTCTAGATTCTTTTACACCACTTCATAGGACTTTATAGGATTTTACACCACTTCATAGGACTTTACAAATAGGACTTTACACCACTTCATAGGATTTTAACTTTCTCATCTTCTTGGTCTGTCTCTTGCCCATGAGTGGCTTTTTCAAGTGTGACTCTTTAAAAGGAATACAATTGTATTCCTATCAGGGGAATGTCAAACCTATCAGGGGAAAATATAGCAGGGAAATCACCTTCCCTCTTTTGGTTGCCATACTCAATGAGCTGGTAACAGTGGCGGGGCGGGGGGGGGGGGGGTGGCAGTCAACAGGCCAAATAATATTGTAGAGAATGAAAATTTTCCTTTCTATACTTCTAGGTTCTGTGTGGCTGGTCTAAGAATAAAAGTGACAGAATACAGATTAACCAGAGAAAAAACCTGAATTATGTACATATGTATAGAAGCCCCTCAAGGATATGAAACTCCCAAAACCACCACATGATTGAAGTTTATACATTATCCTGAGCAGAGGAAAGGGATAAAGATCTGAAGCATCAAAGGGCAGGAGAGGCAATTCATGGGAAGGTGAGAAGAGGAAATATTTGATCAACAGAGATTTCTCTGCCATGCAGATCATTCAAAATGGAGGAAAGACTTGAATAGAAGATCTGAAACCACAAAACTCCTAGGATGAAATATAGGCAGCAAGCTCAGTTATCAGTATTTTTTGGACCAGTCTCTTGGGCAACGGCAACAAAAGTTAAACAAATGAGACTACATTAAACTAAAAAGTTTTTGTACAGCAAAGGAAACCATCAACAAATGGAAAAGGCAACTTACTGAAAAACAAAACATATTTGCAAGTCATGTTTCCAAGAAGGGGTTAATATCCAAAATATATAAAGAACTTATACAACTTAATATCAGAAAACAACCAACCTGATTTTAAGAGAGGCAGAGGACTTGAATAGACATTTTTCCAAAGACATACAGATGGCCAACAGGCACATGAAAAGATTCCCAACATCACTCATCATCAAGCAAATGCAAATCAAAACCACAATGAGATATCACCTCACACCTGTCAGAATGGCTATAATCAAAAAGACAAAACATAACGAAGTGTTGGTGAGGATACGGAGAAAAGGGAACCCTCACATCATACACTGTTGGCAGGAATGCAAACTGGTGCAGCCACTGTGGAAAACAGTGTGGAGGTTCCTCAAAAAAATTAAAAATAGGACAGAGAGGAAGATGGCAAAGGAAGAGGATCCTAAGCACACTTCCTCACATGGACACTCCAATAGCTACATGTAATACAACTCACTCTGAAAATGACCGTAGATTGGCAGAGCAGATCTTCCACAGCTAAAGGCAAATGAGAAGGCCACGCTGAGAAAGGTAGGACTCAAAGAGACGGAGTAAGGAACTGGATTCAAGGTGTGGTTGTAACCCACGAGTGGGAGGAATATCACAGGTGTAGAGGCACTCCCTGAGGAAGTGCGGATCAAACCCTAAATCAGACACTCCTGGCTCTGGGACCTGCACCAGGAAGACAAGCCCCCAAAACATCTGGCTTTGGAAATCAGCTGAGCTTAGCTCTAGGAAAGCTGAGGGGCTATAGGAAACAAGTCTCTACTCTTAAAGAGACAGTACATTATGTCTTGGGCCAAGATCCAGCACAGAAGTAGCAGTTTGAAAAGCACCTGGACTATACAATAAAGGATATTTATTGACTAATTTTAGCATGTGTGCTGGAGGGGCAGGGATTTACGAAAGCTTTCTCTGGGAATAGAAGTGCTGGTGGGTGCTATTTCTCTTGCCCTCCCTTCAGCATAGCTAGCCAGATGTTTGGGGAACTTGTTCTGACACTGTCCATCTACCTGCTAGCACAGCTTGCCCCACCCAAGTGTTCTTGTATGGACTCAGCCTGTCCAACAAATCACAAGAGAAGGTGCCTCTCATCAAATCACAGGAGAGCAAGAGCAGGAGAAAAGAACAGGAAAGAAATATAAAAACAACCAGAAAACAACAAACTGACAGACTGTATATACCTATCAGTAATTACTTTAAATGCAAATGGTCTACATGTTTCAATCAAAAGACACAGGTGACTGAATGGACCAAAAACAAAAACAAAAACAAAAAAACAAACAAAAAACAAGAGCCATCTAGGTGCTGCCTACAAGAGACTCCTTTTAGACCTACAGACACATACAGACTGAATGTGAAAGGAAGAAAAAGACATTCCATAAACTTTTAGCAAGACTCATCAAGAAAAAAAAGGACTCTAAAATCAGAAATGAAAGAGGAGAAGAAACAACCAACACCACAGAAGTACAAAGGATTTTAAGAGGCTACTATAAAAAAGTATATGCCAACAAATTGGACAACTTAAAAACTTACAATCTTCCAAGACTGAATCAGGAAGAAATAGTAAACCTGAACAGATCAACTGCTAGTAACAAAGTGGAATCAGTAATCAAAAAACTTCCAAAAACAAAACTTTCCGGACCAGATAGCTTCACAGGTGAATTTTACCAAACATTTAGAGAAGAGTTAATACCTATCCTTCTCTAACTATTCCAAAAAATTAGAAGAGGAAGGAATGCATCCAAATTCATTCTTTGAGGCCAACAGACACATGAAAAGATGTTCAACATCACTAATCATCAGAGAAATGCAAATCAAAGCCAAATGAGAGATCACCTCACACCAATCAGAATGGCTAGCTTCAAAAAGACAAAAAATAATAAGTACTGGCAAGGATGTAAAGAAAAAGGAACCCTCATGCACCGTTGGTGGAAATGTAAATTGGTGCAGCCACTACAGAATATAGTAGAGGTTCTTCAAAATATAGGAGTTCTTCAAAAAATTAATAATAGAAGTACCATATGACCCAGTAATTCTGCTTCTGGGTATTATCAAGAAAATGAAAACACTAATTCAAAAAGATATATGTACCCTATGTTCACTGCAGCATTATTTACAATAGTCAAGGTATGGAGGCAACCTAAGTGTCCATCAATAGGTGAAAGGACAAAGAAGACGTAGTATGTATGTATCTATGTGTATATCTATGCACATATATACACATACATATATATCCTTATGTATATTTGTACACAGATACACACATAGATATATACAGACCATATGTGTGTGTGTATATGTATATATATACATACATTTATACAATTATACAACTTAACCATAAAAAAGAATGAAATCTTGCCATTCTCAGCAGCATGGATGGACATAGAGGGTATTATGCTAAGTGAAGTCAGTCAGACAAAGACAAATACTATGGTATTTTCACTTACATGTGAAATCTGAAAAATGAATGAAAACAGAAACAGACTCATAAATACAGAAAAAAAAACTAGTAGTTTCTACATAGTGATTCAACAATTCTGTATATTACACAATGTTCATGGAAGTACCATATGATCCAGCACTTTTTCTTCTGGATATCTATCTAAAGAAAATGGAAACACTAATTCAAAAAGATCTGTGCACCCAGGGCACCTGGGTGGTTCAGGCAGTTAAGTGGTCAACTCTTGATTTCAGCTCAGGTCATGATCTCATGGTTCGTGAGATCGAGACCCTGTCGGGCTCTGTATTGACATCACATAGCCTGCTTGGGATTCTCTCTCTCCCCTTCTCTCTCTGCTGTCCCCGTCTCACATGCACCCTGTCTCTAAAAATAAATAAACTTTAAAAAAATATATGTGTGCACCCCTATGTTTATTGCAGCACTATTTACAATAGTCAAGATATGGAAGCAGTCCGAGTGTCTATCAGTAGGTGAATGGATAAAGAAGATGTGGTGTATATATGTATATATATATACATGGAATAAGAGTCATAAAAAAGAATAAAATCTTGCTATTCATGACAACATGGATGGATCTAGAGCATATTACACTGAATGAAATAAGTCAGATAGAAAAAGACAAATACCATATGATTTTACTTATATGTAGAATCTAAACAACAAAATAAACAAACAAATAAAAACAGGGTCCCAGATACAGAAAACAAACTGCTGGTTACCAGAGTGAGGAGAAGATGAAGGTGGGAAAAATAGGTGAAGGAGATTAAGAGGTACATACTTCCAGTTATAAAACAACTAAATCATGATGATATATGGTAAACCACAAGGAATATAGCCAGTAACATTATAATACCTTTGTACAGAGACAGATGGTAATGAGGCTTATCATAGGGATCACATTGCAATATATAAAAATATCAAAGCACTATGATATACACCTGAAATTAATAGAATATTGTATGTCAATTATGCTTGAATTAAAAAAAAAAGTTATCTCTGGTAATAGCTCTGTTTCTGGCACAGGCCCCTTTCTAAGGTAAATTTCCCTCAAAAAGGGTAACTTTCAGTCTGTTTTCAGAGCTTCTTCTGTGTCTACAGTTTTTCAAAATAATCAGTTCAGAATATTCCTTATGCCAAAGAGACATATTGTGGGGTGGCATATTCTGCTACCCCTTAATATGAATGTCCCATTAGTAAAAATAATCTGAGAAAAGGGCATAACCTCACTGCACCTTTGCCTTCCTTTTTTATATATATTTAATACCTGAAAGTCTCCATTTCACAAAAAAAGCAGGATTTTTAAATACAATTAGCACATTGCCATTAGAAATACCAATTTCCAGTCCTCACCAATTCTTCCCAGAATTCAAAATCTTAAATTATGCTATAAGAAAGCCTATTGCTTTAAGAAAATCAGCTCAACTTTATAATCTAAATAATCTAAAGCAAAAACGTTTCATTAGTTACACAATCCATTCATTTACTTAACACTCTCAGATGCTAATGAGCATAATATGAGATCAGATACTCCTCTCCTGCTGTTGGGAAAAAAGTTCAAGCAAAGAAGACAAAAGCAAAGATTATCCCCAAAATAGAAAACAAAACAACATCTTAAATCCAGACAAATGTTTATACCTTGACATACTATTTTACAATATTTCAAGGAAAAGAATTGTTCAATAGGAAAGAAAACAAAACTGGGGCACCTGGGTGGCTCAGTCAGTTAAGCCTCCACCTCTTGATTTCAACTCAGGTCATTATCCCGGGGTTGTGGGATCGAGCCCCACTTCAAGCTTCGTGTTAAGCATGGAACCTGCTTGAGATTCATATTCTCTCTCTCTCTCTCTCTCTCTCTCTCTCTCTCTCTCCCTCCCTCCCTCCCTCCCTCTTTCTATTAAAAAAAAGAAAGAAAGAAAAAGAAAACAAAACTTTATCTCTTTTTTAAAGTCCTTCCTCACTATTAGGAAACCACTGAAACAAGTCATATTTGCTTAATTCCTAGAAGAAATAGTCATTATCTAGAACAAGTAGGGAGGTGTTAAAGGCTCTTGCACAAATCTTAAATACAGTCAACCCCAAACTGTGTTTCTCTCATTGCTAAATAAAATGGTCAAGATTTTTAAAGTCAAGGGAAGACTGACAGAAGGCCTGAAAGGCTGAACTTCCAGTTTTTAATATTTAAATGTTTTCATTTCTCAAAAGGAACAAATTATAGTATGCTTTAGGCTGGCCTTTCTTTATGGTCTTAAATAAGTCCCTTAATTGTATACAACTAAATTCTCTTTGTTCATACCTTCTAGGCATCCAAAAAACACTGACAACAGATACAATACCAAGTTTTTTAGTTCCTTGGGGGCAAGTAAAATTTGAAATCAGGATATTACTATTGTCCCTATATTTGCTCTATATTTTATTTATTTTTTATTTTTTTAATGTTTATTTATTTTTGAGGGAGCCTACTGAAGCAGGCTCCAGGCTCTGCGCCCAACGCAGGGCTCAAACCCATGAACCGCGAGATCATGACCTGAGCCAAAGTCAGAAGCTTAACCAACTGAGCCACCAAGGTGCCTCTGCATTTTAAATAATGCCTGTGAAGAAATTTGTGATATGCTGTGGTTTGATGTTTGTGATCCACCCCCCCACCAAATTCAAATGTTATATCCTAATATTCAGTATGATGGTGTTAGGAGGGGTGGGGCCTTTGCCAGGTGATTAGGCCACAGGGAAGAGGCTTTATAAATGGGATTGATGCCTTTCTAAAAGAAGCTCTAAAGAGCTCCCTATGTGTGGATACAAGGAGAGGTCTGTGTGACCCTGAAGAGGGCTCTCACCCAACAATACTGGCATCATGATCTCAGATTTCCAGCTTCCAAAACCATGGGAGATAAATTTCTGTTTTTCATAAGCCACCCAGTTTGTGGCAGTTTGTTATTAGAGCCAAAAAAAAACTAAGACAAGAGATTAGAAACATGTTGAGGTTAAGTCCTCTGCAACGAACAGAACAGTATCCAGAGGAGAATTAGGCCCAATTCTTATTGCCAACCAAGGTTCATGGATTATGGAATTTCAGGTCTAAGGGCTTTATCTGCTGTCCTAATTATTGATAACAAATGCACATTTTTAAGTCTAGCAGATGAAGTAGAAAATATGGCTACCAAGATAACACCAGTGGCCAAATAAGTCTTTAGAGGTGTCACAAAGGGCTATGAGAAAATTGTAAGTATCTCCATAAGCAAGTCTACTGGGGTGCTGGAAATATTCTAAAATTTAATCTGGGAGGTGGTTGAATGGAGGTGTAAATGTGTAAAATTGGGTGCACTTCACTCTATGTGAGTTATAGCTCAATAAGGAAGGGAAAAA
Source organism: Herpailurus yagouaroundi (assembly GCF_014898765.1). Taxonomy (NCBI): domain Eukaryota; kingdom Metazoa; phylum Chordata; class Mammalia; order Carnivora; family Felidae; genus Herpailurus; species Herpailurus yagouaroundi. The sequence goes on from NW_024412407.1 coordinate 28,645,375, forward strand.
ATGTATCTATAAGTTCACCTTGTTTCAGTAGCTCTAAAATCCAGTTTTAAAGTGTTTAGACTTAAGACCTTCCATTATAATAATGGTTAAGAGCACATGGGTCCTCCATGGGTTTTATGCAACAATGGCATTCATGTTAAAACTCTGCAATGTTCTTGAGCAGAAATGTCCCTCCCTGTTTAATTAGAGCAGAGAAAAACAGAACCAACATCTAACCTACAAGTGAGCAAAAAAAAACTTTTGTTGTAATTTGTGTTAGGGCAAAAGATTACTGTTCCCCAAAGTCCTTTCCACCAATCTGAAAGCATCCAAGAAATGTCCCTTCTTTTTTTTTAATTAAGTTTTTTTACTTTAATTCCAGTATAGTTAACATACGCTGTTATATTAGTTTCCTGTGTACAATATAGTGATTCAACAATTCTATACATCACCCTGTGCTCATCATAACAAGTGCACTCCTTAATCCCCACCACCTATTTCACCTATCCCCCATCTACCTCCCTTCTGGTAACCATCGGTTTGTTCTCTACAGTTAAGAGTCTCTTTCTTGGTTTGTCTCTTTTTTTTTCCTTTGCTCATTTGTCTTGGTTTTTAATTTCACATAGGAGTGATATGGTTTTTGTCTTTCATTGAGTGGCTTATTTCACTTAGCATTATACTCTTTAGGTCTATCCATGTTGTTGCAAATGGAAAGATTTCATTCTTTTTTGTGGCTAATATTCCACTGCATGTATGTATGTGTATATATATATACCCCACCTCTTCTTTACCTACTCACCTATAAATGGATATGCGGGCTGCTTCCATAATTTGGGTGTTATAAATAATGCTTCAATAAACATAGGTGTTCATGTATCCCTTTTAATTAGTGGTTTTAAGTTTGGCAGGGGGAGGTAAATACCCAGTAGTGCAATTACTAGATCATATGGTCGTTCTACTTTTAACTTTTTGAGGAACCTCCATACTGTTTTGCATCATGGCTGTACCAGTTTGCATCCCCACCAATAGTGCACAAGTGTTCCTATTTCTCCACACCCTCTCACACTTGTTGTTTTTGTGTTTTTTATTTTACTCATTACAACACGTGTGACACGTGTGAGGTGGTATCTCTTCGTAACTTTGATTTGCATTTCCCTGATAAGCGATGTTGAGCATCTTTTCATGTGTCTGTTGGCTCTCTCTATGTCTTCTTTGGAGCAACGTCTGTTCTTGTCTTCTGCCCATAGAAATCTCCACTCTTTTTTTTCTTTTAATTTTTTTTTCAACGTTTATTTATTTTGGGGACAGAGAGAGACAGAGCATGAACGGGGGAGGGGCAGAGAGAGAGGGAGACACAGAATCGGAAACAGGCTCCAGGCTCCGAGCCATCAGCCCAGAGCCCGACGCGGGGCTCGAACTCACGGACCGCGAGATCAGTGACCTGGCTGAAGTCGGATGCCCAACCGACTGCGCCACCCAGGCGCCCCAGAAATCTCCACTCTTAATCCAACTTTTGGGTACAGGAAGTACTTCAGTAAAATGCAATTTTTTTCAGGTGTTCCAAAGTTACCATTTGAAGAAATGGTACACATGGCAAGTGTTTATTGGAAGGTTTAGAAAATCCAGAGTCTGGATATTGCCCAGGAAGGACAGGCCCAAGTGCCACATCAGGATGTTGTTTGATGGCAGAAATGGGAAAAGTAGTGGAACGGGGGGTGGGGAAGGGGACAGCAATCTCTCATATGGAGAGACTGTGCAATTATTAACAACACTACCACCCCATCCCCTCACCACCAGAAATACATGCTGTAAATAAGAGTGTGGGGAAAAAAAATAAGAGTGTGGGAAGCATGAAGAAAGGCAGGGCAAGGGGACAAAACAACTTTCCAACAATTAATTAGCCCCAGTGCAGAAGAAACCATACTGGAATAATAAACCAGGAAACTTGGCTTCAGTCCCAAACCTGTCACTATGTAGCTGTGCAATTATCACTTAATTTCTCCCATTCACCATCTCTTCATCTATAAAAGGAAGAGGTGAACAAAATGATGTATAAGCTCAGGGATTCCAAGTGCCCCCGGTCTTACTGACTTATGATATCTCCTACTGTGTCCTGTTGGGCTCTACAATTTTGTAGTTAGAGAGGTGAAATGTTTCCACTTGGGAGAGGAAGAAATCTTTGTTTATTTTCATGTCTACCGTAGCAACATTGAAACATGCTGGGATCACAGAAATGTCTGGCTCTCTCCCCAGTGTCCTCTTGCTGGCATGCTTTCCAAAGAAGCAGACTTGAAGCAATAAAGTACAAAGTCATGAGGAATTCCTATATCTTTCTTAAGATAATGCATCACTATCAGGAGCCGGGGTTGGCCAGTGTCAGTACTTCTGCCAATGGCACCAATTTCGCCCCCAGGCTTTTGTGTTCGAATTTATACGTGATTATCCCCAGGAGACATTCGTTAGATTATACTGAAGGGCTATACTCTTAAAATTCTGACCATTGTTCTATTTCAGAGGGCAAACGTGCCAACAGAGCTAAAACTGAACAGCTAGCAAAAGTTCAAATATCTTACTCTTTTTAGGGTTTGTTGTTGTTGTTTTTAAAAGCTCAAATATTTTATACGTGAGTTCTTTTCTTCATTTCAAAGCAATACCTCAAAAAAACAACTTTTCGTGGGTTGAATTCCATTTTGCAATATTAGAATGATATCGAGGAGTCTGAGATTTCGTCTGGCAATGATGACAGTGTCCAGTGACTTTCAGGATGAAAAGCGTTGCGGACCTGTCGGTGTTGAAGTCCTGACACATCATCTAGGAGACTGCACAATCAAAATTACTCGGGCACACAACAAATGCATGTAAAGAAACAAAAAGTTGGCATTGTTCCTGCTCAGAAAACAAGTTTAGGAGACAGAATCAGGACTTAGGGACTGTAGCAACCATCACCGGGGACAGGTTTAGTCGAATGGTTCTAGTTTATTCTCTAACCACTACGCAGGATTGGCTCCACTACTATCCTCACAAACACCTGCCCTTATCTTTGGGCTGGAGGGGAGACAGGGCAAGTGAAGAAGTAGAAGGAAAGAGGTTTAACATCAACTCCTGGCTACACATATGGGATCCAGAGGAGAGAGAGGAAAGAACCCACAGTTACCTGTATCCTGACTCTGCAGAAACAAATAGGTTCCATGAAATTCTACCAATACCAGAAAAAGAAAAAAAAAAAAAAGCAGGATCTGCTTAGTACATTGTTTACCATTTTCATTTGTGTTTTCATAAAACTAAATTTTACTAACCAGCACACCTGATAAAAATAAGTATGGTTTCATAATAAGCTTCCTTTTAACTACATTATCATTCTGATTTCTATAAATCCAGCCCTAAACAACCCTGATTTTAAATTAAAAGTTCACTCTCCTTTTTATATAACTTCTAAAAATAGTTCGCCGAGCTAAATATGTAGGTCCTGCACAATTGGCTAGATGTATGAAGCATTCTTTAATAAACCAAACAATGTCTATATAAAAAGCAGATGCAATACCTTTGTAATTCAATTTTATAGTCTAAAACTATTCTACATGGAAGTGCCAAATTCTGCCCTGCAGAGACACAGGGCTCCCAGTGACGTCAATAAGAGCCATGTATCCACAAAGGAGGGCAAATCTATGCCCTGAGCACTTAAATTTAGTAATCCATTAGGCACAGCAAGGAAGAAAAAGATCAGTTCAAATACTATCTCGCCAGCATTGAAATCTGCCAGTTCTAGACGCTGTTGGAGGCCCATTTAAACCCACAAAGCTGATAGATGGAGAAGAAACACAGAAGCAGAGGAACAGTCGCTTTTCACACGACTCACCAATTTTTTCATTTGGCATCTCGCGGACATTTCTGAAACCATCTTTTACCATCTCAAGAAAGCAGGACTTCTGCTTTCCTGAAATAAAATGTAGAACTTGTGGTTGTATGAACAAGGAAAATCTCTCCCTTAAATGAATAGAAAGAGGATATATATGCGATTCAATGACCGTTTTTGAGATGAGCCAGCACTCCACATTCACTCGACTAGGATAAAAGTAGGGAAGACAGTAACAAGAGAGAAAGGCCGAGGGTTGCAAGATCAGAGCTGTGCTTCCAGATTAGGTACGTGCTGTTAAAATGAGGCCGCAGTTCCACATTAATTGTAAAAATACCTTAAAGAGCTAAAGGTATCAGAGAAAAATCCAGTAGTAGCAAAAACATTATGTTGATACAGCCTTCAAATTCAAACATGCTTTCATGTTTCCTTGTCAGAGTCTGTCACTAATGGAATTTTCCACAGGAGGGCTCATGCCTTGACTGCTTTATGAATTTTAAACATCATAGAGATATAACAGGTGCTCTTAATTTTAAAGCAAGACTAAAGTTTACCCCTAATAAGTCTTCATTCTTTCCAGTCTCTTACTCTTTTGGTCACTGCCACTTCCCGTGATCTTAGTGAAGAACACGGTTCCCAGTTTAAACAATTCTACTGCTTTTTCATTAGCCAAAGGGCAATTCCAAATGCCCTAACCTGACAGTCAAGGTTCTCTTTAACCTGACCCCACTTTCCAGTAACCAATCTGAACTATTCACTGTCCCCTCATAATGAGCCTCACACTTTCCCACTTCTGTGCCTTTCCATTTTGCTCTGCCAACAGGCCCATCTCCAGAGGTCCCCACCCAGGTATCTTTCAAGGTGAAATCCACAAACCAGCCCACAATGCCACCCAAACTTCCCATAACAGTTAGCTTTTACTCCCCTACTGCAATGAATTACCTTCGCCATTCAGTTTTGGCAAATAACAAGTGATTTATTTATTAGCCTATAAACACCTTATGGGCAAGTTGCATATTTAATTCTTATTTTTATCATAAAATACCCAGACCTTCACTAGCACTGCAAGAGCTAGAGACATTTGCTGAAAACTAAGAAGATTAGCCTACAATGTTATAATTGCTGGTTGAGGAAACGATCGTTATAGTCAAAGTCAAAATAGAATAAAATGCTGGCTCTATTTCAAGAGTGGTCAGAACGCCAAGGAGGGCTATAAAACATTCTGGCACAAGAGGCTTCTTGTCTGGCAACAGCTACCAGTGAGAATTTCCTCCCTGGGACCAGGTCTTAAAATGCGAAGCTGTCACTTGTTACATTACTGCCCGAGAAAGATAAAGAGCGAGGTAGCTGAGAAGCCTTTCTGGCTCTCACCATTCAATCCTCGAATTCAGCTATAGGCTGCGCTGCTTGTACTGATTTGAGAAGCACGGTAGGTTTTATAAAAGACAATAACAACAAGGCATACCGGAATACTCTTCCACCCCTTCCTTGACAGAAGCGAGTCCATGAGGTGGTGTCTTATCTCTTGTCTCCGTTCCCCAGGCAATTGAGGAGCAGACACTTCTGGGTAGTAAGGAGGGGCCCGGCTGAAAAGCCAAGGAATATAAAGCATTGGTGAGATGGCTGTAAATTTGGCTGAAGGAAACACATCTCAGAGAATAGAATCCATTGTGCTGCCACGGGAGAACCCTTAACCATTTCCAGCTGCGCAGACCTGCCCAGCCTCTACACCTGGGGCGCTCAGGGAGCACGTGGGGGCTGAATCCATCCCCACGATTCCTGATTGAGCGAAACTGGCCTAGATATTGGGCATCTGTGTTTTTAACAAGCTCCCGGGACACTATGCGGTATAAATCAGAGATGAAGATTCAAGTTCAGTTTAAAAAGCTCTTCTCCTTTTTTTTCCCCCCATTACCTCCATGTAGGGAAACTACGTCATTATGTCCATGAATTAAAATGACTAATCACTGCTCTGAGGTTCATCAAAGTAAGGTGATCAGAATCAACATCAAATATGTACCGGATGGGAATATTTTACTAAGTGTCTTATTGATTAATCAATTATAATCTCAAGCAGAATTTGCAGGGGAGGGAGCACATATACAAATGATAAGCAGAGTTTGCCAATTAAAAGCAAAACCATCATGTACCTCGGTATCACCTTCTTTGGCCATCATACAATAGAATTTCATTAATGTGACCAACATTTTTCTTTCAAAAAGACACTGTGTCGAGTAGGTAACATAAGACATAGATATTCATCAACTACCCTGGAGTGCTTGATGTAGCACAAGGTTGCATTCCCTCTCCTCCCTTTGCAGGGAGGCCCGGGTAAGGCACATCGAAGGCTTATTTTCTTCTGGAAACCCTTATTTATTTTTTTCTCCTTCTCTTTTCCAATTACTTATTTCTCTTCCTTTATTATTAGAATCAACAACTGGGTCTCATCATTTGGAGGAGGGCCTTAGAGTAAGAATCCAGTCTGAATTCAACATTTGAATGTACCCAGTATATCTGAAATCCCTGAGTTTCAAAAAACCTGGCTAGAAATAAGCTATTTCTCAGATATGCTATTTAGTCCTTCCTGCTGCATGTTTTCTGTTTGCTGCATTACTAAAAAGTGAAGAAATGGAAGATAAGATGGTGAAAGTTATTCTTTATTTTTTAAAACTTGCAAAAGGGTATGTTTCAGGTGTGAATCATAAGGTTTCTGTTTTGTCTCATTTTCTCTTAACTACTGTCTCTCTCCTTTTTATAAGATCAAAATTTTGTTGCAGATCTAGTTTGGAAAATCTTTCCCTTCCCCAACCATCACCCATTTTTACTTTATTCTGTAACTCAACATGTTTTAAAATTTACTTGAAAAGGACATTCTTCTCCATTTAGCTGCCTTATATAGAGAGTCTCAATGAGCCTCGCAGAGTAACAGTAGCAAAAAGCAATAATAATGGGAACTGAGAAAAAGGTTAACCATGCCCTTGCTTCAACAAAAGCAACCAAATTTCTCTTCACTCCTAAGTATAGGTCACCTATTATAGGATATAGGGTATCATAAGAAAAAAGAAGTAAGCACAGAAAGAAAGACCAAAGAAACAAACTATCATCTAGGAGATACCAATTCAAATAGAAGCTTTGTGATTCTGATTTTTTTTCAATATCACGTTCACTTTCTCAACTATTTCCAGCCCATAAGACAGCTTTTTGAGTAAGCTACCCCAGTGGCTTAGTATGAAGCCAAGTGCTGATTTTTTTTTCCATCTTTTTAATTTGAGCATAGTTGACAATGTTACAATAGTTTCAGGTATACAACACAGTGATTCAATTTCTCTATATGTTATGCTGTGCTCACCAAAAATGTAGCCAAGTATTACTCTAGAATGGAGCTCATCAAGTCAACTCCAAAAGTACTCATGCAGCAAAAATCCTTTAATTCCTTTTGTGATTATCAATTCTTCCTTAATCAAGATCCAAAATGACAAGGTTGAGAAAACTAGGCACACTCAGCTTGTAACTCAAAAAAAAAAAAAAAAAAAGAGAGAGAGAGAGAGAGAGAGCGAGGCCAGTCAGTAGGTCAATGTCCCACTCTTGATTTCCACTCAGGTATGATCTCACGGGTCCTGTGTTTGAGCCCTCTGTTGGGCTCTGTGCTGCTGAACAGCACGGAACCTGCTTGGAATTCTCTGTCTCCCTCTCTCTCTCTCTCTGCCCCTCCCACCCCACTGTGTGTTCGCTCTCTCTCCCTCTCCCTTTCTCTCTCTCTCTCTCTCTCTCTCTCTCTCTCAAAAGTAAACATTTTTATAAAGGAGGCCAGAACAGAAAATGATTTTCTAAAATGAGCTCCTGATCTTGACTGCAATGAATCTCTTAAGAGTGGTTGTTATCCAGGCTACTCACAATAAAGCCTGTATCACAGTCCCAATGGCAGAGGAAGGTTGGTGCTATATAATAGTATGTTTTCTTTATGTAAAACTTACCACTGTTAGGTTGTTTGAAAGTTATAGCTTATTTATATACACAATAAAGATATAAAACAGGGGGTGCCTGGGTGGCTCAGTCAGTTGGGCGTCCGACTTCAAGTCAGGTCAAGATCTCATGGTTTGTGGGTTCGAGCCCTGCATCGGACTCTGTGCTGACAGCTCAGAGCCTGGAGCCTGCTTCAGATTCTGTGTCTCCATCGCTCTCTGCCCCTCCCCAGCTCGTGCTCTCTCTCTCTCTCTCTCTCTCTCTCTCTCTGTCAAAAATAAATAAGCATTAAAATTTTTTTTAAGATATAAGATAGATATTAGAAGCTAATCATAGAAATTGTTCATCAGTAAAGTTGGAGAACTTAGAAGCTACTTAACCCAATTTTTCACAAAATGCAAAATCCCCAGGCTCTCTGTAATGGGAAGAGGTTGACAACTCATAAATATGAAATTATTCCTAGCACACAGAAGAGCACTAATATATTATAAACACTCAAAATATTTCCTGCCAAGTTTACTCCTTGAATCTAGAACTCTAAGAGAGATGAAAGAGGGAAAACAGAGAGAAAGTTTATTTGTTAAAAACAGAAACCTTTAGGTTGCTTGGTCCCTCCAGCTAAAGTCCCTTCCATTTGCTCACATATTTTGTGTTCCTTTTTTCACAGACACTCTGCAAATCTTGCGGCATAAGACCTGCTTTCCTTATGTTTCTATTTCTCCACTTAGATGATGAGTTTCCCAAGGGCAGAGGAGAGAAGCCAGGGAGTTTTTACCTTTGAATTCCTGTTGCATAGCACATTACTGTGCTGGGCATCTAACTGCATGCATGACACCAGCAGTAGTGACAGTAGTAAATGTAATACTGTCTTTGGAGAACCCAATAAGCACTAGCTACTCTGCTCACAACTGTTTAAATAGTATCTCTGGTGACGACAATAATCCTGTAAGGTAGATTTGATTGAAGCACGAGTAAACAGGCAGGAAGAGAATATGGAATTGGCCTAGCTAGCATCACACAGGTGTTAAGCGGTGGAGTCTGAATTTTAACCCAGATCAAAATAATTAATGCAATATACTTTCCATTATACCAGTTAGCAGGTGCACCACATAAAAATGTGCTGAGTTGAAATGAATAAAACCAAGGAAATAATATGGATAATATATCATCAAAATTATATGCAACATAGCATCTGAATAATTGTAAAACAAGTAACATAATTATACAAAACTGGCAAATTTATCTGCTTTTTCTGCAAAATGAGGATTATAAATATGATGACAGATGACCTTGAAAATCCCAAGGACATATAAAAGTATAATGTTTAAAAAGAAAACCTTAAATCCTACTACCCAGACATTGTGAATATTTTTGTAAATATTATCTTAATCATTTCGATACATATACATAAATACTTTTCACATACATGAAATCATACAATCCTGTGTATAACCTACATTTTTATTCAGTAATGTGGATTAGAGGTGTTTCTATACCACTGAATCTACACCATAATTGGTAAGTCCCATAAAGGACTCCAATCAAAGCTATTTAGCCTACTTCCTATTAATAGATATTAATCTCTTCTCATCTCTTTTTATAATCAATTTCTAGAATATTATCTTATTTTAAATTCTGGGAAAAAGTGAACATTATAAAAGCTAGAAAGCATGACTACAGTGAATAAAGCATTTATTCAAGATGTATATTCATTACTGTAGGAGGGTTCACTGTTTTTCTTAAAAATAAAATCTATGACTAAACAGTGGCCCTTTTCTACTTCACTTCACATATAAACAATTCCCATTAGGAAAGGATTATTCATATAAAATAAGGAGAAAGCCACCAGTGGAAAATAGCCAAAGTATTAGCCTTTAAACCAGGTATTTTACATGAAAAAAATATATATCTTCATGTACAAGTTGCCCCAACCTATGCCTGGTTTTTACTTCCTCACCTAGACTTGGAGAGTAGGAACATAGAAATCAACTCCAAAAGTGTTCAGTATTTGGCATTTACTTTCCCTCAGTGCTAACACCTAAAATGATCTAAAAAACATGTGAATACTCATGTAACTATACATGCCTAATATAGTGCCTTTTACCTAAAGGAACTCAATAAATTGGGGGGGGGGGGCGGAAATCAGTTAAAATAAATCAACTAAAATGAACTATTGGGAAGAAATTAAGAAAACACTTCCACTTAAAATAGCATAAAAAAATAAATAAAATACTTAGGGATTTATTTAAAAAAATAAATAAAATACTTACCACGGAGATGAAAGATCTGTACACTGAAAACCATAAAATGGTAATGAAAGAAATTAAAGGAGACACAAATAAAGGGAAAGATATTCTATGCTTATTGATTGGTAAAATTAATACTGTCAAAATGTCCATACTACCCAGAACCATCTACAGATTCAATGCAATCCCTATCAAAATTTCAATGACATTTTTCAAAGAAATAGAAAAAAAAATACTAATATATGTATAGAAGCACAAAATAGCCAAAGCAATATTGAGAAAGAAGAGTGAAGCTGGGAGCATCACCTTTCAAACGATATTACAAAGCTACAGTAATCAAAGCAGTATGGTGTTGGCATAAAAACAGACACATAGATAAATGGAACAGAGTAGAGAGCCCAGAAGTAAGCCCACACATATATATGGCCAATCTTTAGTAAAGGCAACAAAAATACACAATGGGTAATGCATGGTCTTTTCAATAAATGGTGCGGGAAAAACTGGATATCCATATGCAAAAGAATGAAACTAGACCCCTATCTTTCACCACACACAAAATCAACTCAATGGATTAAAGACTTAAACATAACACCTTAAAATTCCTAGAATACACAGGATAAGATTCTTGCCATTGGCTTTGGCAATGATTTTTTGGATTTGACACCAAAAGCAAAGACAGCAAAAGCAAAAATAAACAAGTAGGACTACATTAAATTGAAAAGCTTCTGCGTAGCAACAAAAACCATTGACAAAATGAAAAGGCAACATCTGGAATGTAAATAAAAACATTTGCAAACCACAAATCCAATAAGGGGTTAATATCCAAAATATTCAAGGAACTCCTGCAACTCAACAACAAAGAAACAACCAAATTTAAAAAAGAGCAAAGGACCTGAATAGACATTTTCCCAAAGAAAACATACAAATGGCCAACAGGTATATGAAAATATGCTCAATATCACTAAGCATCAGGGAAATACAAATCAAAACCACAATGAGATATCACCTCACACATGTCCCAATGTCTATTATCGAAAAAGACAAAAGATGACAAATTCTGGTGAGGATATGTAGAAAAGGGAACCCTTGTGCACTACTGGTGGAAATGTAAACTGGTAGAGTCACTATGGAAAATAGTATGGAATTTCCTCAAGAAATTAAAAATGGTCCAACATTCTTATTTCTGGGTATATATCCAAAAAAATGAAATTATTATCTCAAGCAGTATCTGCACTCCCATGTTCATTGCAGCATTATTCACAATAGCCAATGTATAGAAAAAATCTTACAAGGCCTTCAAAGATAAAGAATATGTAGTATATACATATTAATAACGGAATATTATTAAGTGGTAAGGGGAGGGCAGAGAAGGTCAGGAAAGGGAAGGCAAGGGAAGGCAAGGAAATTCTGCCATTTGTGACAACACAGATGAGCCCAAAGGGCATTTTTCTTTTTTTTTTTTTTCCAATACATGAAGTTTATTGTCAAATTGGTTTCCATACAACACCCAGTGCTCATCCCAAAAGGTGCCCTCCTCAATACCCATCACCCACCCTTCCCTCCCTCCCACCCCCCATCAACCCTCAGTTGGCTCTCAGTTTTTAAGAGTCTCTTATGCTTTGGCTCTCTTCCACTCTAACTCTTTTTTTTTTCCTTCCTCTCCCCCATGGGTTTCTGTTAAGTTTCTCAGGATCCTCATAAGACTGAAAACATATGGTATCTGACTTTCTCTGTATGGCTTATTTCACTTAGCATCACACTCTCCAGTTCCATCCATGTTGCTACAAAGGGCCATATTTCATTCTTTCTCATTGCCACGTAGTACTCCATTGTGTATATAAACCACAATTTCTTTATCCATTAATCAGTTGATGGACATTTAGGCTCTTTCCATAATTTGGCTATTGTTGAGAGTGCTGCTATAAACATTGGGGTACAAGTGCCCCTATGCATCAGTACTCCTGTATCCAAAGGGCATTTTTCTAAGTAAAATAAGATGAAGACAAATACTTCACAGTATCACTTATATTTGGAATTAAAATGTTTAAAATAAAAATAAGGCAAACTCACAGAAACAGTACAATGGTGATTGCTAGGGGCTGGGAAGGTGAGGATGAGAGAAGTTGGTGAAAGGATACAAACTTTCAGTTATGAGATTAGTAAAGTCTGAGAATCTAATGGATTACATCATACTATAGTTAATAATAATGCACTGTATCACTGAAATTTGCTAAGTAGAACTTAAGAGTTGTCACAAAAACAAACAAAATAAGTAACTATATAAGGTAATGGATGTGTTCATTTATTCCATGTGGGAATCATGTCACAATATAGCCCATATCATATTACACATTTTACACGTTCACTGTATTAAAATTCTGTATGTAAATTATAACTCAATAAGCTGGAAAAAATAATAAAAAGGTATTGATAAACTGATTTTAAATTTTATATGAAAATTCAAAGGACCCAAATTGGCAAAAAAAAAATACTGAAAAAAATAACCTTTAAGAACTCACTACCTGATTTTAAGACTTATTTTGGAGCTATAATTAAGACACCGGGGTATTGGGGCACCTGGGTGGCTCAGTCGGTTAAGCGTCCGACTTGGGCTCAGGTCATGATCTCGTGGTCAGTGAGTTCGAGCCCCGCCTAGGGCTCTGTGCTGACAGCTTGGAGCCTGGAGCCTGTTTCAGATTCTGTGTCTCCCTCTCTCTCTGACCCTCCCCCATTCATGTTCTGTCTCTCTCTGTCTCAAAAATAAATAAACGTTAAAAAAATTTTTTTAAAAATTAAAAAAGACAGCGGGGTATTGATATAAAAGGCAGACCAGAAGCTCTGAAGAGTTTTGGTCTAAGCATTCCTGTACATGCTTGCTAATTACTGAGGATACAAATGAGCTTTTGTTTATATGGGTTATATTTACCATATTTGATATAGAACAGAAATTTTCAAAACTGTTTTTTTAATTCATCTAAAAATAATAAACCGCTGATCAAAAAGGATTTAAATAATATAACAGAAAGTGAATTTAGAA
>NW_024412407.1:28658462-28662654 GCF_014898765.1 Herpailurus yagouaroundi
AACTTGAATCGATCTTCTGCACGACATATCATAGTGAAACTGGCAAAATACAAGGATAAAGAGAAAATTCTGAAAGCAGCAAGGGGTAAACGTGCCCTCACATATAAAGGGAGACCTATAAGACTCGTGACTGATCTCTCTTTTGAAACTTGGCAGGCCAGAAAGAATTGGCACGAGATTTTCAGGGTGCTAGACAGAAAAAATATGCAGCCGAGAATCCTTTATCCAGCAAGTCTGTCATTTAGAATAGAAGGAGAGATAAAGGTCTTCCCAAACAAACAAAAACTGAAGGAATTTGTCACCACTAAACCAGCCCTACAAGAGATCCTAAGGGGGACCCTGTGAGACAAAGTACCAGAGACATCACTACAAGCATAAAACATACAGACATCACAATGACTCTAAACTCATCTCTTTCTATAATAACACTGAATGTAAATGGATTAAATGCGCCAACCAAAAGACATAGGGTATCAGAATGGATAAAAAAACAAGACCCATCTAGTTGCTGTCTACAAGAGACTCATTTTAGACCTGAGGACACCTTTAGATTGAGAGTGAGGGGATGGAGAACTATTTATCATGCTACTGGAAGCCAAAAGAAAGCTGGAGTAGCCATACTTATATCAGACAAACTAGACTTTAAATTAAAGGCTGTAACAAGAGATGAAGAAGGACATTATATAATAGTGACAGGGTCTATCCATCAGGAAGAGCTAACAATTAGAAATGTCTATGCGCCGAATACCGGAGCGCCCAAATATATAAAACAATTACTCATAAACATAAGCAACCTTATTGAGAAGAATGTGGTCATTGCAGGGGACTTTAACACCCCACTTACAGAAATGGATAGATCATCTAGACACACGGTCAATAAAGAAACAAGGGCCCTGAATGAGACATTGGGTCAGATGGACTTGACAGATATATTTAGAACTCTGCATCCCAAAGCAACAGAATATACTTTCTTCTCGAGTGCACATGGAACATTCTCCAAGATAGATCATATACTGGGTCACAAAACAGCCCTTCATAAGTTTACAAGAATTGAAATCATACCATGCATACTTTCAGACCACAATGCTATGAAGCTTGAAATCAACCACAGAAAAAAGTCTGGAAAACCTCCAAAAGCATGGAGGTTAAAGAACACCCTACTAACGAATGAGTGGGTCAACCAGGCAATTCGAGAAGAAATTAAAAAATATATGGAAACAAACGAAAATGAAAATATAACAATCCAAACGCTTTGGGACGCAGCGAAGGCAGTCCTGAGAGGAAAATACATTGCAATCCAGGCCTATCTCAAGAAACAAGAAAAATCCCAAATACAAAATCTAACAGCACACCTAAAGGAAATAGAAGCAGAACAGCAAAGGCAGCCTAAACCCAGCAGAAGAAGAGAAATAATAAAGATCAGAGCAGAAATAAACAATATATAATCTAAAAAAACTGTAGAGCAGATCAACGAAACCAAGATTTGGTTTTTTGAAAAAATAAACAAAATTGACAAACCTCTAGCCAGGCTTCTCAAAAAGAAAAGGAAGATGACCCAAATAGATAAAATCATGAATGAAAATGGAATTATTACAACCAATCCCTCAGAGATACAAACAATTATCAGGGAATACTATGAAAAATTATGCCAACAAATTGGACAACCTGGAAGAAATGGACAAATTCCTGAACACCCACACTCTTCCAAAACTCAATCAGGACGAAATAGAAAGCTTGAACAGACCCATCACCAGTGAAGAAATTGAATCGGTTATCAAAAATCTCCCAACAAATAAGAGTCCAGGACCAGATGGCTTCCCAGGGGAGTTCTACCAGACGTTTAAAGCAGAGATAATACCTATCCTTCTCAAGCTATTCCAAGAAATAGAAAGGGAAGGAAAACTTCCAGACTCATTCTATGAAGCCAGGATTACTTTGATTCCTAAACCAGACAGAGACCCAGTAAAAAAAGAGAACTACAGGCCAATATCCCTGATGAATATGGATGCCAAAATTCTCAATAAGATACTAGCAAATCGAATTCAATGGCATATAAAAAGAATTATTCACCATGATCAAGTGGGATTCATTCCTGGGATGCAGGGCTGGTTCAACATTCGCAAATCAAACAACGTGATACATCACATTAACAACAAAAAAAGAGAAAAACCATATGATCCTGTCAATCGATGCAGAAAAGGCCTTTGACAAAATCCAGCACCCTTTCTTAATAAAAGCCCTTGAGAAAGTCGGGATAGAAGGAACATGCTTAAAGATCATAAAAGCCATTTATGAAAAGCCCACAGCTAACATCATCCTCAAAGGGGAAAAACTGAGAGCTTTTTCCCTGAGATCAGGAACACGACAGGGATGCCCACTCTCACCGCTGTTGTTTAACATAGTGCTGGAAGTTCTAGCATCAGCAATCAGACAACAAAAGGAAATCAAAGGCATCAAAATTGGCAAAGGTGAAGTCAAGCTTTCGCTTTTTGCAGATGACATGATATTATACATGGAAAATCCGATAGACTCCACCAAAAGTCTGCTAGAACTGATACATGAATTCAGCAAAGTTGCAGGATACAAAATCAATGTACAGAAATCAGTTGCATTCTTATACACTAACAATGAAGCAACAGAAAGACAAATAAGGAAACTGACCCCATTCACAATTGCACCAGGAAGCATAAAATACCTAGGAATAAATCTAACCAAAGATGTAAAGGATCTGTATGCTGAAAACTATAGAAAGCTTATGAAGGTAATTGAAGAAGATTTAAAGAAATGGAAAGACATTCCCTGCTCATGGATTGGAAGAATAAATATTGTCAAAATGTCAATACTACCCAAAGCTATCTACACATTCAATGCAATCCCAATCAAAATTGCACCAGCATTCTTCTCGAAACTAGAACAAGCAATCCTAAAATTCATATGGAACCACAAAAGGCCCCGAATAGCCAAAGTAATTTTGAAGAAGAAGACCAAAGCAGGAGGCATCACAATCCCAGACTTTAGCCTCTACTACAAAGCTGTCATCATCAAGACAGCATGGTATTGGCACAAAAACAGACACATAGACCAATGGAATAGAATAGAAACCCCAGAACTAGACCCACAAACGTATGGCCAACTCATCTTTGACAAAGCAGGAAAGAACATCCAATGGAAAAAAGACAGTCTCTTTAACAAATGGTGCTGGGAGAACTGGACAGCAACATGCAGAAGGTTGAAACTAGACCACTTTCTCACACCATTCACAAAAATAAACTCAAAATGGATCAAGGACCTGAATGTGAGACAGGAAACCATCAAAACCTTAGAGGAGAAAGCAGGAAAAGACCTCTCTGACCTCAGCCGTAGCAATCTCTTACTCGACACATCCCCAAAGGCAAGGGAATTAAAAGCAAAAGTGAATTACTGGGACCTTATGAAGATAAAAAGCTTCTGCACAGCAAAGGAAACAACCAACAAAACTAAAAGGCAACCAACGGAATGGGAAAAGATATTTGCAAATGACATATCGGACAAAGGGCTAGTCTCCAAAATCTATAAAGAGCTCACCAAACTCCACACCCGAAAAGCAAATAACCCAGTGAAGAAATGGGCAGAAAACATGAATAGACACTTCTCTAAAGAAGACATCCGGATGGCCAACAGGCACATGAAAAGATGTTCAGCGTCGCTCCTTATCAGGGAAATACAAATCAAAACCACACTCAGGTATCACCTCACGCCAGTCAGAGTGGCCAAAATGAACAAATCAGGAGACTATAGATGCTGGAGAGGATGTGGAGAAACGGGAACCCTCTTGCACTGTTGGTGGGAATGCAAATTGGTGCAGCCGCTCTGGAAAGCAGTGTGGAGGTTCCTCAGAAAATTAAAAATAGACCTACCCTATGACCCAGCAATAGCACTGCTAGGAATTTATCCAAGGGACACAGGAGTACTGATGCATAGGGGCACTTGTACCCCAATGTTCATAGCAGCACTCTCAACAATAGCCAAATTATGGAAAGAGCCTAAATGTCCATCAACTGATGAATGGATAAAGAAATTGTGGTTTATATACACTACGGAATACTACGTGGCAATGAGAAAAAATGAAATATGGCCTTTTGTAGCAACGTGGATGGAACTGGAGAGTGTGATGCTAAGTGAAATAAGCCATACAGTGAAAGACAGATACCAT
>NW_024412407.1:28662754-28675705 GCF_014898765.1 Herpailurus yagouaroundi
TTAGAGTGGGAGAGAGCCAAAGCATAAGAGACTGTTGAGAACTGAGAGCAAACTGAGGGTTGATGGGGGGTGGGAGGGAGGAGAGGGTGGGTGATGGGTATTGAGGAGGGCACCTTTTGGGATGAGCACTGGGTGTTGTATGGAAACCAATTTGACAATAAATTTCATATATAAATAAAAAATAAATAAATAAATAAAAATAAAAATAATAAACCAACTACATGTTAACAAAAATATTTTAAGAAAAATAACTTCTCTAAAACAAAGAAAAATCAGTGACAAAATTAGCATTGTTTTACATTTTTGAAAATCTCTTTTTTTTTTTAAATGTTTATTTGTGAGAGAGAGAGAGAGTATGTGCATGAGTGAGGGGAGGGACAGAGAGAGAGGAGGACAGAGGATCATAAGCCGGCTCTTTAATAAGTGACTTAATCAGGGGCGGCTGGGTGGCTTAGTCAGTTAAGTGTCCGACCTCAGCTCAGGTCATGATTGGTCAGTTCACAAGCTGGAACCCTGTGTCGTACTCTGTGCTGACAGGTCAGAACCTGGAGCCTGGTTCACATTATGTGTCTCCCTCTCTCTCCACCCCTCTCCTGCTCACACTCTGTCTCTCTGTCTCAAAAATAAATAAAAACAGGGGCGCCTGGGTGATTCAGTCCCTTGAGCGTCTGACTTAGGCTCGGGTCATGATCTCCCGGTCCATGAGTTCGAGCCCCACATCGGGCTCCGTGCTGATGGCTCAGAGCCTGGAGCTTGCTTCAATTCTGTGTTTCCCTCTCTCTCTGCCCCTCCCTCACTCGCACTTGGTCTCTCTCTATCTCTCTCAAAAATAATAAACATTAAAATTTTTTTAATAAATAAAAACATTAAAAATTTTTAATAAAATAAAATAATAAGTGACTTCACTGAATTAAGGATTCTCATATCTCGTTCTGCATTTAATCCCTTGCTATATTGGTTAGGTTGAAGCAGATGAAGAAAATCAAACAATACACTGATACGCATCGGGAAAGTGAGGAATATGTTCACAAAGTTTCAAGATTACATAACAAAATTCATCAAGTGGTAGCTTTTTAAAGGTTAGTAGTAATGTAGCACCTGAAAACTTACCATGAAGTGTACATGCTCCATTGGTCTGTCTTGTACTGTGAGATTTTTTTACCCATGCATGCTTTTGTAACTCGTATAGGTCATTGGGAAAATAACTGATTCAGCAAGTTCAGCGTATCTTCCATATGATGACACATTTTATTATAAAATACTTTAAAATCACATTCATTACTATCACCATCAATGTTATCAATAATGTCTTTAAGTATTGGTAAGTGATCAAGCTCATGGCATCAGATACATATTTTGCAAAATCATGATTTTATTCATGGCAACAGGCTGTCAGTTTATCTCCTTGGAATGACAGGCTCACTTTGTTTATTTTTGAGAAAATATCTGCCAAATATTCAAATCTGAATGAACAATCATAGTTTGCCAGTCAAGTAATGATGGCATTTCACAGAAAGAAAAAAAAGGCATTTAATTCAACCTGCAAATCAAACAATTTCACAGGTGCTTTTTTTCTAGACTGGAAGTCCACAAATTATGACCAAGAAAGCCAAAACCAGTTTCACATGGGTTGTGGTAAATAGAGTCTTATTGGAACACAGCCATACCCATTCATTTACATGTTGCCTATGACTGCTTTCATGCTATGGTGGCAGGGTTGAGTAAATTGCAGGATTTTGTGTGTAAAGCTGAAAATATTACTATCTGGCCCTGTACAGAAAAAGTTTGCCAATTCTTGCTCTAGACGACCATCAGAACTTCAGCATGTAATTGAACTGCTTTATGCCTACTTCCCACTTTCGTCAAATAGAAATATTTTTAAATGTATACTTAGGAGACAGATTTAATAAGTTCATTTTTCTCACTTCATCATGGACTTAAGTGTATGGCAGTGAGAAATACAATGACAGTGAGCACAGTTTGGCACCACGGCCTTGATTCACACTAAGGTACCAGCAATTTTACCCAGAATTGCTTTTATGTCATCAGTGCAAACAGCAATTCAGTGAAAAAAGCAAATAATATCTTAGTATTATTATGAAAATAGTTTGGGCTTCACAAACCCTCTGAAAGGATCTCAGGGACCCCCATGGGTCTTGGACCATAGTTTGAAAAACATTTTGATGGGAAAATAGGTCAATGAAACAGAATAGAGATTTAAGAAATATACCCACACATATATGTTCAATTGATTTTCAATAGTCACCAGAATAATCAACGGGGGAAAAAAGTTTTCCCACAAATGAAGCTGGAATAACCAGAAAAAGAAGTGGAAAAAAAGGATCCTTGAGACCTTACCTCATCCCAATTACAAATAATTAATTTGAGATAGACCATTAGCCTAACTACCATACCTGAAACTCTAAACTTCTAAGAGAAAAGATACTTATGATCTTAGGCTAGGTGAAGATTTTTTAAGAAAAACACCAAAAGAACTAACCATAAGAAAATTATCTAACCTGTCTGTTCCATGAAGATGTGTACCTCCTGGGTTTCCTTTCCCTCAGACATCATATTACACACCCACAAAAATTAACGTGCACCAGATAACTTCATTGTGTTAGCAACCTTTACTAAATTGCCAGCAAGAGGAAACACCATCCCTCTCCATGGTTACCACCTCATCACAGACATGCCAGAGGTGAGTCAGATCAGAAGCACTGACCCCCTTATATTTCGAGAAGAGCAATTGAAATTTCATCATTAAACCTTAGTCCAGAGTCTCTACACTAAGGTTTGGGAAAAATGTTTTCAAGAGTAGACGAATTGCTTAGCCTGCTACATGATGACAGTGACACATTTGAGTAAGTAATTTCAGAGAGGAGATATGAGGTCACTAAAGAGGAAGCAGTAAATAAAATTACCAGCAGAAGTATCTTACCATGCACTAACAACTACAGATATAAAGCAATCACGTTTAGTTCTATCTCCTACATTGACTGCCAACAAAGCACAGATGCACTCCACATGAGCAGGTGCAAGGATGGTTTCTCGAGCTGTGTGATGGCTGTTTGGAAACAGTAGTGGGCCCATCCCACACTGGAACTGTACATCTGTTATATATCCAGCATTTCATTATGGAAAATCTTTGTATTCGTTTAACCCCTTTGGTGGTGCATTCATTCCGCTGAGCTAAATATTTCATGAATATTCACTAGTGTACCTTATTGACATAGTTACTAAGCTGTTAGACGCTGCAGCCAATATTCTCACCCAGAACTCTATCTTAACCATTACTCTTGTACAACCACAGTACCATGACAACTGATGGTCATAATGACCCTAAACTATCACATGATTTTGAAGTCCGTTCTTATCAAAGGAAATAAATTCACCTCCAAATCAAATCTCAACTGAAAATAAAAATGGTAATGAGATACCATGTCTGGTCTATTAAGCTGGCAAAGATTAAGAGAAATGATGAAGGTATGGGGAAATGGGCCCCCTAAATACTATTAAGGGAACAGAAATTAATACAGACTTTTTTAGAGAACAGATTGTCAAGATATGTAAAAGCCTTACAAATAATACTAGTTAATATTTATATGGTGTTTATTATAAGTCATAGAAATTTTAAGTGTTCTGTGTTTATTAACTTACCCTAAAAAAATCCTATGAAATATGGTTATTATAAGCTCCATTGTAAAGATGAAAACACTGAGTGCCAGAGAGATTAATCCACCTGAACAAAGTCACACAGCTGGTTCAAATTCCAGAACAGGAATTTGAACACAGAAAATAAGTCTTCAAGAGTCCATGCGCCTCATAGCCACATTATATTGCATTAGATTGCACCTCAACATGTACAGACCTTCAAACTCCAATTTCTCTTCTTGGAATTTATTCTAAGGAAACTAAAAAAGATATGTACAAAAATGTTCCTACAGGGAAGTTTATTGTAGCATTTTCAATAATAAAAATTATAAATAATCTAATTATTTCATTGTAAGGATATCCATATCCATGTGACAAGCTGCCATAAAGCCATTTTTTAAATGTTAAGTTAAAAAAATGGAAAATTATTATGCATGGTAAGATCTCGTTCTGATTTTTCCTGTTTGTTCTTCTCCACATTTCCCAACCCTTAACCTATGCCCCAAGAGACTAACCCCCACGACCCATATCACCTGGGCTCCCTTCAATGCTAGATTCCAGCTGAGTTCTGCCAACAAAAAGCATTCACTGTATTCTAGAAGACCAAAATAAACTTGGACGTCTATTTCCTTCCCTACATTAGGGAAGTTTTCAGTTACTTTTTCTTCAAGTAAGTTTTCCACACCTTTCTCTGTCTTCAGAACCCTACAATGTGAATGTCTGTTCACTTGTTGTCCCAGAAATCTCTTAATCTACCCTTTTTTTATTCCTTTATCTTTTTGTTGTTCAGTTTGTGTGCTTTCCATTATTCTGTTTCCAGATCACTGATTCATTCTTCAATGTCCTCTAATCTACTGCTGATTCCCTCTAATGTGTTTTTTACTTCAGTTATTATATTCTTCAACTCTGATTGGTCTTTTAAATATCTCTTTTATGTCTCTTCATTGAAGTTCTCACTGAGATCTTCCATTCTTTTCTCCAGCCCAGTGAGTATCTTTACAGTCATTACTTTAAATTCTTTATCAGGCATATTATTTATCTCTGTTTTCATTTGGCTCTTTTTCTGAGATTCTTTCTTATTCTTTCTTTTTGGAGCATGTTCTTCTGCTTCTCCATTTTGCTTGACTTTCTGTTTCTGTGGGGTAGGAAGAATGGCTCATCTCCTAAATTTGAAGGAGTGGTATTGTGTATAATGTCCCCTATTCAGACAGTGTGTGATTGGTAACTTGAAGGCTGGCTGGAGCTGTGGCTGTATATGCATGTAACCCTTTTAAACTGGCTTCTTATAGAAAGAAGAAAATTCATAATAATAATAATAATAATAATAATAATAGAAAAGAAAAAAGAGAAAAAAACAAAAGGCAGAACAAAAAAGTAAAACAAGACAAATTTTTTTAATTAAGAAATAAAAGTTTTTAAATTTTTTAGTTTTTTTTTCTTTTGAAAGAGAGAGAGAGACAGAGCACAAGGAGAGGAGGGGAAGAGAGAGAAGAGACACAGAATCTGAAGCAGGCTCTCGGCTCTAAGCTGTCAGCACAAAGCCTGATGTGGGGCTCAAATCCATGGACCGTGAGATCATGACATGAGCCAAAGTCGGATGCTCAACTGACTGAGCCACCCAGGTGCCCCAAAAGTTTTTAAATTTAATAAAAAAAAAAACCTGTGACTTATTTTCTATGCCCTAGTGCCACAGAGGTTGGTGTGGGCTTGTGGACCTTGGGCTCACTGAGGTGACAAGCTCACTATAAGCCAGACCTTGTTCCAGTCTGGGCTTCTAAGGTGAAGGGGGAGAAAGTAGTCCCTACTGTTCCTTCACTCTTTTAAGCCACGGCTTGGCTTTTTTCCCTGTGTCCCAGGACCACCAGGGCTGTGGTGGGCTTGTGGACCCTGGGCAAGCTCCTTGTGAGTACAAGATCTGCTAGTTATGGTGTCCAGACCCGGCTCCAGTCAGGACAGCTACATGTAGAAGAATGAAACTGGACCACTTTCTTATATCATACACAAAAAGAAACTAAAAATGGATTAAAGACCTAAATGGGAAATTCGAAACCATAAAAATCCTAGAAGAGAACACAGGCAATAATTTCTCTGACATTGGCCATAGCAACATTTTTCTAGATATGTCTCCTGAGGCAAGGAAAAGCAAACATAAACTGTTGGGAATACATCAAAATAAAAAGCTTCTGCACAGCGAAGGAAAACAATCAACAAAACTAGAAGTCAACCTACTGAATGAAAGAAGACATACAAATGACATATTGATAAGGGGTTGGTATCCAAAATACATAAAGAACTTACACAACTGAACACCAAAACAAAACAAAACAAACAACAAGAATAAAAACCCAAGCAATCCGATTTAAAAATGGGTAGAGGCTCTGAATAGACATTTTTCCAAAGAAGACATATAGACATGTAAAAAGATGCTCAAAATCACTAATCATCAAGGAAATGCAAATTAAAACCACAATGAGATATCACCTTACACCAGTTAGAATGGCTAGTATCAAAATAAGAAATAACAAGTGTGGATGAAGATGTGGAGAAAAAGGAACTCTTGTGTATTATTGATGAGAATGTAAGTTGATATAGCCACTGAAGAATACAGTATAGAGGTTCCTCAAAAAATTAAAAATAGAACTCCTACATAATCCAATAATTATACTACTTGGTATTTACCCAAAGAAAATAAAAACAGTAATTCAAAAAGATATATGTACCCCTCTGTTTATTGCATTATTACAATAGCCAAGATATAGAAGCAACCTAAGTGTCCATACATGAAAGGTTAAGAAAAATGTGTTACACACACAAACACACACACACACACACACACACACACACACACACACACACACTGGAATATTACACAGCCATAAAAAAGGATGAGATTATGCCATTTGAGAAAGCATGGATGTATCTAAGTCAGACCGAGAAAGACAAATACCATATGATTCCACTCATAAGTGGAATCTAAAACAACAACAACAAATGAATAAATGAAAAGCAGAATCAGACCTATAAATACAAAGAACAAACTGATGTTGCCACAGGGGAGGGGGAGAGGGGTTGGGCAAAACAGGTGAAGGAGAGTGGGAGATACAGGCTTCTAGTTGTGGAATTAATAAGTCACAGGCATAAAAAGGATACAGTCAATGCTGCTGTAACAATGATGTAAGGGGACAGATGGCTGCTAAGTTAGTGGTGAACATAGCATAATGTATAAACTTGTCAAATCACTATGTTGTATGCCTGAAACTAATGTAACATTGTGTGTCAACTATACTAAAACTTTTTTAAAAAACCGATAAAGTAGAAGTCACAAGAAAAAGAAAGAAAGAAAAAAGACCAAAATGGAAAGAGAGAAAGAAGAGATGGAGGTGAATTTCTTTTTCCATTATCGCCCTGTGCTTGTAGCAGTGGTCACAACCCTCCTGGACTATAGCCACTGATAAAAGGCCCCTTCTCCTGGCTAGCTTTTGCTGGGCTCCTAGAACTGTATTTTTTTCCTGACCTTCTCAGGCTGGGGAGGTAACAGGCTGCCAGTGTTAGTTTCCAAGTGGCTCAACCTTCCTTGTTGGCAAAACCACACTTACATAAATCATGTTTCGTTGAAGTCTCTTCGGTGAAGCCATCTGAGTAGAATTATGTTGCCAACAGAGACCCTAACTGTAAGGGAATGAGATGGGAGATATATCTTAGCTTAGAAAAAATCTGATAGAATATACAAGAAAATGCTGCCAGTGTTTACCTTTCAGTGGTGACATTATGAGTTATTTATTTTAATCTTTATTTATAGACATTGAGAAAAGAGAAGACTTTATTAAATTGTGGTTCAAAGACTTACTGCACTGAAAGCAATGGGCAAGCAATGTCACATGACCCAGGTGGCTCAGTCAGCTAAGCATCTGACCCTTCATTTCAGCTCAGGTCATGAACTCACGGTTCATGGGTTAGAGCCCAATGTCGGGCTCTGCACTGACAGCACTGAACCTGCTTTGGATTCTCTCTCTCTCCCTCTCCCTCTCTCTCTCTGTCCCTCTCTGCCCCTCCTTTGCTCTCTCCCAAATTAAATAAACATTAAAAAAAGTAGATAAATCACCTAATGTCATGCAGCCATTTATAAAGTAAAAATGATAATTTCTATCACTTCAGGTTTTTATGGATAAGATAGTCCATGTAAAGACCCAAGTGTACAGTAGGTATTCCAATGACGTCTTGTTTTTAACAACTTCTTAACACATGATTATTTGTGTGGCAAAACTGCATTAAATATGACAAAAGCACATATCAAAAAATGCTCAGCATTATCAAAAGCCATATATATGTATTTTTTGGAATTGTACAGTGGAAAAAAAGAACTTCCACACATAATAAATAGTGATCTGAAATATTTCTGGTGATTTTTTTTGAAATGATAATACATCTATTCATTAAATTATCACATAGAATATTGGTTTAAAATGAAAGGAACAGAAAGTCATTCTTGGTTTGCATCGATAGCCAAGAATTAGCTCCATACAGAAATAAACAGAATTTCCCCCAAACTAATATATTAGCTGTAAGATTGCCACATGAAGGTGAGAAACACATCCAGCGCATCTCAATAACACAATCCCTCTTTTGACAATAAATAAAATGTTACTTTCACTTTGGATCTATGCACAGTCATATCTGCAAGCCATTCATCTTCTTGGTCCCATAGCTCATACGTGACTCACAGTATCATTCCGACACTCTCCCTCCTATCCTAATCAATGCTGGGTGACTAAAAGATTGGCATCGCTCAACCCCAAAAGGCTGTTTCAATGGTAACTTTTTCCACTGCTCTCCCCCAAAATGAGTGACTACATAAAATAATCAAAATTTCGGGGCGCCTGGGTGGCGCAGTCGGTTAAGCGTCCGACTTCAGCCAGGTCACGATCTCGCGGTCCGTGAGTTCGAGCCCCACGTCGGGCTCTGGGCTGATGGCTCAGAGCCTGGAGCCTGTTTCCGATTCTGTGTCTCCCTCTCTCTCTCTGCCCCTCCCCTGTTCATGCTCTGTCTCTCTCTGTCCCAAAAATAAATAAACGTTGAAAAAATAAATAAATAAATAAAATAATCAAAATTTCATAATATAAACAAAATTAACGAGAATTCCTCCAAGTTGAAGGTTTGAAAGGAGCCAAACACCATTGAAATGTCTGAAGCCAGACGGGGCTAAGGAGTTCACAAGTTCATTCATTATGGGAAACTGAAGGAAATGCGGTCAGACCTGCTGTCAGTTTAAAGAATATCACTGAAGCTTTACAAAAATGATGTATGTTCCCATTCAAACATAGCAAAAGCTATTGAACTTAATTTCCTTTTTACACATGTACTTTGCTATCCTCAGTTGCTGATGGGTGAGGAAATGCTTTAACCCACAGGGCATATTTGGTTCACTGACAAATGTATTCACAAGCAGCAGATTGTTCCCAAAAAAAACATGTTTTTATGTGTAAGATCTCAAGTAGACCTCCATTTCAAATGTCTTGCCTCTTTTTATTCTTTTTCTTATTCAGGAATCCAGCCATCTCTCCATCCTTCCATCTCCCTTCCTCGTCGTGTGTCAATTTTGTGCAGCAAACATCTGCACTAACATCTTCTGTAACATGTGCAGCTAACATCTTCTGTATGTATTATCTTGGTCATCAAAATCAAATCATATTATTTCTCTCCTTGAGTCTTTTCATGCATGTGTCTTGGTTTTTGCAGCCCTTTTTGGTCTAACATTGTGCAACTGATTTATTATACTGGCATGAGTTTCTTCAGCAATATCAACCAAACTCAGCCCCACAGCAGGACACCCGACTTCAGCACCCAAGACCTTCACACTTCACTTAATTTACTGTCATGGGAACCTCTCATCCAAAAAACAAAAGTCGTAAGTTGCTCCTGGGCTGATTCTAAATAAATCTACCATAGAAAAATAGAAGTCAGCTTCCACTCTTCTAGCTGGCCATTAGTAAAGACTAAATACTTCAAAATTCCCAGGATCAGATGGGAAGACTGATGTGCGCTGTTACTTTCCTGAATTTTTTTTTCTTGCTTAAATCCGTGGAAACAAGGTAATTTAATGTACAAAATTCCCATTCATATTGAAATATATCCTATAGGCCTCAATGAATATTTAAAGGTATATACACAACGTTTGTGTGCATTATAACATCTTCCTTACAAACTACCAGAGAACCAGTGGTTCAATGGCTTCTAAGTAACCACATGTTAGTTGAATAGAACCACTCTTGTCTGATTATCTTGTAATGGGCTTCAGAGACTATCAGGATAAAGAAGTTACAGGACAGAATCTGAATATAATCTGATGAATTCTAATTATCGCTGCCATGACTGATTGTTTTTCCTCCAGTGTCTAAGCTGATTCACAACTAGGTCCTGTTACTTCTAAACTGCATATAGTAATATGGCATGTATCCCAACAAAAGGCCAGGCACGTGTCAACCAGCTCTAAGTACAAAGCACTCTAGCCTTAGGAAAAAATTTAAAAAGGACACGCTTACTTGTGCTCAAGGAGAATTTATCGGAAAGTTGTAAACTGTAAAATATAAATTTAGCTTTCGTCAATTCCTGATGGAAAAGTAAATACTTAAACACCAAGGCACACTGATAAAAGGATTATTTTTTGACCATCAGCCTTCCCTCCCCGTAATGCTAGGCTGCATTAAGCCAAAGAGAAATATTGACTCTCTGGTGCCAATTCACTTATTCCCTTTTTGTGATATTTGCTTGGACCACGCTCACATCCTGCCAGCATCACCTCCCTTCTCAGCTGTCTAATCAGTCTTTAAATGACTTGTGATAGTGTAACTGAATGGGCTGAATGAATGAGCTAGCTGCAAATTATTAAATACAGGAAAATTAGGTTAGATACTGTTTAACACTTCACAGAAGCAATCCGAGTCACTCAATTCCTATGTAAACACTGCTACTTATTTTGTCACACTCAATACTTAGTTATTAAAACACAGTGCTTGCTCTCTTCCTCGCTCGCTCGCTCTTTCTCTCTTCCTCCTCTCTCCCCGACCCTCATTCACAATGGTTTGGAAACTCTCTTAGAGAAAGTTTAGGGGTATCTGGCAGGCTCTGATCATTTTCTGTTTTTCCATGGGGTACGTCTACATTTGTTGCTAATGCTTTTGCAGTATATTATCCTAAACATTAAAATATATAAATAAATAAATATAAACAATATAGAACATTAAAAAATAAAGACTCAAGGTTTTAGCTGCCTTTAACATTTCTACTCCCATATGATCCTATATAGTCATCATAATTCCCTGGAAGATACCACCCACACAGGCTTTAGACTCTTGTAGTGCAGCTAAGTACGTGAATACATGAGACAGTCAGAAATTCTTATTCTGAAAGCATTTACTGAGAAAAACTTTCTGTTGTGCCATGTATTATTAAGGTTCTGTTTTTAACTTCAGATTGCATTAAAAATCATGTAAAACCCTAAAGTTTTTTTTTTTTTTACCTTTTCTATCATAGGCAAATATCCAATGCAGAGCTAGTTGCTACCTAAAAACACATCTATAGAGTGGGTACAGACTTCAAAAAGCTGGTGGTGAATCTATGCACATATTCAAGCACTAAAAATGATGTATACCTGTTCTTCTGTCTTCCCTACTACGGTGCTACACAAACTAAGGCATTATTCTATAACCAGGGAAATATAATTTTTTTTATTAAAATACATAACAATTGTAGCATAAAAGAATTACAACACAAAAGAAAGTCCAGGATCGTTTTGGAAAAAATATACTAATTTAAAGTCTCTAAAAATTAAAAGTACACTTGGTAAACTAGGGATTGAAAATAAACAATAAGAATAAACTTTCAACAATTCATGAGTCGAAGAAGAAACAATGTAAACAGAACATATTTCTAACAAATTGATAATAAAAATGAGACATATTAAAATTTGGGGGTTACAATGAGGTAGTTAGTTCCCAGAATACAGCCTGTAAGATGATTTAAGAAAAAAGAAAAGCACAAATCATCAATATGAACAATGAAAAAAAGGAGACATCGCTACAGATATGACATAGATTATAAAGATAAATTAGAAGGAAACATTATGAAATATAGAATAAATTTGAAAATTTAGATGAAATGGGCATATTTCTTAAAAAAATACAACTTATCAAAACTGACACAAGACAAAGTAAAACTTGTGAACATTCACAAATACATTAAATACATTTAATCTATAATTTACATAGTCCCAAAGAAGACTCCAGGTTCAGATAAACTTACCAAGAAAATCTTCCAAGTATTTAATCAATGTAACACAGGTTTTAACAAACGTTTTGAGAGAACAGAAACTTATTTCATGAAGGCATCATGACCTTGACACAAAACTATGATAATGGCATAATAAAAAAGGAAAATTACAAGCCAATCTCAATCTTACATATGGATGTGAAAATCCTAAGGCACAACATTGAATATTCAGAAACAGACCCGCACATATGTGGTCAGCAGATTTACATTAAAAGTACCATTACAGCACACCAGGGGAGGGACAGACATTTCAACAAATAAAGGCAGATATTGATTTTTTGTATTTAAAAATGTTTATTTATTTATTTTGAAAAATACAGAGTACAAGCAGTGGAGGGGCAGAGAGAGAGGGAGAGAGAGAATCCCAAGCAGGCTCTGTACTGTCAGCACAGAGTCTAAAGTGGGGCTCCAAGTCACAAACCCTGAGATCATGACCTGAGCTGAATTCAAGAGTCCGACACTTAACCAACTGAGCCACCCAGGTGCCCCATGATGTTTGTTTAAAGGTAAGCCAGGCACTATGGCCTTACCTGTTGCCACACCAAGCTATCCTTTGGAAAACAGCAGTGTAACCAGGGTCTCTGAACATCTCTCCCAATGTCAGGCCCAGGCCAGGTCTCTTATGGACAAACTTAGCCTTGTTTCCAAAGACACAAGGGTTGGATGGGAGACTAAAGTCTGTTGTTCTCAGAAAGCCAGGCCATGTTGCAACGGTACCAGTCTTCCCAGAAGTGATCTCCTGGGGCTCTAAGCTCTATGATAGTGATTTGGCCTCACCAGGATTGTTACTAGAAGACAATTCCCATTGTGTTCTGCAGCCTCACAGGGTTCCCAAGAATATCAACTGAAATTTCATGTGGAAAAAATAAGCCCTTACTACTACCTCACACCAAACACAAAAATCATTTTTAGATGGATTACAAACTAAATGCAAAACATTAAACAATAAAGCCTCTAGGGGCGCCTGGGTGG
>NW_024412407.1:28676105-28761105 GCF_014898765.1 Herpailurus yagouaroundi
TAAATGCAAAACATTAAACAATAAAGCCTCTAGGGGCGCCTGGGTGGCGCAGTCAGTTAAGCGTCCGACTTCAGCCAGGTCAAGATCTCACGGTCCGTGAGTTCGAGCCCCGCGTCGGGCTCTGGGCTGATGGCTCAGAGCCTGGAGCCTGTTTCCGATTCTGTGTCTCCCTCTCTCTCTGCCCCTCCCCCGTTCATGCTCTGTCTCTCTCTGTCCCAAAAATAAATAAACGTTGAAAAAAAAATTAAAAAAAAAAACAACAATAAAGCCTCTAGAAGATAACTTAGAAGACAATTTTAGGGGTACCTGAGTGGTTCAGTTGGTTAAGCATCTGACTTTTGATTTGGGCTCAGGTCACGATCTCATAGGTCATGAGGTGAAGCCCCACATTGGGCACTGCACTAACAGCACGGAGCCTGCTTGGGATTCTCTCTCTCTTCCTCTCTCTGCCCCTGCCCATTCGTGCTTGCTCACTCTCTCAAAATAAATAAACATTTTAAAAATGGAGAAGAATTTTTATATTTTGGAGGTAGGCAAAGATTTTTTAAATAGGAAAAAATAAGCACTAATCATTAAGTAGATTTAAAAAATTGAAGTACATTAAAATTAAGAACTTCCAACTATCACAAGATGCCATAAATAAGAAAAAAGGCAAGCCACAGAGCAGGAAAAGATATTTACAATATACATCTGGCAGAGGATTTATGTGCATAATATAAAAGAACGTACATAAGTCAATTAAGAGAAGGAAAGACCAGGTTTTGGGGTTTTTTTTGTTTTTTTTTCTTTTAATGAGCAAAAAAATGAGGTCTCTTTACAAAAAGGATATCCAAGTGTCCAATTAACACACGAAAAGATATTATACCTCATCAAGAAAAAGCAAATTAAACTCACAAGATACTATTGCACACATAATAAAAGAGATAAAAGTTTAAAAATCCAGCATTATCAAATGTTCAGAATGTGGGGCAACTGGAATTCTCATTCACTGATATATGATGGAAATTTTAATTGGTAGGATTGTTGTGAAAAAATGTTTTAGCACTTTACCAAAAAAACACAAATTTTATGGTCCAGCAACCTAACAACAACAACAAAAAAAGTGTACATATGTTCACCAAAAGACATGTACAAGAATGTTCATAGCAGCACTATTTGTGAAGATCCAAAACAGGAAGTAACCTAAATAAGAGAAGTACAAAAGATAAGTAAATTGTACCTTCATACAATGGAACACCACAGAGTAGGAATTGACAATCATTTTCTGTAAAGGAACAGATCATACATGTTTTAGGCTTTGCAGGCCATATAGGTTCTCTGTTGCATATTCGTATTTATTTTTACGATCCTTGAAAATTATCCACATCACTCGTAGCTCAAAGGCAATATAAAATAGGTAGTGGGCTGTATTAAGCCTGTGAGCAGTTTTATGCCAACCCACAGCATGGAACAATACAACAAATTATGTGACTACATGAGTGAATATCATAAGTGAAGCACTGGACAAAGACAACAGACACAAAAGAAAACATACTCTATAGAAACATACCACTATAGAAAGTTTGAAAACAAGTAAAACTCTTCTACAGTGTTAGAAGTCTGAATGGTATGGCGGGTATGAAGAGGGCTTCTGGAACACAAGAAATGGTCTCTATCTTGGTCTGGATAGTGTTTACACTGTCCAAATAGTGTTCACTTTAGAAAAATGCCCAGACACCTGGGACATTTAGAAAAATGCCCAGACAGACTGGGACACCTGGGTGTCTCAGTCAATTGAGCATCTGACTTCAGCTCAGGTCATGATCTCATGATTCATGGGTTCAAGCCCTGCCTCCGGCTCTGTGCTGACAGCTTGGAGCCTGAAGCCTGCTTCAGATTCTGTGCCTCCCTCTCTCTCTCTCTCTGCTCCTCCCTTGTGCTCTCTCTCTCTCTCTCTCTCAAAAATAAACATTAAAAAATTTTTTTCTCATTTTTTTAATTTTATTTTTTATTTTTTAAAATTTACATCCAAATTAGTATATAGTGAAGCAATGATTTCATTAGATTACTTAATGCCCCTTACTCATTTAGCCCATCCCCCCTCCCACAACCCCTCCAGCAACCCTCAGTTTGTTCTCTATATTTATGAGTCTCTTTTGTTTTGTCCCCCTCCCTGTTTTGATATTATTTTTGTTTCCCTTCCCTTATATTCATCTGTTGATGAAGTGCTCATAAGAGTGAAGTCATATGATTTTTGTCTTTCTCTGACTAATTTCACTTAGCATAATACCCTCCATGTGGTTGCAAATGCCAAGATTTCATTCTTTTTGATTGCCAATACACACACACACACACACACCTTCTATATCCATTCATACATCGATGGACATTTGGGCTCTTTCCATACTTGGGCTATTGTTGATAGTACTCCTATAAACATGGGGGTACATGTGTCCCTTCGAAACAGCACACCTGTATCCCATGGATAAATGCCTAGTAGTACAATTGCTGGGTCGTAGGGAAGTTCTCTCTTTAGTTTTTTGAGGAACCTCCATACTGTTTTCCAGAGTGGCTGCACCAGGTTACATTCCCACCAACAATGAAAAAGAGATCCTCTTTCTCCGCATCCCTGCCAACATCTGTTGTTGCCTGAGTGGTTAATGTTAGCCATTCTGACAGGTATAAGGTGGTATCTCATTGTGGTTTTGATTTCTATTTCCCTGATGATGAGTGATGTTGAGCATTTTTTCATGTGTCGGTTGGCCATCTGGATGTCTTCTTTGGAGAAGTGTCTATTCATGTCTTTTGCCCATTTCTTCACTGGATTATTTGTTTTTTGGGTGTTGAGTTTGATAAGTTCTTTATAGATTTTGGAAACTAACCCTTTATCTGATATGTCATTTGTAAATATCTTCTCCCCTTCTGTCGGTTGCCTTTTAGTTTTGCTGATTGTTTCCTTCACTGTGCAGAAGCTTTTTATTTTGATGAGGTCCCAGTAGTTCATTTCTGTTTTTTTTCCCCTTGCCTCCAGAGACGTCTTGAGTAAGCAATTGCTGCGGGCAAGATCAAAGAGGTTTTTGCCTGCTTTCTCCTCGAGGATTTTGATGGCTTCCTGTCTTACAGTGAGGTCTTTCATCCACTTTGAGTTTATTTTTGTGTATGGTGTAAGAAAGTGGTCCAGGTTCATTCTTCTGCATGTTGCTCAGTTTTCCCAGCACCACTTGCTGAAGAGACTGTCTTTATTCCGTTGGATTCCTGCTTTGTCAAAGATTAGTTGCCCATACATTTGTGGGTCCATTTCTGGGTTCTCTATTCTATTCCATTGATCTGAGTGTCTGTTCTTCTGCCAGTACCATACTGTCTTGATGATTACAGCTTTGTAGTATAGCTTCAAGTCTGGAATTGTGATGCCTCATTTTCTTTTTCAAGATTGCTTTGGCTATTCTGGGTCTTTTCTGGTTCCATACAAATTTTAGCATTATTTCTTCTAGCTCTGGGAAGAATGCTGGTGTTACTTTAATTGGGATTACATTGAATATGTAGATTGCTTTGGGTAGTATCAACATTTTAACAATATTTGTTCTTCCTATCCAGGAGCATGGAAACTTTTTCCATTTCTTTGTGTCTTCTTCAATTTCTTTCATCAGCTTTCTATAGTTTTCAGTGCACAGATTTTTCACCTCTTTGGTTAGATTTATTCCTAGGTATTTTATGGTTTTTGGTGCAACTATAAATAGGATCAATTCCTTGATTTCTCTTTCTGTTGCTTCATTGTTGGTTTACAGAAATGCAACCGATTTCTGTGCATTGATTTAATATCCTGCAACTTTGCTGAATTCATGAATCAGTTCTAGCAGTTTTTTGGTGGAATCTTTTGGGTTTTCCATACAGAGTATCATGTCATCTGTGAAGAGTGAAAGTTTGACCTCCTCCTGGCTGATATGGATGCCTTTTATTTCTTTGTGCTGTCTGATTGCAGAGGCTAAGACTTCCAATACTATGTTGAATAACAGTGGCGAGAGTGGACATCCCTGTCTTGTTCCTGACCGCAGGTGGAAAGCTCTCAGTTTTTCCCCATTGAGGATGATATTAGCATTGGGTGTCTCGTATATGGCTTTTATCATCTTGAGGTATGATCCTTCTATCCCTACTTTCTTGAGGTTTTTTTTTATCAAGAAAGGATGCTGTATTTTGTCAAATGCTTTCTCTGCATCTGAGAGGATCATATGGTTCTTGTCCTTTCTTTTATTGATGTGATGAATCATGTTAATTGTTTTGCGGATATTGAACCAGCCCTACATCCCAGGTATAAATCCCACTTGGTTGTGGTGGATAATTTTTTTAATGTATTGTTGGATCCAGTTGGATAATACCTTGTTGAGGATTTTTGCATCCATGTTCATCAGGGAAATTGGCCTATAGTTCTCCTTTTTAGTGTAGTCTCTGTCTGGTTTTGGAATCAGGGTAATGCCGGCTTCATAGAAAGAGTTTGGAACTTTTCCTTCCATTTCTATTTTTTGGAATAGCTTCATGAGAATAGGTGTTAACTCTTCCTTAAATGTTTGGTAGAATTCCCCTGGAAAGCCATCTGGCCCTGGACTCTTGATTTTTGGCAGATTTTTTATTACTAATTCGATTTCCTTACTGGTTATGGGTCTCTTCAGATTTTCTATTTCTTCCTGTTTCAGTTTTCGTAGTGTATATGTTTCTAGGAATTTGTCCATTTCTTCCAGATTTACCATTTTGTTGGCATATAATTGCTCATAATATTCTCTTATTATTGTTTTTATTTCTGTTGTGTTGGTTGTGATTTCTCCTCTTTCATTCTTGATTTTACTTATTTGGGTCCTTTCCTTTTTCTTCTTGATCAAACTGGCTAGTGGTTTATCAATTTTGTTAATTCTTTCAAAGAACCAGCTTCTGATTTCATTGATCTCTTCTACTGTTTTTTTGGTTTCAATAGCATTAATTTCTGCTCTCATCTTTATTATATCCTGTCTTCTGCTGGTTTTGGGTTTTATTTGCTGTTCTTTTTCCAGCTCCTTAAGGCGTAAGGTTAGGTGGTGTATCTGAGATCTTTCTTCCTTCTTTAGGAAGGCCTGGCTTGCTATATACTTTCCTCTTATGACTGCCTTTGCTGCGTCCCAGAGGTTTGGGGTTGTGGTGCTATCATTTTCATTGACTTCCATATACTTTTTAATTTCTTCTTTAACTGCTTGGTTAGCCCATTCATTCTTTAGTAGGATGTTCTTCAGTCTCCAAGTATTTGTTACCTTTCCAAATTTTTTCTTGTTGATTTCGAGTTTCATACCATTGTGGTCTGAAAATATGCATGGTATGATCTTGATCTTTTTGTACTTACTTAGGGCTGATTTGTGTCCCAGTATATGGTCTATTCTGGAGAACATTCCATGTGCACTGGAGAAGAATGTATATTCTGATGCTTAAGGATGAAATTTTCTGAAAATATCTGTTAAGTCCATCTGATCCAATGTGTCATTCAAAGCCATTGTTTCCTTGTTGATTTTTTTATTAGATGATCTGTCCATTGCTGTGAGTGGGGTGTTGAAGTCTCCTACTATTATGGTATTACTATCAATGAGTTTCTTGATGTTTGTGATTAATTGATTTATATATTTGGGGGCTTCCACATTTGGCGCATAAATGTTTACAATCGCTAGGTCTTCTTGGTCTGTAGACCCCTTGATTATGATATAATGCCCTTCTGCATCTCTTGATACAGTCTTTATTTTAAAGTCTAGAATATCTGATACAAGTATGGATACTATGGCTTTCTTTTGTTGACCATTAGCATGATAGATGGTTCTCCATCCCCTTATTTTCAATCTGTAGGTGTCTTTAGGTCTAAAGTGGGTCTCTTGTAAGCAGAAGATAGTTGGGTTTTGTTTTCTTATCCATTCTGTTACCCTATGTCTTTTGATTGGAGCATTGAGTCCACTGACGTTTAGAGTGAGTACTGAAAGATATGAATTTATTGCCATTAAGATGCTTGTAGAGTTGGAGTTTTTGGTGGTGTTCTCTGGTCCTTTCTAATCTTTTGTTGCTATATATATATATATATATATATATATATATACACCAAATATATATATGAATGAATATATATATTCATCTTTTGTCCCCTCAGAGACAAAAGATTCATCTTTTGTCCCCTCAGAGAGTCTCCCTTAATATTTCTTGCAGGGCTGGTTTAGTGGTCACGAACTCCTTTAATTTTTGTTTGGGAAACTTTTTATCTCTCCTTCTATTTTGAATGACAGCCTTGCTGGATAAAGAATTCTTGGCTGCATATTTTTCTGATTCAGCACATTGAATATATCCTGCCACTCCTTTCTGGCCTGCCAAGTTTCTGTGCATAGGTCTGCTGCAAACCTGATCTGTCTTCCCTTGTACATTAGGGACTTTTTATCCCTTGCTGCTTTCATGATTCTCTCCTTGCCTGAGTATTTTGTGAATTTGACTATGATATGCCTTGTTGATGGTCAGTTTTTGTTGAATCTAATGGGAGACCTCTGTGCTTCCTAGATTTTGATGTCTGTGTCTTTCCCCAGGTTAGGAAAGTTTTCCGCTATGATTTGCTCACATAACCCTTCTACCCCTATTTCTCTCTCATGCTCCTCTGGGACCCCTATGATTCTGATATTGTTCCTTTTTATTAAGTCACTGATTTCTCTAATTCTTAAATTGTGCTCTTTTGCCTTAATCTCCCTCTTTTTCTCTGCTTCATTATTCTCTATAAGTTTTTCATCTATATCACTGATTCTCTGTTCTGCCTCGTCCATCCTTGCCGCCACTGCATCCATCCGTGATTGCAGCTCAGTTATAGCATTTTTAATTTCATTCTGGCTATTTTTTACTTCTTTTATCTCTGCAGAAAGGGATTCTAATCTATTTTTGACTCCAGCTGGTATTATTATCATGATTTTAAATTCTGGTTCAGACATCTTGCTTGTGTCTGTGTTGGTTAAATCCCTGGCTGTTGTTTCTTCGTGCTCTTTCTTTTGGGGTGAATTCCTTCGTTTTGTCATTTTGAAGGGAGAAAAGGAATTGATGAGGTAGAAAACTTGAAACTAAAAAAATTAAAGTTAAAAAAATATTAAAATTAAAAATTAAAAACACTCCCACACAAAATCAAATAGATATGCTAGATCCTTGGTGTGTTTTAGTCTGGGTGTAGAAAGTGGTTTGACAGATTAGAGAAACAAACAAAAAAAGGGTGGGGTAGAGAAAAAAAGGAAATCATTTGAGAATTTGAAAAAATGAATACACTAAAGTAGACTAAAATACACAAAAGTAGAGAATTTAGTAGAAAAATTATAGAAAAATATTTTAATAAAAATTAAAAAGAAATATGAATTTTTTTCATTTTCTGTATTTAAGAAAAAAGAAAAGAAACGAAAAAGAGAAAAAAGATAAAACAAGAAAAAAGGAAAAGAAAAAAAGAAATTGTTTGAAAATTTGAAAAAGTTCCCCACGTCAGGCTCTGGGCTGATGGCTCAGAGCCTGGAGCCTGTTTCCGATTCTGTGTCTCCCTCTCTCTCTGCCCCTCCCCCGTTCATGCTCTGTCTCTCTCTGTCCCAAAAATACATAAACGTTTGAAAAAAAAAAAATTTTTTAAAGAAAATTTGAAAAAGTGAATACACTGTAGTAGACAAATAAAATGATGGGAGTAAGAGAGAATTTGAAAAAACTTACATAAAAGCAAAAAATATAGTAATAAAAATTAAATAAAAATATTTTTTTAAGAAATTGAAAGTAAAAATGAAGTTTTTCCTCTTTCTGCATTCAAGAAAAAGAAAAGAAATGAAAAAAGAAAAATAAAAAAAGGAAGTTTTTGAAAATTTGAAAAGGTGAGTACACTGAAGTAGACTAAAATAAAATGATGGAAGTAAAGCAGAATTTGAAAAAATTTACACAAAAGTAAAAATATAGTAATAAAAATTAAAGACAGATATTTTTAATAAAAATTGAAAATAAAAATGAGTTTTTTCTCTATCTGTATTCAAGAAAAAGAAAAGAATTGTAAAAGAGAAAAAGGAAAAAGAGAAAAAAATTGAATAGATGAACCTGCTAACAGAGTGAAGTAGGACTGAAATTGCTTTCTTTTCCCCTAGAGGTCAGTCCATGTATGTCTTTATAGTCCGTAGATTAAGCCGGCAGTGAAGTTTGTGTTCTTGAAGAGCAAAGTTGGCTCAGTTGGGCAGGGCTTGGTGTAACAGCTCCGCTCTCCCATATATGGTGCTGCTAGACTACTGGGGTGGATTGTTGCAGTGCTTGTCAGTGTGCATGCGCATACACGGGAGTGGCGAAAAATGGCGCCACCCAGCCACCCAATCTGTTCTCCAGGATCAGCAGTCGCGCACCGGTCCTCCGTCTTCAGGTCTCGTCCACTCCCCACTTTTCCACTCTCCGTGACCAGGCCCCAGGCAGTACCTCTCTCCCAAGTTTTGTCTCAGATGCGGCTGTTTCTCCCTGCCCCTTATTTCCAAAGGACTGCGGCTTTGACCGGCTCTGCCCCTCTGCAGGAGGGTCTCACCAAACGATGGCTGAATGAGCAATGGCCAAATGTCGGCTGCACCCAGGAACACCTGCTGGATCCTGCTGTTGCCAGTGCACAGAGACTGCAGCCAGGTGCCAGCCCACCTCCCAAAAAAATCGTGAGACAGAGTAGCCTCAGCGTTTCAGGGACCATGGAAAATTGCAACACACATCTGGCACCAGGCTTCACCCTCAACAACCTTGCCCCAGCACCAGTGAATGTGGCTGCCTTCCGGGGTCTGCTGGGACCAGGTGGCTTCAACAGTCTCTACCAAATGTCCTTCCAGCAGTGGAACCGCTTTTCCCCATATGGCCCGAGAACCTCCCGGACCCACCAGAGCACTGCCAGATATCGAGCTGCAGAGTTGCAGTCTTTGCGCTCCCCTTGTTTACAGTCTTAATGGAATTTAAACCCTCTCCTTTCTCCCTTTTTAGTTTAGTCCCTGCTGTTTCCAAGTCTCCGTCTCTCTTGGCCCTCAAAAGGGGTTCCCTACCTTTCGGGGTTTCTTGCTCCCCAAGTTCAGCTCTTCGTGTCATGTACCTGCTGAATTCTGTGTTTCAAGTTGTGCAGATTGTTGTGTTAATCTTCCAATCGGTTTTCTAGGTGGGTAGGATGGCTTAGTGTTGGTCTGGCTGTATTTCATGGACGCGAGACACACAAAAAGCTTCCATGCTGTTCCACCATCTTGGCTCCTCCCCATTAAAAAATTTTTTAAAAAACAAAAACAAAAATTCATTGACCTAAGTAAGGTCTATGCACTTTATTATATTTTTGCCTACTGCAATAAAAATTTACAAATTGCATTACAGTTATCTTTATTATATATATCTTTATTATTATATATATATCTTTATATATATCTTATATATCTTTATTATTATTTATATAGGACTTCTCAGACCATTTGATAAATGAATGGGCATTCTGAAGTTCCCAGAAGAGTATGAAAAATACAGCATTTCCCAAACTTATTTAATCAAAGAATGTTTTCTCCTAGAACACCTCTCAAATTGAATATGACTCTTTGGGGAAAAAAAGGAGTGGAACACAAGGCGTGAAAGTGTATAGAGGACAATGAAAAGGAAATAACAGGCTAAGATCATAGAAGACTCCAGTGCCATGTCTTCAAATGGCACGTCTAGTTTCAACTTTTATTTTGTGGGAAGCTATTAAAGATTTTAAGTGGGAGAGGTATAGAATCAATTCCATGGGCTTCAAAGATAATAGTGGCAGTAAAGCGAGAAGATACTGGATGGGGGAATGGGTGTTGAAAAGCAAGAGAGAGAGAACAGTAGATCAGGGATCATTCAGTGACTGCAGTCACCCTAACGTGCAGATGGAAAGGCTTAATTTGAGCAATGACAACAAGCATAAGACAATTAAGCAGGCTCAAGAACAAATAAATGTGCCAGTTGGTCAATAAACACTGGTGATAGATAAACACACTTGTCATATTTTTAAGTAGCTATGTACTACCATTCTATAGTTTCTAATTAAACTTACTTCAGGGAACCTAGGTAGCTCAGTTGGTTAAGCATCTGATTTCGGCTCGGGTCGTGATCTCATGGTTCTTGAGTTCCAGTTCTGCATCAAGTGAACTCGAGTCCCGCTTTGGGTAAACATGAACCCTGCTTCGGGTGAGTCCCACTTCTTTCTCTCTCTCCCGCTCTCCCTCTCTCTCCCTCTCTCTCTGTCCCTGCCCCTCATGGGATTCTCTTTCTCTCTCCCACCCTCGCTCACTTGTGCCCTCTTTCTCTCAATTCAAACAAACAAACAAACTTACTTCAAATCCGGAATTCAATATTATCAGCAAATACAAGATGAAAGAGGCAGCACAGAAGTGCTAGAGAGAAATACTTAGAGAGGGTTGGAAAGGAGCCCATACAATCACATTTGGATAGCAATGCCCAATTTTTATTTATGTGAATTTCCATTTGAGATGTCTTGATCCTATATCTGCAGAGCAAAAATTGTATCTTTACGTAGAACCTTATGTTTATTTGGTGGTTGTCTGTGAAGGGGCTGATGAAGATTTAGGGGAAGTCAAAATCTCCCCATCTGAGCACCCCCTTGCCTCGGCAATTAAATTAACTTGCAACGTTTTAAAAACCTAATGTTTTTGTGAAATCAATTGGCTTTGTATGCTTTGTTATCTGCCACCAAAGTGTCAAAGATAATAATGGCCATATGAAAATGTTTTGACTCGTGGGGCGCCTGGGTGGCTCAGTTGGTTAAACGTCTGACTTTGGCTCAGATCATGATCTAGCAGTTCGTGGGTTTGAGCCCCACTTCAGGCTCTGTGCTGACAGCTCAGAGCCCGCAGCCTGCTTTGGATTCTGTCTCTCTCTCTCTCTCTCTCTGTGTGTTCCTCCCCTGCCCGTGCTCTGTCTCTTTTATTTGGAAAAATAAGCACAAAAAAGGGAGGTGAACAGGCAATGAATTAAGCATGACAATCTGTTATTGAACTTCATTTACATCTATGATTTCTACAGGAGATTTTATCACGCAGTCTGTGCTAAGCTGAATAATGTGGCCCCCCCCCCATATATGCACATCCCAATCCCAAATACCCATGAATGTTATTTTATATAGCAAAAGGAACTTTGCAGATGCGATCAAGGTAAGGATCGTAACATGAAGATTATTCTGGATTATCTGGATGGGCCCAACACAATCACAATGGTCCTCCCACAGAAGTGAGAGTCAGAGAAGGTGATGTGATGACAGAAGCAGAGACTAATGTGACATGCTTTGGACTGGGAGAATACAGACAGCCAACAGAAGCTGGAAAAGACAAGGGAGTGCTTTCTTTCCTACAGCATCCAAGGGGAACCAGGGGCCTTGAAACCTTGACTTAAACTCAGTGACACTGTTGGCCTTCTGACCTCCAAAAGAGGTCATTTGTGTTGTCTTAAGCCATTAAATTTGTGGTGATTTTTTACTGCAGCAATAGGAAACTAATATAACACCCCTGTGAAATGTTTATCAAACCTGATGCACATCAGAATCATCGAGGCAGTCCGTTAAAAATATAGATCCTTGGATCACCATTCCGAGAAATTCTGACTCCCTCGGTCTGTGATGAGACACAGAACTCTAAACTTTTTAAGAAGCTTCTGGGATGATTATTATGCTGCAAACCAGAGTGTATGTCAGAAGAAGAGTGACTGGGGGAAATTCACCGCCTGCATTGGTTTCCTGGGGTCACCATATCAACTTACCACAAACTTGAAATCTTAAAACAGCAAAGATATATTCTTTCACAGTTCGGGAAATCAGAAGTCCGAAATCAGTTTCACTGAGCCAGAATCAATGTACCCACAGGGCTACTTTTGCTGCAGAAGCTCTAAGAGAGAATCTGCTCCCTGCCTCTTCCACGTTCTGGCAGCTGCAGGCATTCCTGGACTCAGGGCCACAAGGCTCCAATCTCAGCCTCCGTGGTCACACTGCCTCCTCTCCTGTGCACACCAAATCTCTCTCCGCTTCTCTCCCATAAAGACACTGGTGATTGGAATTAGGACCCACCTGAATAATCCAGGACAATCATCTCATCTCACGACCCTTAGTTTAGTCACCTTCGCAAAAATTTCCTTATAAAGTAATACTTATGGGTTCCAGGAATTAAAACCTGGTATCTTTGGAGGGCCATTATTCAGCCTATTACGATCCCTTAGTGCCCTTCAAGGTAAATTAGGGGTGAAGACAATGGAGCCAAAGCAGACTTTCCAAAAAGACTAAAATCTTTTTATATTCAAATCCCCTTTTGACCCCTCACAAATTACAATTACGCTATTAAAAAACAACCAGTCTCACTGGAGTACTCTGATGACTAATGAGGTTGTGATAAGCAGGGAATTGGGGGATTAAAGGAAGAAGTTGGTCCTTAGGATTCCGTAGCATTTTCATTATGAGATTATACGCCCCTTTTAAAACCTGGCTTCTCACAAGGGTGCTTCCGAGCATAAAAACGTTGCCAACAAAGGAATCTTTATGAAAAGTTTCTATCACAGAGGAATTTACTACATGTGACCACACAAACAGATTACAAGAAATGTTTGTCGAGCAGTTATTTTATGCCAAAGCATATTTCAAATTTAAATAAATTCAAGATTCCGTGCCCCCCACCCCCCAGCGTTTTCACTCTAAGCAATCAAACAATTGAGACTCCTTGGTTCACTCACAAGAGCATCCTTGTCCTGTTTGGCTTTTTAAGGCACTTCAGGTAAATAATCCAGAAGAGAGATTATCTTGAAGTCACAAAGAACACACACGGGAATTCAAACAATGGCCTAAGACGTGTGTATAGTGTGTGGTGATGTTCCACAGAAATAAGTAACAGAAATTTTATTTTCAAAAAAACGTCCTTACTTTCGGAAATGGCAAGTACTGATGCTAATATTTTTCCAGCACCCCTGTACAATAAGGCTTAAGGCCTTTCCTATCTTTTTCTTAAATGTACATTTTTATATCCCATCCCCTAAAAAACATTTCTAGTTCCACATTCTTTCATTATATTCTCCACTCAAAATCTAAATGACCGTCTCCCCTTTATTTATTTCTTTGATGTTTATTTATTTTTGAGAGACAGAGTGTGAGTGGGAGAAGGGCAGAGAGAGAGGGAAACACAGCAGACTCCAGGCTCTGAGCTGTCAGCACAGGCCCAACACGGGGCTTGAACCCAAGAACTGTGAGATCATGACCTGAGCCAAAGTTGGACACTTAACTGACTGAGCCACCCAGGAGCCCCAATAACCATCCCCCTAAAATAATCCATGCCTTGGCGAAATTTCACGACCTAATTTTCACTTTAGCAGGTCATTATTCCACCCTTTGAATAGCTTTGGGAAAAAAAAATAAAAACTTTCTAATTCATTCCACACTTTTCTTGCCTATAAGGTATTTTTCACTTATTTGAATTCCCTTAGTAGTACTGGCTCCAAATTGTGCTGTCAGTGCTCTGGGCTATCTGCCAGCCTATGTCCCTTAAAATTCTCAGAGCAATAGTGTTGGCTAATAACCAACCAATAGTCTAATAAATAATATGCATGATAGCTAACAGTGTTAGCTAATAAGCAACTAATTATAGTGCTAAGAACCACTTCATCAGAACCACCCAGGAAGCTTGCTAAAATGCAGATTCCAAAGCCTTACCTCAGACCTATGAAATATAATTTCTGAGACAATAATTCAGGAATTTGTACTTTTCACAAACACAATGGAACCACTAGTAAATTAGAATCCAATCCAATCTAACACTTGGGAATACCCACTCGGCACATTCTCTTCTCCTTATACCCAAGTTTTGATGGCTGAATTGCACTTCTGCGGAAATAAAGTAGTTTTGGTTAGTGTCTCAAAGCATCATCCACACGTAACTCAGGAACCTGTTGTACCTTAACTGTACCTTATTGTACCCTTAAATGCTCACTCCATTTTTATGTTCTTAAATTCCTATCCAATTTTATTCTTCCTTTTTCAATTAACATAACTCC
Organism: Herpailurus yagouaroundi; assembly: GCF_014898765.1. NCBI lineage: Eukaryota > Metazoa > Chordata > Mammalia > Carnivora > Felidae > Herpailurus > Herpailurus yagouaroundi. The sequence goes on from NW_024412407.1 coordinate 28,690,137, forward strand.
ATCATTTCCTGGAGAAATCCGCCCTTATTTACTCCTCATTTTCAGTGTCCGGTTCCATTTTCTAGAGACTTCACCATAGTGCCCTTATCCCAGTCCACACACAGGAGGGTGGGTAGACAATGAAAAATCAAATATCTACAAGATATATTATTTGGAAAAGTGTTTGTTGTTGTTGTTGTTGTTGTTGTTGTATTTTGTTTTGTTTTGTTTACAAATGGAGCAAGAGAAGGTAGCAATTAATCTACTGTGAACATATTTGGGACCGCAAAATTTACCAGCAGGACCTAATTTCCCCTTGGTTAGCATAATAGAGACCAAAGACAAGAGGATTATTCTTAGAGGGAGAAAAATCTAGTTCTGTGTTCTGTGACACAGGGAACTTCACTCTTAACTATCTAGAGATTTTTAGTCGCTATAACAACATGAGTGCAATTTAATCTTGTTCAATTTTTCTGTGGATAAACATTTTTTTCCAAAAGGACGTTAACTTATCCAACACAGACACAACTCCTCACAAAATGCCAGTGACAGGAGCAATTACCATCCATGCTCCTTGCACTAAAATAGTGGAACCTCGTGGGCAGGACACTGAGAAAGAAAACCTGGTTGTAACTGGGACAGAGAACACATTTTGCTTCGCACAAAGTGAAACTCCTACATTCAAACTGTCTTGTTAAAGTGCTTCACGGCAGAGTGTTGTTGGCCAATTTACATGGCATTTGGATTTGAAGTTATATGCCATTTGGGGAAGATTACTATAATTAGAAAAATGGCCTAATTACTTTTCTGGCAACAGTGAAGAAAGAGAACAGACTTTTCGGCTTATGGAGACAAGTCCTTGAGAAACCTCAAAAGGTTTTGGGATCCTGTTTGACAGGAAAGAATATCTCATCTGAACTTCTTGGATCTGTTAAAAACCAAGCTTTTTTTTTTTTTTTTTTTTTGAAAAGCCAAACCACAAGACAGGGAGAAAGAAAGAAAACACACACACACACACACACACACACACACACACACACACACACAGAAAGCAAGAAAAATACTCCTTCCTATTGGATTTTGAAACAGAGATGACAGGAACAGTCTTTTCCGCTGTGCTGCAAGCTTCATCTGCCAGTCCTTGTAAGAAGCACAAACAGGAAATGATGGGCATGAGAGGGAAAAGTGTGGATTCTCAATGACAACACTTGGAAGATGGTTTCACATGAACATCGTTTGATGGCTTTGTCTGCCTCAACAGCAAAGAACATAACGTTACAACTTCAGTGGTTCAAAGAGAAGCTTCTATTATTTGAGTCATCAAGTTAACACTTATGATAGAAAAGGCAAAGTCACACTAAGTTCCTCCTTTTCTGTGCTGAGAGAGGGAGACAAGGCTGCACTCAACTGAACACCCATTCTCCTGGCCTCCGTCTTACAGGACGCTGCCTTTCGCCTGAGGAAAAGTAGAACAGTGAGAGCTTTGTTAGAGGAAAATGACCCAAGGCTTTTGCTATTTCCACTCTATTTCCTGAACTCAGCAATTGGAAAACCTGCACTCGATCAACCATGTCTTCACAAAAATACAATTTAAAACTGTCATGAATTTTTTTTAATGTAAGGGTAAAATCAGGATAGTGAAATAACTTCAAAACGTGCATTTTGAGGGGAGAGAGGCGAGAGTGGTATCTGGGGAGAAGCATAAAGGGTTATTAAATGGTGACTGTTTTCAAGTCATGAGCTGTCTAATGAAAATGTTCCCTTGGTCAACGTGGCTCTTGTTATACTGTTTCCTATCATTACTATCATCCCCAAAGTTCCCCCACCCCACTTCCAAGGCACTTTATCTGACACAGAAAGGGGAAGCTGATTTCAGGATGTGTTAAAAGTGAAGGGGCAGCCCCATCCGTCCTTCACCTGTCTTAGAAGAGTCCCCATAGAAAGGCCCCTTTGATCTAGAATCTCAGAGTTTGTTTTTCTTCAACAGCCTAAACGGAAAATGGAAATGCATATAAAAATACTGCCCCCTCCTATAGTGGTTTTGGATCTTGTCCAATTTCAGCCTGGCCTTCAAAGATCATCTGTCGAATTGTTTCTTACTTGATGATAAGTTCATACAAGTGAGCATTTTAAAAAGCATGTGTATTGTCCCAACAAGGTTCTCATTAATTTTATCTTCTGGAAAAAAGGATTTGGTGTATGGTATTGCAGCAGTAACCAAGTAAATCTGGTGTTCTTTTGGCAATAATCCATTCCTTTGGAAGAAAGGGAAAATCTACCATTACACAACCTAGGTTAATCTTTGGTGTGTATTATGTTAACTATTGGAAATACAACCCTTTATTTTATTTTATTTTATTTTTTATTTATATATGAAATTTATTGTCAAATTGGTTTCCATACAACACCCAGTGCTCATCCCAAAAGGTGCCCTCCTCAATACCCATCACCCACCCTCTCCTCCCTCCCACCCCCCATCAACCCTTAGTTTCTTCTCACTTCTCAACAGTCTCTTATGCTTTGGCTCTCTCCCACTCTAACCTCTTTTTTATTTTTTTCCTTCCCCTCCCCCATGGGTTCCTGTTCAGTTTCTCAGGATCCACATAAGAGTGAAACCATATGGTATCTATCTTTCTCTGTATGGCTTATTTCACTTAGCATCACACTCTCCAGTTCCATCCACGTTGCTACAAAAGGCCATATTTCATTTTTTCTCATTGCCACGTAGTATTCCATTGTGTATATAAACCACAATTTCTTTATCCATTCATCAGTTGATGGACATTTAGGCTCTTTCCATAATTTGGCTATTGTTGAGAGTGCTGCTATGAACATTGGGGTACAAGTGCCCCTATGCATCAGTACTCCTGTGTCCCTTGGATAAATTCCTAGCAGTGCTATTGCTGGGTCATAGGGTAGGTCTATTTTTAATTTTCTGAGGAACCTCCACACTGCTTTCTAGAGCGGCTGCACCAATTTGCATTCCCACTAACAGTGCAAGAGGGTTCCCGTTTCTCCACATCCTCTCCAGCATCTAGAGTCTCCTGATTTGTTCATTTTGGCCACTCTGACTGGCGTGAGGTGATACCTGAGTGTGGTTTTGATTTGTGGAAATACAACCCTTTAATGTAAGGTATATAACATAGCACATGGGTTCTTTATAAAGACACAGATTAAGAATTCTTTTCAATGAGAGGAATATAGGTCTTTTTAATTAAGCTGCTCTGAACAGAGATGGATCAAGAATTCATCTTGGGTCAAGAATTCTAAAACCAAATTCTTATGGATTGAATTAGGTCTCTTCAAAATCCATATGTTGAAGCCCTAACCCTGGTACCTCAAAATGTGACTGTATTTGTATTTGACAGATCTTTAAAAAGGTAATTAAGTTGAAATTAGGCCATTAGAGTAGGCTCTAATACAATCTTTTAAGAGGAGTTTCATTTTTTAATAAAAAAAAATTAATCTTTATTCTTGAGAGAGAGAGAGAGAGAGACAGAGTGTGAGCAGGGGAGGGGCAGAGAGAGAGGGAGACACAGAATCCAAAGCAGGCTCCAGGCTCTGAGCTGTCAGCACAGAGCCCAACATGGGGCTCGAACTCATGAACCGCAAGATCATGACCTGAACCGAAGTCAGATACTTAACCAACTGAGCCACCAAGGAACCCCAAGAGGAAATTTAAACACACAGAGACATGAGGGATGTACACCACAGAGGAAAGATCACATGAGGATATGGCAAAAAGGTGGCCATCTACAAGCCAAGGAGAGTGGCCTCAAAGAGAGAGCAACCCCACCGGCACCTTGATCTTGGACTCCTAACCTCCAGAACTGTGAGAAAACACACTTCTGTTGTTTCCACCACCTAGTCTATGGTTATTTTGCTATGGTAGCCTAAGCAGACTAAGACACAAACCATCAAGTAAAAGCAGTAATCTCAAATCCAGACCCTGATAGTAGACTGGAGTTGATAATACAAACAGCTAGTATAAAACAGACAGCAGGAGTAACATCAGGAACACAGGAGAAGAGAGTCAGGCTGCCAAGCGACAGCAAGAGGCAAAAGAAGTAAACATCTTGACTTCCAAGGTATGAAGTGTAAGGTAGGGAGATACAGCTTTTTCCTCTATCAGATGAGGATTCTGTTAAATGCAGTGCTAAAATGTATCAGATTGATTCTGTGATAGAAGGGAGAAGAGCCCCCCAGGCTTGGATTTCATGAGATGTTGGTAAAGCAAGATCTTTTGGTACTGGGAGAGAATTAGGCAAAAGAGGACATAAGTTCTCATTAAGGCATCACTAGAGAAATCTCAATTGTTACAACAGGGATCAAAGCTGATAGAATTATCCCAGGGAGAGGAGGGGAGAGAGGGAGAAGGACAGGGAGAGGGAGAGGGAGAGGGAGAGGGGGGAGAGAGAGAGAGAGAGAGAGAGAGAGAGAGAGAGAGAGAGAGAGAACGAACCAGGGAAGTAAGTGAAATACAAACCTGGTTAGACTAAGAAAGTTCCCAGATTTTTTTTTTCTGTATCAGGAAGGAGAGCACTTGGTGATTAAGTTGATTAATATTATACTTTCTCACTCCTAAGTCTGTGAAATTTCTTTCATCTACACAATATCTGAAACCTCTTCTCAGAGGTATATTTAAGTATGTAATGTAAAATATTTTATTTTTGTCTCTTTTCCATTTGACTATGTCTGTATTGCTTACTCCCCAGGCTCATTATTTTATTCTATACCATGTGGACTATTTTTTTTTAAATGCCAAACTCACTACTTCTCTAAAATACACAATTTTGAAGCTTGAGGGCTTTTGTTACGGTGCTGTTTTACTTACGACCCTCTCTCAACATTTGGGAATTATAGTAACATGGAATAAGTGCAAATAAGAAGCTTTTGTAATATCACTAATAAATTCTAATATTTACTAAAATAAATATTTTTCCCTTTGTAGTTTAATGCTCCCCACTCTTTTTTTTTTTTTTTTACCAACTACACAGGCAGAATAAAATACTAACATAGGAAGGCACAGGAGGGCATAACTCACCCCATTTTCAATATTTCAGTTAATAAGTATTACAGAATTAGGCCCAGATTCCCTAGCTTGAAATTCAATGTCCTTCACAATTTGAACCATTGAATCATTCATTTGCTAATGCACACTGAGGTCCTATTATGTGTCAGGTTCTTTCTGCTATTCCCTAAAAAACTCCAGCCAGACTGGTCAACTCCATTGGTTAGAAAAAAACCACATATATTCCCTTCTCCATGTTTTCTTCACACCCTCGCCTGTCTAGAATGCCCTCCTCCTCCCTTCTGTTTAATTTCTTCTATTCTTTCAAGACACAAGTCAAAACTTTTCTCTTCCATGAACCCACTGAGAACTTGCCCAAGCAGAAGCTACTCAATGTCAGAACTATCACTGAGGCTGCAAGTACTGAGAAGGAATGTTTCCTATTCCCTTCTTTGTAACAGAAAAGATGTACTTTGTCAAGTAATGTCTAGTTCTTTGAATCATGAGAACTATAAACTAATAAATTAAGGTTTTAGCAGGGAGTTTTTTCAGCCTAAGCAAAGTATCATAGTTTAGGAATAACTATAATCCAAAGACCTAAGTCAAGTAGAGGGCAGTACCAAAGAGTATAGAGGAATGTGAAGATTAAGGATAGTCTTCCAGGATTACAGGAACCAGAGTTCACTCTCTGGGAGAAAGGAACAATAAAAGGGGAAGAAATGGGATATTGAGAGCAGTGATGAGCTTTAAGGTCTCAATTCTGCTAAAGACATCATATAACTTTATGTCCCCATAAAGGTATCTTTACTATACTTCCCTAAGACACATGCAATCAGCCCAGGGAGTTACCATATCAAGTGGATGCCTATAGGCCCAGGATCAAACTTTCATATACATGTCTGATGCAGGCAAGAGCTGAGAAAGCTTAAGGAAGGAATAGATCAATTCTAAATGGGGACAAAGAAAAGGCTTCCCTGAGGAAATTGTATTCAAGTTTGAGAATCCTACTTGATTGGGCGAAACTCAATTTTGAGAGCCCTATTTTCACTTTAGCAGTGTGAGATTCCTTGAGGAGGCCGAATAACCATCAGTGGTAGAGGGAAAATATGAGTGTCATATTAACTTATCTTGATGCCTAATTCTTCTGAAATTAAAAACTCAGAAAGGCATCCATAGCCAGGTCTATTAAAAATAAAGCCTCAGTGATTCACTAATAGTTTCATTCCACTTATTTTGGAAAGTCAATTTTAACAGAAATATTACAAGACAAATATTAAGAGATGGCTTCAGGGCAGCCGGCCTCAGAAATCTGAATCTGCCACTCTCAATACATCAGACATGGCGACTGTTATTCCAATGCAGCCACAGACTTTTTTTTTTTACCAGTTATGCACTGTACTGTCATGGGTCATTGAGTCCAACAGGACACCATGGACGTGTGCATATGCGCAAGTGTGTGTGCACGTGCACTGGTACGAGATTTGAATCTGAATGCGAACACAATGAACTTCATATGATAGTCCTGAGAAAAGGTAACAAGTCTAACAAAGAACAGTCCTATTCTTCATTCCTTAGAAGTGTACTGTAACTGTTAAATGACACAGGGATCCAGATGAGCCAGCTCCTGAAACCAAATACACATATTTGGAATTGTTTTTCACAGTCTCCATGCCTACTCCTGGGGTTGCCGAGTCTTCTCAGAACCCTGTTTTCACACACATGAGGGAGGAAAACCACACCACACACAGACTCCAAAATTTACACTGGCTCCTTGTTCAGTTAAGGATCCTTCTTAAATTGCTTTCCTAGTTGTTTTGAATTTTCTTCCTGAACTTCCTCCAGGTCCCTGGGACGCCTTCACCTTTGTTAGCTCCTTCTTCACTCTATGCCTTCAATATCAACCATCAAGACCTGGAGAGCCCTGGTTTCCTGTTCTACCAATAAATCCCTGTCAGTTGAGGCAAGTGCCTGGAGAGAAAGAGAACTCCCCTTACTGTACCCCATTTTTTTCCAGCCCCATTCTTCCTGCATGAACCAACTAAATACTCTTCTCCCAAGAGGTTTTTGTAACATCCCTGCTCCAAATCCATTTGTAAGATTAAGTCCAAATCCATCAGCTACATATAATGGACCCTCCACAATCTGGCACCTAGACCTTATCTACTGCAATTGCTTTTCAGCCTTGAGGCCAATTAGAATCATCTATTGTCCATTCTTTACACAACCATGAGTTTCCCCAATCCTGTTCTTCCGTTCATGCTATTCTAACTGCGGCAACATCTTTCCACCTTCTCTTCACTCAACGAAAGCACAGTTGATTCCAATTATTGGCCGTAGTTATGTTCTATAAAATCACCATGCACACTGAAGGAAGCAATACTGAACCATTGCTCTTAGGAGGAATACAGGGTTAGGTTCCTGTGAACTTCCGGTCACATTTTTGTCAATCAATCAATACTTAACCTTGTCTGCTTAAAGACACCTTATTTAACATACATTGTTGATTCATTAACATTGAACTCATGGCCAACACCACTATATAATCCATGCCTTAATGAAACTTATGTAACACACATATACTCTCCATAAGGCACATCACAACCTTCCTGCATTCAGGAACACTAGATAGCACTTCAATGCTGCACTTGAGAGCCATTTTTAAAGAGCAAAAGCACCAGCTAAATCGGCCACGAAAAGGACACTTGTTTACAGTGTGAGAGCTGAAGCAAGAAGGCAGAATGTTGCCTTGTTCGACCTCAGCTGGGAACATGCATGCGTTGGGGGAGCCAAATGTTCAACCACTCTGTTCCTGTCCGTAAATGACTGCAAAAGTGCCACAAGTACAGATTTGGGGGGGTACAAATAAATTCTAGCAAATAGGCAAATTCTCAATTATGGAATCCAAGAATAACGAGGATTAAATGTATTACCTATTCATCAAGGAAGCCAGAGAGTAGCAGAATTGGTCCTAGACTTTAAGTGGAAAACCTGGGTGTGAGGACTCCTTTCTACCCGGGCAAGTGGTAGCCACGTTTTTGTCTCTCAAGGCCTCAGCTTCCTCAGCTTTAAAATGGCGGTAATAATGTGACACTGAGAAGATGAAGTACGTAAAATCCACCTGTTTCAATAAAGCACTATATATAAATAAGAGGTGGTATGGTACTCCTATCTTCCACAAAAACTTTCCTGATTATTCTAGCCCGTCCAATCTGTCTTCCCTGAATTCAGGGCGCTTATTATTTAAAATGCTTATCTGTCATTGGACACAGCCTTTTTCATATTTTGTGCTTCCTCAATTCATTAGATTATTTCACTTGTGACGTTTCAAATAGAAGATAAGCTTCTGGAGGGCAAAGAACTCTTTTCTTTTTTTTTTTTTAATTTCTTTTTCTTTCTTTTTTTTTAATTTTTTAACGTTTTATTATTTTTTTTAATATATGATATTTATTGTCAAAGTGGTTTCCATACCAACACCCAGTGCTCATCCCAAAAGATGCCCTCTTCAATACCCATCACCCACCCCCCATCAACCCTCAGTTTGTTCTCATTTTTTTAAGAGTCTCTTATGAACCAAAGCATAGGAGGGCAAAGAACTCTTAACTGCTTCTCTGTCTCGTTCATCCACACCTGGAGCATTCATAAATGAATGCGTGAGTGCAAAGCTCACATAGATCATTCCACAGACATCCTGTAGGATCCTGACCGTAGGGGTATGGTTTACACATCAGCAGGCATCTTCATGATACCAGGTTAGGGCTCTCAGCATCTGACGGGCAAGCAGTCCGACCAGCAAACTTTTGAGACCTGTTTGCAAAAGAGCTTATCTCTCCCTGTTGATAAACTACCTGGCACTGAACCAAAGCCACTTACATACAAGTTAAGAAAGTTCAGTTACTTTCTGATAGCTCTATGCTTCTGGCGTTGGACGGAGACTAGCCTCAAGCATGCTAAGCCTGGAAGAGCAAATCTTCCCACAGGGCATGTGATCTGCAAACGCAAGAGAGATTTTTACCCGCCATGAAATTGCTATTTTTTCGGTTGCTGTTTTTTCGGAGTTTTTTTCCCAGATATACAAGATTTATAAAATGGTCTCTGATTTAGACTAACGTTTGCATGTTGATTAGAACCCAATAGCCAAACATTCTGATATTCTCCCCTTTTCTAATAACCTAAGCTATTTTCATCCACTTCCAATACCGATTCATAGCAGCCCACAGTTTCACATGATCCCATGTTGCGACTAACTGGAGAGAAGAAGAAAAAGGGACAATATTCAAAGGAAAGCTATCTGTCTGATATAACGGGACAGAACCATATCACACGGGTAGCTTGTGATGTGCTGTTAGCTGCTGGTCTATCCTTATACTTTCTTAGTGATTTACTCAAGGGGCTCTGCTTTGTTTCACTTGCAAACTATTTTAACATTGCTGTGGGTAAACAGAGTGTCACCAGATTTCCCGTCTTCCCTGGGTCATTTTTCCTGGTTATATAAATGTTTGTCTTAATCCTACTTCTTCCTCTGCACTTTTCAAAATGTTTTTCTATGCTTCTAGTCTGCACAGGGTCACTGTGCTAATTACCAAATGAGACGAAGATGGAAAAGACTCCGTATTCGGGGCCAAATATCTAGGCTACAAGTCTTCAGGCACCATCATGTTTTTTATAACATTTGTTAGTTATCCATCCAGGCACCCTTCACCCTCCCATGTTGTTTCGTATTATTAACTGACAGCTCCAAATGGGCTCTGAGCAGAAAAACTCCATGTGAAGGATCCAGTAATGGCTGTTTCTGTTCTTGTGGTTTTCAGAAGTGGGAAAGACAATACAGTCAGGTATGATTTATCAGCATGTTTTCTTCAGCCCCAAATTTGTATACGAGGGAGAGAATTCTCGGTTAAATGTGAATGCTCTACAGCTTTCCCACCATCCGAACTGTGTTGTATTTGGCAAATGGTTTTCTGGAAGGGGAACAACACGTTAAGCTCTGGCCATGACATAGTTTGCGATAAGCTTAACTGAATTCAAGAAGGAGCAAATGATGCCAACTGTTCTTACACTCTTAAAATTTCTCATGCACGGAGTGGGGGAGAAAGTTCAAACAAAGCTTGCATATTTCAAAAGCAATCTGATACACAAACCCAATTAATTAATCCTGATACTATTCTGAAGTGGTTTTAAAATTATAAACAATCCTCTGATCATGTCCAGAGAGAAATATTTAGACTAAAATATTAACGATTGAAACAGGATAAAAATATGCTATTAAGTTGTGTCCTTTAAATACTTCCTGTTCAACCCCAAAGTGAACAGAAAAATAGAGCACTTTTGCTATAAACTAACATAGCTGAAATAATCACAGGCATTAAATTTTCTGTTTCTTTATGGGAACTGCTTATAATTATAAGCCTCCCAGCAGAAGAGTATTTCTACAAAACTGTTGAATGGTAGAGACTAAAAATTCTATCACCTAAAGTTGAGCAGCTTCCAAATTTTACTCACCTAAGCCCAGCATACCTTTTGCTGAGGGGAATCATTCTAGCCATAAAGAGATAATTCATTCACGAGCAACCAGCCAAAACATTCCATTTTATCTATGGAGAGGCTGACACGTGAGCTCAAGTTCTGTACGTGGTTAAAAGAGGAAATACTTGGAGAAACTTTTCAGAGATACAGCAGTGACATTTACAATGATTTTAGAGTATCTTAGAGGTAAGGACAAATACCAAGAGAATGGCACAGGACAGCCTACATAAATTATTCTTTCATTTAGCACTATGATCATGGTACTTGTTATGTCATAAAGAAACTCTCTTAGGGGCGCCTGGGTGGCTCAGTCAGTTAAGCACCCGACTTCAGCTCAGGTCATGATCTCACAGTTCGTGGGTTTGAGCCCCTCACCGAGCTTTGTGCTGACAGCTCAGAGCCTGGAGCCTGCTTGATTCTGTGTCTCCCTTTCTCTGCTCCTCCCGCATTCATGCTAAAGCGAGAATGAGGACAGGATACCTTTGAGAATCATAAAAATTATAAACTTGTTTCCTATAAAAATGATTATATGCACAATTTCACAGGTGTGAAGGAGTTTTTGAGCTTCGTGAAACTCATCTGCAGAATTATAACGATTTATGGACCGCATATTAAGAATCCCAGAAATAAAGGGCATTTTCTCCTAGTAATGAGCTAATGTCATCTAACAAAGTAACTTTAAACGGTTCGAATCATTAACACTCACAGATTTATTCTCCTTCAGTAAATTCTTACTCAGCACCTACCCTCATACAAGGCACTATACAAAATGCTCTATACCCCTAGGTGGTCTCAGCAGAACCTTACAATTTAAGACCAGGTTTGGATAAGGGGCAGCATTTTTCTTTATAATAGTATTATTGCAACCAAAGCTTTCTGTTCATTACTGTTGTTCTGCTCAAGTTTAACTTTTTATATTTATTTTTCAAAGAAAGATTTCTGCAGGCTCAGAAAACATGTTAACTTTCATAATTTTTTTATGTGTATTTATTTATTTATTTATTGAGAGACAGCGTGAGCAAGCATGAGCAGGGGAGGGGCAGAGAGAAAGGGAAAGAGAGAATCCCAAGCAGGCTCTACCCTGTCAGCACAGAGCCCAACGTAGGGCTTGAACTCACAAACTGTGAAATCATGACCTGAGCCAAAGTCAGATGCTTAACCGACTGAGCTACCCAGGTGACCCTGAAAACATGTTAACTTTTAATGATGCAATTTGGGGTCAGTTTCTACAAAAACCTCACTGACTCAGTGGAGACTGTATCATCAGTTATACATTCCAAAGTCTGACCCAAATCTTACACCACTTCGCCTCTAGCTATACAACCCAAGCACACAGTCAGGAGGAGGGCTCCAGAGTGCCAGGCAGGCAGATATCTACCTGCCTACTGCTGTGGCCAGCAGGTTCAGAGAGCAAGGCCCTACACGAAGGGACTAAGATAGCTGCTGAATCCTGGCAGAACACAAACTACAATCCTGATACTTTACTCTGAGACCCTTTAGCAGAGAATTCCCAAGACTCCTTCACTATTTCTATTATCTTGCCTTTGGCCGCTGATTTACAAGAGAAAAACCGTGTTTCAGGTAGGTGGGTTGGAATCCTGCCTGCACCTGCTACTCCCTAGCTTTGTAACTCATGGGTCGAGCAGTTAACATTTTTAAATCTAGTAAGGTCCCTATCATGGAAGCTCTTGTGAACACTAAATGAGATCATCTATCTCCTGGAGGATTTAGTGTGATGCCTAAGAAAGAGAAACACCCCATAAGTGTTAATTCTTCTCATACATTACCCACTCTGATCCTCACGGCCTCTGGAAGTTAGTTGGGTCTGGTTCAGAAAAAAAAAATCAAACTTGCTCAAAGTCACATAAGCTGCCAGGTTGGGGAGCCTGAATTGGAAAGGAAGTCTCCTGATCTTACACGTTGGCAAGCCCTCTAGTAAATACACCACAGCGCATGTAAACATGGACTCAGGCAAAGCGCGCTAAATGCTGCTGATGCAGTAGTAAATAAAACAGGGGTTTTGCTTTCAGGATGGAACAGAGTCCAGTGAGAGAAGCCTCTGACATGCACATGCTTATGTACATGAGGAGAATTTTCAGTAGCAAAAACAAACGTAGGGGGCACTACGGGAAAGTCTGCGGGGGATGCATGTGAGCCAGCAATAGCTTTTACTTGGTCTGGGTATCAAGGTACAGTGAAAGACATCTGAAGTCAGAACACCAGGACAGAACTACTGCTTAAAAGCAATGAGGCTTTGAAGAAATGCCTCAATATTCTCTAAATTATAGCTTTTCTGATGTGGAAAATGGGGATAATAATATCCACCTCACAGAACTGCTATGAGAATTATTAATGTTTGTAAAACCCTTAAAATCAGGTAATCTGTTGTCTAACCCAGGACACTCTTGGGAGTATGAGAAAGCACTATTAAAAATTATCCCAGGGTAACAGGCAAAATCTGCCCATACGGTCACCCTACTTATGACCATACCTACCTAGCACACAGACATCAGTTCTCAAAATATACCAGTTCTTTCATTTGTTCCCAGGGCCTTGAAGGATGCACAGCAATTTCTCAGGCAGGGGAGAGGGGGAAAATACATAACAAACAAAGGGAATTCCTTGAACAAGGGAATATTCCAATGTAAAAGGCTTGTAACAACGTTCATTCATGCAGTCACATAATTATAAAATTTTACTCCTTAAAGGAGTTGAGATATCATTAAATCTAAACAAGCCATTTTGTAGATGAAGCAGTTGAAGCTCTGAATGGTTAAATGACAGGAGTATTTTGTTTCAGAGCCAGGACCAGCACTTTGATTTTCTGACGGCTCACCCAGGGACCTTACCATGATCAACCCTCATCTCTAAGAAAGATTTCTCCTACTCCGCAGCTGTCATAGAAATGACAGGAAATCCATAATTCCCCTCAACAGCTTGCCTCGCAGTTCTTAAATTCTGATTGAATCCAACCAATTGCAGCCCCAACCAGTTCTGTCTTCAGGGAGGAAGAGTACAACCAGCAGGTTGTTGGCCAAGAAGGAGGAGGAATTTCACTCAGCTACACGTCATTTATCACGTCTCATTTATAGAACGCCTTTTCTTTGCATTTGAAGATTCCATGAATTCATAACAGGTACATTTTATAGAACAAATAATTTTAAGAAGAGGATTTCATAAAAAATAACTTCATATAAAGCTTGCTCTTCCAATTGACAAAATTACACCCTAGGGCAGAAGCTATCAGTATTTTTCTGCACAGAACGAACGAACTGGTACCCACTCCCGTCCTTAACAATGGTTCACAAAAAGGAGTAGGGAATAGAGGACGGAATCTCTGGAAGATACATAAAATTTTTTTCCTCAAAGGCCCTCGAATTATTCTGATCGTCTCTTGACTTCCTTCCCAAATTCCCCCCACCCCCTAAGCCACTTTTCATGGTTGTGGAAGTAAGTTAAACATGGAGAGTATCTCCGCCTGGAAAATAAGTTGGATAGAGAGAGATTCCATCCTTGTTTTCTCGTATTGTTGAAACTGTCCTCAATAGTTTCTTCTCTAAAAGCTTTACAGCCTCATCCTTCAAGCATAGGTAGTTACTCTACCCTCTGGGACCCCAGGGCATTTGCATTCACACCTAACATATCCTTAGCCGCACTCTCTGCTATAATAATTGCTCAGATCTCTCTGCTACCCAGAGATGTGCACGAAACTCTGCTTTGTTAACCCAATAACAGCCTGGCACACAGTGGGAGCTCAAATAATCGCCACTAAATAAATTACTTGGGAGCCTTGGGAACAATATATAATACAGAATACTACCCAGGAATTGTTTTCAGGATGAAGGAAATGGTCTATGTAAAAACACTGTCAGTTCTTTGGAAGAAAGATAACTGTAAAACCGCAAGGCACTATTCTCCTTTATTGTATGGCAAATCACCACAGTGCTTTCCTTAAATGGTACTTACTGGCCTGGAAAGCGAATGTCTCTCATTAGGTGCCTGACTCCCAGAGAGTCACTTATGTAACCTGAAGCACTTGAGTGATTCCACCATAGGAAGTCATCTCGTTTTAAAAAGTGCTGCACGCAAGAATTTTTTTATCTTACTTACCACATTATTTGTAATCTTAAGGAAATTATTTAAAAATTCCTAATTTTGAAACCCTGTCATAGAAATATGAGATTAAAAAAAAAAAAGCCAAGGCCTGTGAAAGAAAATGTTTAAAAGGTAGGGTGGGAGTGGGGTACTAGCCCAATCTAGCCTATTAAATTAACCCGTGTAGTTTCCAAGCTCTCAAGTCCTATTAGAACACATGATTTTCAAGAAGAGTTTGCTGAAATATACATACCTTGGCTTTCATAAATATGCTTTCGGGTTTAAAGAAGGGCCAAGTAAACCAAAAAGAATGAAATCTTGCCATTTGCAACTACATGGATGGAACTAGAGGGTATTATGCTAAGCGAATTTAGTCAGTCAGAGAAAGACAAATATCATATGACTTCCCTCATATGAGGACTTTAAGACACAGAACAGATGATCAGAAGGGAAGGGAAGCAAAAATAATATAAAAACAAGGAGGAGAACAAAACAGAAGAGACTCTTAAATATGGAGAACAAACAGAGGGTTATTGGAGGGGTGGTGGGAGGGAGGGTGGGCTAAATGGGTAAGGGGCATTAAGGAATCTGCTCCTGAAATCACTGTTGCACTATAGGCTAACTAATTTGGATGTAAATTAAAAAATAAATAAATTAAATAAATAAAATAAAAGAAAGAAAGAAAGAAGAGCTAAGTAATTGCAAGATGGAGTGGACAGAGAAAGCCATAAAACAGAGACATTAAGAGTTTAAATTTCACCTCACATGATTTTTCACAAAGTACATAAAGTTGTCAGATTCAGTAAAACAATTGATTTTATGTCCTACAGCTATTTTATTTTCCTTATGGCCATCCTGAATGGAAACAGTAATTCATCTGTTGGCCTAGAGATGTATTTTTAAAAAATCCTTTACAACTGTGTTATGCAAAATAAATAGCAAATACACTTCCCTGCACTATTAGTGGAGGTCTGGATCCAAAAGTCTCTTCTTCAGACTGACAAACATAGTCCCTGATTTCATCAGTGAATAAAAAGATTTCAACGTCCATCTGCAATACTACTGCCACCCTCAAAAAATAAAAAATAAAACCACAACACTTTCGACCTGCTGATCAGTTCACACGCAAACATATTCATTTATCACTAAATGTATTCGTTCCAAATTGTCGCTCAGGGTGTTATGAATTCTAAATGTACATTCTGAGATGTCTAGATATTATCAACATTTAAGCACTATACTGATATATTATGAACTCCTTAAAGAGATACCTTGGCAACGTCCCCATGTTATCATGATGTCCAAGCAGATCTTTTGAGCCAGAATTTATTGATCCATAAGCAGTCGCCATAAGCAGCTGAAAACTTGATTTTTGCCTCAAGGAGTTTCTATAATTACACACCTTAAAGAAAGAAATGTGGGTAGGGGGAATCAAAACACTTAAACCTGTTTGTCCTAAGAAGAAGGCATCTTTCAACTTTACGTTAACATATTTAATATATATTCAGCTTCCCCACTGATGATACTATGAGTTTAATTTTTTCCCTCTTTTTCAAACGGTTTACTGACTGTCCCATGAATACAATTCCAGTGACCTTTGGCATACAGTCTCCTACACACAATGAGGGACACTCCGGGGCACTGAGCATCAATACATTTCCAGGCTAAAGAACATACGTCAAATGTTCCACTGGCTAACGAGAAATTGTGTTTTTCAAGATCTCAATTTTTATATTTACCTGAATAAGCATTATGGCACACCTGCCATGTGCCCACTATATTACATTAAGTACCATATATATAAAAATGAATGTTTCCCTGACTTCAAGAAAGCAAAGTCTTCAGAAGGTTTATAAATAATCATGGTCTAGAGAAGTTCACAAAGACCAAATTTCATGCAATTTTTTTGTTTATTTTATTTTGAGAGAGATAGCAAGCAGGGGAGGGGCAGAGAGAGAAAGAGAGAGTGAGAGAATCCCAAGCAGACTCTACTTTGCCATCCCAGAGCCCAATGTAGGGCTCGAACTCATGAACTGTGAGTTCATGACCTGAGCCAAAACCAAGAGTCAGATGCTGAACTGACTGAGCCACCCAGTCCACAAATTTCATGCATTTTTATACTCCTTTTTATTTTCTTTCTCAGAGAATGATCCTATCATCTACTCATTCATACCAATGATCATTAGCGATTTATCCTCTCCCATAATCCAAATTTAAATAGAATGCAAGCCCTGTCGATTCCACCTAATAAATTCCTTTCCATCCAATTCCTGTCACCACTGCCATAGCTCAGATCTGCTTCTCTTTCCACCTGGAATGCTGCCATAATTTCTGTATTTATTGGAATTGTTTTAGTAGGAAGAGATCAAAACCTAACTCAATGTAGCCTAAGCAAAGAAAAAAAAATGTGGGGGAAGGCACTTTTCTGAAAGGAAGGAAATTTGGGTAGCCAAAGTCAGAAGAATAACCTTGGGAACTCAATACAATTATAGGGCAGTTAGAGACCAGAGGCCAGGACTCCTTCCCTGCCAATATTCTCTCCACCTATGATCTGTCTCACTGTGAGCCATGGCCTTTTTCTGTCATACTGCATGGGCTTATGGAATCAAACCATCAAAGAATACGGCTGTATTGGGTAGAACTGTGCTTCTGCCCCCAAATTCATATCTCCCTCTCCCCCCCCGGCGGGCCACCCGCAGAGCCTGTGAACGAGACCTTCCTTGGAAATAGTATCGTTGCAGATGTAATCAAGTTGAGATAAGGTCATGCTGGATCATGGTGGACCTTAATTCAATGACTCCTGTCCTCATAAGAGGGAAAGTTAGTCACAGAGATGCACAGTGGGAAGACTGCCCCATGACAATGAAGGCAGAGACCAGAGTGCTGTGTTGATAAGCTAAAGAACCCCAAGGGGTGCTTGTAACCACCAGAAGCTAGAAGAGACAAGGAAGGATCCTCCCCTAGAGCCTTCAGAAAGAACGTGGCCCTGCCAAAAACTTGATTTTGGACTTGCAGCCTCCAGAATACATTCTCTGGAGGGAGAGAATACAATTCTCTGAGGGAGAATACATTTCTATTGTTATAAGACACTCGGTCTGTGGAATTTTGTTAATGGCAACCCTAGGAAACTAAAACAATGGGCATTGGCAGACTGGAGTTTCCATCACTTCTATTTAGGAACCCTGGAAGAAAGAATGCTTCCATCTTCCTTATTAGTGCATTTAAAACTCTAGTCCTAGAATCTTATTGACCTAACTGGAGTCAGGTGCCTATACTTGGACAGATCAGAGTGCCAGGGATGGGATACCATGATGGGCATGGGATGCTAATGCCTAGGAAATGTATGCATCTCTCTGACTCAGGATAAGGGGCACAGGAAAGTGACTGAAAGCCTCACCAAAAACACAGGAGTAGGAAAGGAGCAAACCTCAGACAAAAAGACAAAGATGCTGATACCAAAACAGTAGTGAAGGGAAACCAAGCAGACAAACTGACACCAACCATGGTCCCTTATCTCTCTTTATCTCACCTTATCCCCCATTTATCCATTCTCCAAGTCAGCAGTAGACAAGTCTTCCCCACCCTTTGGCCTCTCCAAAATCTTTTAACAGCTGTCTTTAGTTTTCAGAGTAAAGTATATCGTCATCTTGCCCCGGCCTCCTGAGCCACCCCAACCACTCCCCCCACCTCTAGCCAGACTGAACTTCTCACAGTTCTCTCAACTCCCCAGCCACTTTACACACCCCAATCTCCTTGCTCCTTCCTGGAATGTTCTTCCTACTTTTCTCCACTTTGTTCATTCCTACTCATCCTTTAAGATTACATGCAAATTTCAACAGGAATGTGCTTCTACATACATTATCTCACCTCTCTAGCTTCAGAGCTCTCATCTGCAATATGAGGTCATTATTAATTTCCAGGATAAATCTCTTCAAACTTAGTGTGCATCCCTGGTGACTATCGGTAAGTCTCTGCTTTCTTCTATGAGGCCAATAGGGCTGAGAAAACACAGATATATTAAATGACGGCTAGCAAATTTGTCTATCTAGCAACAACATCCTCCCTAATTCTGAAATACCAGCTTCATCTTAAGTTAGAAATTCAGAAGCAGAAAGAGTTGTTGTATAGATGAAAGCAATGCTGCCATAAATAAAATAAAAGCAAGTCATTTGACAATTAACGAAGTAATAGAAGAAAGAAAGGAAGACGCAATCTAACGATATGTCTGGAGGGTTATTATGAAAGGCCTGGGTGCCTCTTGGATACCCTCCCCCGGTTCTAGAATCTAGAAATACCATATATGGGAATCATCATAAAATCCAGATCTGACCAGAAAGGATGGCACACTAAGCTAGGAGCATTCGTTTACACCTCAGCATTAATTGTCATGTGTAGAGCTGAATCATATAAGCTCTACACTCAGACTAATTTAGTTCAAATCTGTGCTCTGCCATTACATATATGGCCTCGGGGAACTTATTTAAATTCCTAATGTTTCTCACCTATCAAATTGGGAGGATAATAGTACTTCTCTCATAGAGTCTATATGAGGGTTTATTGGCTTGAGATGTATACAGCACTTAAAACAGTAATGAACACACAAAAAGCATTCTGTAAATGTTTTTATTATAGTATCTCAGTCTTCCAGCAGGACCATAGGGAATAAAGAGACCTGAGGTGGGGGAGGGGGGTGGGTAGGGTAGAGGGGAGTTGGGAAGGGACAAGAGCATAAAGCAGAGCCCATGTAAAAGAGGAGTTGGTATGACAGCTAATGGAAAAGGAGGACACGGATGCTAAACCTGGGCTCTGGTGGCATCCCTGCCTTAGCCGAGGCAGCCGTTAACTGGAAGCAAGCTGAATGATAGAAGACTCAGTTATTGGTTTGGGAACAGTCACTTTTTTTTTTCCATAGCTTCTCTCAAACTGGAACCTCCTTTACCGGGGTCTGAAAATAGAATTCTCATCTTTAATTTTTTCTCCACTTCTTCATGCTTATTTCTGGCAGGCAGGGGAAATTTTCAGGGCTGCAATTCATAGATCCTCTATAATCTAGCAGGAGAAAATCTTGTCTGCTATGCTGTAATGATACACCCTGATTCTTTAGCACAGAATGGTATGAGAGCCTACAGAACAGGCTGAAGGTTTTCAGATTACAGTTAGAAAGAGAAAAATACACAAACTGATGAGAGATGACATATTATTTTATTTATTTATTTTTTGAAATTTATTGTCAAATTGGTTTCCATACAACACCCAGTGCTCATCCCAACGGGTGCCCTCCTCAATACCCATCACCCACCCTCCCCTCCCTCCCACCCCCCATCAACCCTCAGTTTGTTCTCAGTTTTTAAGAGTCTCTTATGCTTTGGCTCTCTCCCACTCTAACCTCTTTTTTTTTTTTTTTCCTTCCCCTCCCCCATGGGTTCCTGTTAAGTTTCTCAGGATCCACATAAGAGTGAAACCATATGGTATCTGTCTTTCTCTGTATGGCTTATTTCACTTAGCATCACACTCTCCAGTTCCATCCACGTTGCTACAAAGGGCCATATTTCGTTCTTTCGCATTGCCATGTAGTACTCCATTGTGTATATAAACCACGATTTCTTTATCCATTCATCAGTTGATGGACATTTAGGCTCTTTCCATAATTTGGCTGTTGTTGAGAGTGCTGCTATGAACACTGGGGTACAAGTGCCCCTATGCGACAGTAATCCTGTATCCCTTGGGTAAATTCCTAGCAGTGCTACTACTGGGTCATTAGGGTAGGTCTATTTTTAATTTTCTGAGGAACCTCCACACTGCTTTTCAGAGCGGCTGCACCAATTTGCATTCCCACTAACAGTGCAAGAGGGTTCCCGTTTCTCCACATCCTCTCCAGCATCTATAGTCTCCTGATTTGTTCATTTTGGCCACTCTGACTGGCGTGAGGTGATATCTGAGTGTGGTTTTGATTTGTATTTCCCTGATGAGGAGCGACGTTGAGCATCTTTTCATGTGCCTGTTGGCCATCCGGATGTCTTCTTTTTTTTTTTTTTTTTAATTTTTTTTTCAACGTTTATTTATTTTTGGGATAGAGAGAGACAGAGCATGAACGGGGGAGGGGCAGAGAGAGAGGGAGACACAGAATCGGAAACAGGCTCCAGGCTCTGAGCCATCAGCCCAGAGCCTGACGCGGGGCTCGAACTCACGGACCGCGAGATTGTGACCTGGCTGAAGTCGGAGGCTTAACCGACTGCGCCACCCAGGTGCCCCCGGATGTCTTCTTTAGAGAAGTATCTATTCATGTTTTCTTCCCATTTCTTCACTGGATTATTTGTTTTTCAGGTGTGGAGTTTGGTGAGCTCTTTATAGATTTTGGATACTAGCCCTTTGTCTGATATGTCATTTGCAAATATCTTCTCCCATTCCATTGGTTGCCTTTTAGTTTTATTGGTTGTTTCCTTTCAGTGCAGAAGCTTTTTATCTTCATAAGGTCCCAGTAATTCACTTTTGCTTTTAATTCCCTTGCCTTTGGGGATGTGTCGAGTAAGAGATTGCTACGGCTGAGGTCAGAGAGGTCTTTTCCTGCTTTCTCCTCTAGGGTGAGAGATGACATTTTAAACATAGCTACTGTATTAGAGAAGATCAGGAAAAAGGAACCAATAAAAATATATATATAATATATATCATATAGAGAGAGGAGGAGGGAGAGGGGGATGGATTTTAAGAAATTATCCTGCATGACTGTGGGAGCTGGCAAGTCCAAACTCTGTAGAGTGGGCAGGAGTCTGGAAATTCAGATAACACTTGTAGGTGTTGCAGCCTGAGTTCAAAGGCAATCTGCTGGCAGAATTCCCTCTTCCTCAGGAGAAGTCAGTCATTTTTCTCTTGAGGCCTTCAACTGATTGGGTGAGGCCCACCCACATTTTGGCAGATAATCTGCTTTATTCAAAATCTACTGACTTCAATATTAATCTCATCTAAAAAATTTCCATAGCAACATCTATGCCAGTGTTTGGCCAAATTTCTAGGTGCTGTGGCCTAGCCAAGTTGACACATAAATTTAACCACCATGTGTATCAATTAATATTTTTCTTTCCCAGTCCCCAAGAAAATGCCATTGCTTTCAACAACCAGACACAAGTTAGGCTAGAGCTACCTCTACTTCTCTCTTCTGTTCTGTCTCTTTCTCTGTCTTTTTCAACTATAACTGTAACAAGAATCATCTCAGTTATATATTTTTCTTTGCTTTACACTCTTCCTTTGAAAATGTAAGACGCTCAGCCCCAAATTCTCTGAGTGCAATATCACAGGATTCAAATTCCATATTCACTTATAGATACACTATTGAGAGCCACAACCAGAGGCAGCTCCTTAACATTGGTGTGGCTTTATTGATAAGTTGTTTAAAATAAAGCCAAATGATGCCAATAGAATTTTAACACTATTGCTCTTAACTCATAATGAAGTTAATACATCATAATAGGAGGCACAGATCCACACAAAATTACAATGCATTAAGAACCAAATAATGGCATTTGACAAAATACAGCATCCTTTCTTAATAAAAACCCTTGAGAAAGTCAGAATAGAAAGAACATACTTAGACATCATAAAAGCCATTTGTGAAAAGCCCACAGCTAATGCCATCCTCAATAGAAAAAAACTGAGAGCTTCCCCCTGAGATCAGGAACACGACAGGGATGTCCACTCTCACTGCTGTTGTTTAACACAGTGTTGGAAGTCCTAGCATCAGCAATCAGACAACAAAAGGAAATCAAAGGCATCAAAATTGGCAAAGTGAAGTCAAGCTTTCACTTTTTGCAGATGACATGATGTTATACATGGAAAATCTGACAGACTCCACCAAAAGTCTGCTAGAACTGATACATGAACTCAGCAGGGTTGCAGGGTACAAAATAAATGTACATAAATCAGTTGAATTGTTATAAACAATAACGAAGCAACATAAAGAGGAATAAAGAAACTGATCCCATTTATAAATTGCACCAAGAACCATAAAATACCTAGGAATCAACCTAACCAAAGATGTAAAAGATCTGTATGCTGAAAACTATAGAAAGCTTATGAAGGAAATTGAAGAAAACACAAATAAATGGAAAAAAAATCCATGCTCATGGATTGGAAGAATAAATATTGTTAAAATGTCAATACTACCTGAAACAATCTACACATTCAATTCAATCCCAATAAAAATTTCACCACCATTCTTCTCAAAGCTAGAACAAACAATCCTAAAATTTGTATGGAAAATTTGTATGGAATAGCCAAAGTAATATTCAAGAAGAAAACCAAACCAAGAGGCATCACAATACCAGACTTTAGCCTCCACTACAAAGTTGTAATCATCAAGACAGTATGGTATTGGCAAAACACAGACACATAGACCAATGGAATAGAATAGAGAACCCAGAAGTGGACCCACAAATGTATGGCCAGCTAATCTATGAAAAAGCAGGAAAGAGTAACCAATGGAAAAAATACAGTCTCTTTAACAAATGGGGCTGGGAGAACTGGACAGCAACATGCAGAAGAATGAAACTAGACCACTTTCTTACACCATTCACAAAAAATAAACTCAAAATGGATAAAGGACCTGAATGTGAGACACGAAACCATCAAAACTCTACAGGAGAGGATTGAGGAGGAAGATGGCGGAGTAGGAGGACGCTGGGCTCACCGTGTCCTGCTGATCACTTAGATTCCACCCACACCTGCCTAAATAACCCAGAAAACCACCAGACTAGCAGAACAGATTCTCTGGAGCCAAGCGCAGACAAGAGGCCCACAGAAGAGGGTAGGAAGGGCAGAGAGGCGGTGCGTGCTCCACGGACTGGCAGGAGGGAGCCGGGAAGGAGGGGCAGCCCACCAGCAAAGCAGAGCCGGCAGAGTCTGGCTTGCAAAAGCAGAGGGGCCAGACGGAATGTGTTCGGACAGCAAGTGGGACTTAACATCTGGAAGGTTATAAGCTAACAGCTCTGCTCAGAGAGCAGGAGGGCTGGAGGACAACGGGAGGGAGAGTTGTTGAGCCCCAGACGACAGAGCTCAGCTTGGCGGGGAGCAAAGGCGCTCACCAGCGCCATTTCCCTCGTACATCCCCCAGCCAAAATCCCAGAGGGAACCAGGTCCTGCCATGGAATTTGCTTGCACCACACAAACACCCAAAGCTGTGCTTCTGCGGATCCATCCCTACAGCAGCGGGTCTGACTCACTCCCGGTGCTGCAGGGCCCCTCCCAAAGCAGATCACTGAAGGAAAAGTGAGCTGAGCCTACCCCTCCCACCCCTGTGCACCTTGCCGATCCACCCCCAGCTAATATGCCAGATCCCCAGCACCACAAGCCTGGCAGTGTGCAGGTAGCCAAGATGGGCCACGCCTCCCCACAGTGAATCCCGCACCTAGGAGACGGGAAGAGAAGGCACACACCAGTCTGACTGTGGCCCCAGCTGTGGGCTGGGGGCAGACATCAGGTCTGACTGCGGCCCCGCCCACCAACACAAGTTATTCAAGACAGCATAGGGGAAGAGCCCCGCAGTTCCGCACCACTCCAAGGACTATCCAAAATGATGAAACGGAAGAATTCCCCTCAAAAGAATCTCCAGGAAATAATGAGAGCTAACAAACTGGTCAAAAACGATTTAAACAATATAACAGAAACTGAATTTAGAATAATAGTCATAAAATTAATTGCTGGGCTTGAAAACAGTATACAGGACAGCAGGGAATCTATTGCTACAGAGATCAAGGGACTAAGGAACATCCAGGAGGAACTAAAAAATGCTATAAATGAGCTGCAAAATAAAATGGAGACAACCATTGAAGAGACAGAGGAGAGAATAGGTGAACTGGAAGATAAAATTATGGAAAAAGAGGAAGCTGACAAAAAGAGAGATTAAAAAAATCCAGAATTACGAGGGGAACATTAGAGAACTAAGTGATGCACTAAAGAGAAATAATCTACACATAATTGGTATTCCAGAGGAGGGAGAGAGAGGAAAAGGTGCTGAAGGTGTACTTGAAGAAATCAGAGCTGAGAACTTCCCTGACCTGGGGAAGGAAAAAGGCATTGAAATCCAAGAGGCACAGAGAACTCCCTTCAGACGTAACTTGAATTGATCTTCTGCATGACATATCATAAGAAACTGGCAAAATACAAGGATAAGGAGAAAATTCTGAAAGCAGCTAGGGATAAACGTGCTCTAACATATAAAGGGAGACCAACAGACTCATGACGGATCTCTCTACTGAAACTTGGCAGACCAGAAAGGAATGGCAGGAAATCTTCAATGTGATGAACAGAAAAAATATGCAGCCGAGAATCCTTTATCCACCAAATCTGTAATTTAGAATAGAAGGAGAGATAAAGGTCTTTTCAAACAACTAAAAACTGAAGGAATTCATCACCACTAAACCAGCCCTACAAGAGATCCTAAGGGGAATTCTGTGAGACAAAGTAGCAGAGATATCACTACAAGCATGAAAACTACAGACATCACAATGACTCTAAACCCATATCTTTCTATAATAACACTGAATGTAAATGGACTACATGCTCCAACCAAAAGACATAGGGTATCAGAATGGATAAAAAAAACAAGACCCATCTATTTGCTGTCTACAAGAGACTCATTTTAGACCTGAGGACACCTTCAGATTGAAAGTGAGGGGATGGAGAACTATTTATCATGCTACTGGAAGTCAAAAGGGAGCTGGAGTAGCCATAATTATATCAGATAAACTAGACTTTAAATTAAAGGCTGTAACAAGAGATGAAGAAGGGCATTATATAATAATTATAGGGTCTACCCGTCAGGAAGAGCTAACAATCATAAATGTCTATGCGCCGAATACAGGAGCCCCCAAATATATAAAACAATTACTCACATACATAAGCAACCTTATTGATAAGAATGTGGTAATTGCAGGGGACTTTAACACCCCACTTACAGAAATGGATAGATCATCTAGACACACGGTCAATAAAGAAACAAGGGCCCTGAATGAGACATTGGATCAGATGGACTTGACAGATATATTTAGAACTTTGCATCCCAAAGCAGCAGAATATATTTTCTTCTCAAGGCACATGGAACATTCTCCAAGATAGATCACATTCTGGGTCACAAAACAGCCCTTCATAAATATACAAGAATTGAGATCATACCATGCATACTTTCAGACCCCAATGCTATGAAGCCTGAAATCAACCACAGGAAAAAGTCTGGAAAACCTCCAAAAGCACGGAGGTTAAAGAACAACCTACTAAAGAATGGATGGGCCAACCAGGCAATTCGAGAAGAAATTAAAAAATATATGGAAACAAATGAAAATGAAAATACAATAATCCAAACGCTTTGGGATGCAGCAAAGGCAGTCCTGAGAGGAAAATACATTGCAATCCAGGCCTATCTCAAGAAACAAGAAAAATCCCAAATACAAACTCTAACAGAACACCTAAAAGCAATGGAAGCAGAACAGCAAAGACAGCCTAAACCCAGCAGAAGAAGAGAAATAATAAAGATCAGAGCAGAAATAAACAATATAGAATCTAAAAAACTGTAGAGCAGATCAAAAAAACCAAGAGTTGGTTTTTTGAAAAATAAAATTGATAAACCTCTAGCCAGGCTTCTCAAAAAGAAAAGGGAGATGACCCAAATACATAAAATCATGAATGAAAATGGAATTATTACAACCAATCCCTCAGAAATACAAGCAATGATCAGGGAATACCATGAAAAACTATATGCCAACAAACTGGACAACCTGGAAGAAATGGACAAATTCCTAAACACACACACACTTCCAAGACTCAATCAGGAGGAAATAGAAAGCTTGAACAGACCCATAAGCAGTGAAGAAATTGAATCAGTTATCAAAAATCCCAACAAATAAGAGTCCAGGACCAGATGGCTTCCCAGGGGAGTTCTACCAGACGTTTAAAGCAGAGATAATACCTATCCTTCTCAAGCTATTCCAAGAAATAGAAAGGGAAGGAAAACTTCCAGACTCATTCTATGAAGCCAGGATTACTTTGATTCCTAAACCAGACAGAGACCCAGTAAAAAAAGAGAACTACAGGCCAATATCCCTGATGAATATGGATGCAAAATTCTCAACAAGATACAAGCAAATCTGATTCAACAGCATATAAAAAGAATTATTCACCATGATCAAGTGGGATTCATTCCTGGGATGCAGGGCTGGTTCAACATTCACAAATCAATCATTGTGAAACATCACATTAATAAAAGAAAAGAAAAGAACCATATGATCCTGTCAATCAATGCAGAAAAAGCACTTGACAAAATTCAGCATCCTTTCTTAATAAAAACCCTTGAGAAAGTCGGGATAGAAAGAACATACTTAAAAATCATGGGGAGCCTGGGTGGCGCAGTTGGTTAAGCGTCCGACTTCAGCCAGGTCACGATCTCGTGGTCCGTGAGTTCGAGCCCCGCATCGGGCTCTGGGCTGATGACTCAGAGCCTGGAGCCTGTTTCCGATTCTGTGTCTCCCTCTCTCTCTCTGCCCCTCCCCTGTTCATGCTCTGTCTCTCTCTGTCCCAAAAATAAATAAAACGTTGAAGGAAAAAAAAATTTAAAAAAAAAATAAAAATCATAAAAGCCAATTATGAAAAACCCACAGCTAATGTCATCCTTAATGGGGAAAAACTGAGAGCTTTTTCCCTGAGTTCAGGAACACGACAGGGATGTCCACTCTCACTGCTGTTGTTTAACATAGTGTTGGAAGTCCTAGCATCAGCAATTAGACAACAAAAGGAAATCAAAGGCATCAAAATTGGCAAAGATGAGGTCAAGCTTTCGCTTTTTGCAGATGACATGATATTATACATGGAAAATCCGACAGACTCCACCAAAAGTCTGCTAGAACTGATACATGAATTCAGCAAAGTTGCAGGATACAAAATCAATGTACAGAAATCAGTTGCATTCTTATACACTAATAATGAAGCAACAGAAAGATAAATAAAGAAACTGATCCCATTCACAATTGCACGAAGAAGCATAAAATACCTAGGAATAAATCTAACCAAAGATGTAAAAGACCTGTATGCTGAAAACTATAGAAAGTTTATGAAGGTAATTGAAGAAGATATAAAGAAATGGAAAAACATTCCGTGCTCATGGATTGGAAGAATAAATATTGTCAAAATGTCAATACTACCCAAAGCTATCTACACATTCAATGCAATCCCAATCAAAATTGCACCAGCATTCTTCTTGAAGCTAGAACAAGCAATCCTAAAATTCATATGGAACCACAAAAGGCCCCGAATAGCCAAAGTAATTTTGAAGACCAAAGCAGGAGGCATCACAATCCCAGACTTTATCCTCTACTACAAAGCTGTAATCATCAAGATAGCATGGTATTGGCACAAAAACAGACACATAGACCAATGGAATAGAATAGAAACCCCAGAACTAGACCCACAAACGTATGGCCAGCTAATCTTTGACAAAGCAGGAAAGAATATCCAATGGAAAAAAGACAGTCTCTTTAACAAACGGTGCTGGGAGAACTGGACAGCAACATGCAGAAGATTGAAACTAGACCACTTTCTCACACCATTCACAAAAATAAATTCAAAATGGATAAAGGGCTGAATGTGAGACAGGAAACCATCAAAACCATAGAGAAGAAAACAGGAAAAGACCTCTCTGACCTCACCCATAGCAATTTCTTACTTGACATATCCCCAAAGGCAAGGGAATTAAAAGCAAAAATGAACTTCTGGGACCTTATGAAGATAAAAAGCTTCTGCACTGAAAGGAAACAACCAATAAAACTAAAAGGCAACCAATGGAATGGGAGAAGATATTTGCAAATGACATATCAGACAAAGGGCTAGTACCCAAAATCTATAAAGAGCTCACCAAACTCCACACCTGAAAAACAAATAATCCAGTGAAGAAATGGGAAGCAAACATGAATAGACACTTCTCTAAAGAAGACATCCGGATGGCCAACAGGCACATGAAAAGATGCTCAACGTCGCTCCTCATCAGGGAAATACAAATCAAAACCACACTCAGATATCACCTCACGCCAGTCAGAGTGGCCAAAATGAACAAATCAGGAGACTATAGATGCTGGAGAGGATGTGGAGAAACGGGAACCCTCTTGCACTGTTAGTGGGAATGCAAATTGGTGCAGCCGCTCTGGAAAGCAGTGTGGAGGTTCCTCAAAAAATTAAAAATAGACCTACCCTAATGACCCAGTAGTAGCACTGCTAGGAATTTACCCAAGGGATACAGGAGTACTGATGCATAGGGGCACTTGTACCCCAATGTTCACAGCAGCACTCTCAACAATAGCCAAATTATGGAAAGAGCCTAAATGTCCATCAACTGATGAATGGATAAAGAAATCGTGGTTTATATACACAATGGAGTACTACATGGCAATGCGAAAGAACGAAATATGGCCCTTTGTAGCAACGTGGATGGAACTGGAGAGTGTGATGCTAAGTGAAATAAGCCATACAGAGAAAGACAGATACCATATGTGTTCACTCTCATGTGGATCCTGAGAGACTTAACAGAAACCCATGGGGGAGGAGAAGGAAGAAAAAAAAAAAAAAAAAAAAAAAGAGGTTAGAGTGGGAGAGAGACAAAACTTAAGAGACTTAAAAACTGAGAGCAAACTGAGGGTTGATGGGGGGTGGGAGGAGGGGAGGGTGGGAGGTGGGTATTGAGGAGGGCACCCGTTGGGATGAGCACCAGGTGTTGTATGGAAACCAATTTGACAATAAATTTCATGTATTTAAAAAAATAAAATTAAATTAAATAAATAAAAAGCAAAGGCAAAGCCCACCTAGGACACCTTTGCTTGCTTCACTTGCTAATGGTAAAATAAATAAATAAATAAATAAATAAATAAATAAATATACAATAAGAAAGAAATCTATCTTTAAAACCTATCATTTACTTATATTAAAATAAGGCTTATTGATTTCATTCTGGGAATGGATAAAATCTAAAAGGTGTATATATTGTGCTAAAAATAGTTACTACTTTGGAATATTAATATAACCTAAAATTCTTTTTATTTATTTATTTATTTATTTTTAGAGAGAGAGAGATAGAGTGTGAGTGGGGGAGGGACAGAGAGAGGGAGACACAGAATCTGAAGCAGGCTCCAGGCTCTGAGCTGTCAGCACAGAGCCCGATGTGGGGGTCAAACCCACAAACTGTGAGATCATGACCTGAGCCGAAGTTGGATGTTTGACCAACTGAGCCACCCAGGCGTCCTTATATAACCTAAAATTCTAATTAACTTTTGCTTTATTCTGAAGGCCTTTTACAAATCAGGTTCTTGGTATTGTTTTCTTGCCTATAAAAGTAATAGGAAATATGACAGCTTCATGTTAGTTCTGATCAAATTTTGCTGCCATAAGAGTCTGTTTTCTCTCTATAAGTTTTTTTTTTAATGGGATCATGACAAAGATATGACAACATAGTTTTCTGACCCATTTTTTTCTCTTAATGTTGCATTATGAGCATTTTCCCATGTCACTATTCTTCCAAAACCGGATTCTTTTCATGGCATTTTAATATTCTTCTATATGGACATACCATACAGTTTTTTTTAAGTTTTTACTTAAATTCTAGTTAGTTAACATACAGTATAATATAAATTTCAGGTGTACAATTTAGTGATTCAACACTTACATACAACACCTGGTGCTCATCACCCTGCATAATCCCCATCACCTATCTGACTCATCCCCCCATCCATCTCTCCTGTGGTAACCATCAGTTTGTTCTCTATAGTTAAGCGTCTGTTTCTTGGTTTGCAATCATTCTTTCAATTTATACATTTAGGTTATCTCGGTTTTTTTTTTCTAATATAAATTACACTTGAATAAATACTGTTATGCACAGATTTACATTCTATGACAATAAGGAAATCTGTTTTTCCCAGAGATTTTGTAAGTCACTTGAATTATTTTTCAGTGATTTATTCAACTAAAGAACTTGTATATATCTTATTAATCTATATAAGCTATTCATATATTAAAGATATTAATCCCTTAAAAAAAAAAGCCCTAAAGGAGAAAGCAAGAAACAACTTCTTCAACCTCAGCCGCAGCAATTTCTTACTTGACACATCTCCAAAGGCAAGGGAATTAAAAGCAAAAATGAACTATTGAGACCTCATCAAGAAAAAAAGCTTCTGCACTGCAGAGGAAACAATCAAAAAACTAAAAGGCAACTGATGGAATGGGAAAAGATATTTGCAAATGACATATCAGACAAAGGGCTAGTATCCAAAATCTATAAAGAAGTCACGGAACTCCACACCTGAAAAACAAATAATCCAGTGAAGAAATGGGAAGAAAACATGAATAGACACTTTTCCAAAGAAGACATCCAGATGGCCAACAGACACATGAAACGATGCTCAACAACACTCATCATCAGGGAAATACAAATCAAAGCCACACTGAGATACCACCTCACATTGGTCAGAGTGGTTAAAATGAACAAATAAGAAGACTATAGATGCTGGAGAGGATGTGGAGAAATGGGAACACTCTTGCACTGTTGGTGGGACTGCAAATTGGTGCAGCTACTCGGAAAACAGTGTAGAGGTTCCTCAAAAAATTAAAAATAGAACTACCTTATGACCCAGCAATAGCACTGCTAGGAGTTTACCCAAGGGATACAGGAGTGCTGATGCATAGGAGCATTTGTACCCCAATGTTTATAGCAACGCTTTCAACAATAGCCAAATTATGGAAAGAGCCTAAATATCCATCAACTGATGCATGGATAAAGAAGATATGGTGTGTATGTGTGTGTGTGTGTGTGTGTGTGTGTGTGTGTGTATGTATATATATGTATATATATAATGGAATATTACTTGGCAATGAGAAAGAATGAAATCTGGCCATTTACAGCAACATGCATGGAACTGGAGGGTATTATGCTAAGTGAAATAAGTCAGTCAGAGAAAGGTAGATACCATATATTTTCATTCATATGTGGATCTTGAGAAACTTAAAAGAAGACCATGGGGAAGGGGAAGGGGGAAAAAAGTTACAAACAGAGAGGGAGGGAGGCAGACCATAAGACACCCTCAAATACAGAGAACAAACTGAGGGTTGATGGGCGGTGGGGGAAAGAGGAAAGTGGGTGATGGGCATTGAGGAGGGCACTTGTTGGGATGAGCACTGGGTGTTGTACGGAGGCCAATTTGACAATAAATTATATTTTTTAAAAAAAAGAATCAATAATGAATTAGGTAAACTTAAAGTCACAGTTGAAATAATATTAATAACAAGGTAAGAAAGTCACTGTACTTACTCGTCTTTTACCTCTGGGGTGTTGGATGCCAATACAAATCTAAAAATCACCTTTATAGAAACCTGAACTGAGAAGGTGCTCTAAAATCTTCCATATTCTCAGAATATTTGATGTCACCATAACCATAATCACCGAGCCTCTACTCTACTGGGTGCCAGCTACTTCTCACTTTTGCCTGCACGCTGCACATGTACCCTTTTCAGAAAAGGCTTTAATCATTTTAGGAAGCCAAGGGAAAAAGTTGTAGTTCATCACTCCCTGAAGTACATAAACTATTAATTTATCCACCTATTCATTCAGCAAGTATTTATTTGTGTCTATATATTTTGAAACGTCCTGGGATATACTGATGAATAACACACATTCCATAACCTCTTGGAGTCAATGGCATACCAGGGAGAGAGAACCCTCTGGGATTTACGGACTAACATGAAAAGAAAAATAAGCATTTAATTACAATTCCAGGTGCTTTTCTGGAAATATACTCATGAGAGTAAACCGAGGAGGATCAAATATGGTAGCTGGAGCAGAGGATCAGAAAAAGGTTTCCTGAGAAGGTAATATCCAAGCTAAATCTTGAAAAGACGTTAGGCAGGATAATGGTAAAAGAAAAAGCATTCCTGGGGTAAGGAATATAGCAGTGCAAAGGCCTTCAGGTAGGATGCAGCAGGACAAATGCAAGAGCCAGAGAATAGGCTTGGGGCATAGAGCAGGAATGGAAGCACACAGGTTTCATCATTCAGAACCTCTTTGGGCCATCTCAACCTCCAAAGGTGGCCCAAAACCCAAGGAAATATATAAGCTGAAACATCTAACAATGACTTTTCCTTCCATTCGTTTAGGAGATTTAAGTCATTTGGGGAAAACATGTATCTTGAAATATCAATAAATTACATACAACTTCCTTCCTGTTACATTGAAGTCCCAGAGCTACAGAAATAATCTATGTTTTTAAATCATTGAGAGCACAATTATAAAATATTATTTTAAAACTAAATATTAAATATTTAAAACTAAACATTCTCTCTACACTATACTATAATTAGAGCATAAGTTCATGACTACTACCTCTAGCAAACCCTAAGAAAAGAAGGTAGGAGGTTATGGGGCTTTCAAATGCAACAAAATGGACTTCAGCAAAATACTGTAAGTTGAATAAAATACAAGATAGAAAAAAGTTGAATGATATCAATGGACTCACCAATGGATTTTCTTCCCCAGATATCTTTAAGTACATCTTAGTTTAATTTAAAATAAGGAACACCGGGGTGCCTGGTGGCTCAGTCAGTTGAGAGGCCAACTCTTGATTTCAGCTCCGTTATGATCCCAGGGTTGTGGGATCGAGCCCCACATCAGGCTCTGTGCTGACAGCATGGAGCCTGCTTAGAATTCTCTCTCTCCCCCTCTCTCTGCCCACATACACCACTCACTCACTCCCTCTCTCTCTTTCAAAATAAATAAACTTAAAAATTATAAAACAAGAAACATTCGTTTTTCCACTTTAATATTAAAATTTATGAAGTATACAGAAAGTAAATCTGCAGAGATAATCATAAGGTAATATAAATACATGTGAAATACTAGGGAAGTCACAGACTACAATGTCAGTAAGAATATGTGAGGGATGTTGTGATATTGTAACTTGGTTGCCTCTACATATGAATTTATAGGTAAAGGGGTAAACCATGATGTTGTCAGAGGGAACCTAGTGCACAGACATGAACTCAAGGGGTCATGAATTCAGTGATAGGTCTTTGGAAATGATGTGATGTCAAATTCCTAAGCCTTCTCCTTCACTGTGATTTTTGGTTTCTGCTTTTTCCTTTCCTGTTTTTGAGAACAAGAAGCCAGAGCACTGTATCTGAATATAAGTAATTAGTTGCTATTTATTCCTCTCTGTTAACTTGGATGTAAATGTCTCTATTTTTCTATCTTGACACTTTGAATAAGAACTGTACTGTACTGTAACATTTCCAAGATGTATTGAAATCCTGAAAATAGGAGTGTAGAGTGAGGGTTACAATTTCTCACCAGAAAGTGACTTCCAAGGTCCCTCTGAGTCCTAAGATGCTATGATATGCTCCATTTGTTGTATATCCATCATAACCCCAAAGCTAAGGTCAAGGCTGTGTTAGCAGGAAGCATTGGTCTGGGTCAGACATTAAAATGGTGGGAAAAGAATGTGGTCTTAGCATCTTATATTAACATTAATAAAATTGAACATATGTCTTAGGAGTGGATAATAAAAATGAAAGGATATTAACTTAAAAACTCAAAATAGAAATGGGGCAGGGTAGGGGAAGAGCCATCTGGGAAACAAAGAGTCAAGACTTTCAAGGAACCATAAATTAGCAAGGAGAGAGTAACAAGTTATTTTTTTTTTTACTATGAAGGAAGTTAAATAGCCACATTTCCTTCAAATCAAGAACAGATTTGAGCAGCCACAACTTGCCAGGATGAGTGGGCTATCTAAATTACCTAATTAGATGAGGGTCATTTGATCATAGTAACTGATATTGCTGTAACTCCACTTATTTCTCCAACCAAAACAAATCAATCCACAGAACCTTATGGTGGTCTGAATGTTATTTCTTTAGCACTTAAAAATGTTACTAAAGTTGGGGCACCTGGGTGTCTCAGTTGGTTAAGTGGCCGACTTTGGCTCAGGTCATGATCCAACAGTTTGTGAGTTTGAACCCTGCATGGGGCTCTCTGCTGTCAGCACAGACCCCACTTCAGATCCTCTGTCTCCCTTTCTCTCTGCCCCTCTCCTGCTCACTTGCTCTCTCTCTCTCAAAAATAAATAAACACATTTTTGAAAATGTTGCTGAATATTATCTTCACTTCTAGGTCTTTTCTAACATACGAATTCTCTAAGCCAGACAATACAAAAAGGAAGGAAGGAAGGAAGGAAGGAAGGAAGGAAGGAAGGAAGGAAGGAAGGAAGGAAGGAAGGAAGGAAGGAAAAAGAAAGAAAAATTTTCTTTTAAAAACTGCTCAAGTTAATGAACAAATTCAGCAAAGTTTCAGGGTATGTGATTAACAAAAACCGCTTGTGTTTCTAATACACCAGTGATAAACAATCTGAAGAAGAAATGAAGAAAACAAGTCCATTCATAAAGTATAATGATTAAGATGACAAGATTTGAAGGCAAACTGCTTGGGTTTTGAGGCCCAACCACCACTACTAACAGGAGAGCAGGGACTGTCTCATGCAAATTACCTAATTACTCTGTGCCTCAGTTGTCTCATCTGTAAAAACAGAGATAAACCACCAACTGCTTCGTAGGGTTCTTGTGAGAATAAATCAGTTAATCCATGTAAATTGCTTAGTCACCTGACACACAGTGAGCACTCGATAGATATTAACAGTAGGCAAGCACAACGAAGAGCTGGATTTGTGTGTTTGGGGAAAACTGTTTTGTTATTTGGCTGTGCTGCTTTAGACTCCAAGGCAGGGAACAGACAACAGTGAAGACTGGCTAATGGACCTCAACATCAGTGATTCTGCAAGAAACACTATATTCTTGACAGGATGTTTGAATGAGCAGCTAGCCATCTCTGAAATCCACCTTTGCCTCAGTCACTTCCACATCTGATCATTAATCAAGTCCTGTGATTCTAACATTCAAAATGGTTCTCCAGTCTCCCTTCCTACCTACTCTCTAGTCTCACTACTCGGGTTTAAGTTCTCATGGCCTTTCATTGGAATACTGCCACAGTATCCAAACTTCTCTCCCTTTGTCCAATCTCATAATCTTCAAATCTCCCCTCTACATATCCACCAGGGATGATCTACCTAATCACACCAACTCCCTGTTTGATGTGCCATAGGCCATTCCACAGGATTCCAAGCATGCTATGCTAGATCCCTTTCACTCCAGTTTCCTCCCTTACACCACCAGTTGATTTTCCAGAAACTGTGGTTTCCCTGAAAATAGAACTTGCTCATTTATTCTTGTATCCCCCCATGCACTGCAAGGCACCTTTGTACACAGTGAAAACAAGGATTCAACAATTGTGGAACACCATGCTTGTAGCATAGGGCCTGACATATAGCAGAGCCTCAATAAACACTGACAAAGAAGGAAGGAAAGAAGGGAGGGTGAGAGGAAAGAATAGTGTTTGAGAGTTAAGAGCCAGGGAACCCTGGGTGTGCCTGGATGGCTTAGTCAGTTAAGCAGCAGTCTCTTGATTTCAGCTCAGGTCATGATCTCAAGGTTTGTGAGGTCAAGCCCCACATCGGGCTCTGCGCTGGCAGTATAGAGCCTGCTTGGGGTTCTCTCTCTCCCTCTCACTCTGCTCCTCCCTCCCCCTCTCTCTCTCTCTAAAAATAAACATTAAAAAAATCTTAAAAAGAGCCATGGAGTCCTGAATTCTGAAGGTTCCTTGAAAGAACCAATGTCCCACATTGGCTAAAATATAAAGAACAAGTGTCCAAAATCTGCACAGTGTTACCACTCCTAAGTCTGTCACTTTCCATATGATAATGAGCATATAACTCTCAGTATTCTCCCACATAAAATACAACAATTATTACCTACCCATTGTTTTTTAACATTGAGACAGTTAAAGCACCTAAAGCAAAATCTAGTACATATTCCTCAATAAATAGTAGCTATTGATTTTAGGAATAACATTTGTTTAATAGATAATGTAATCTGAATTAGATAGATATGGATAGATGAAAGGGTGGGTGGGTGGGTGAATGGGTGGATGGACGGATGGTCTATCTAGACAAACCCATTGAACCTCAGGAGATATCTAATATGATCTCCTACCTTCATACAGTTAGGTTCTCTTCCCCAACTTTCCTTCCTTGCAATCCTCCGCCATTAAAAAAACTTTATTTCTCTTCTAAGATTTAATTCATTGAAGGCCTCCCAGTATATTACACTGTGCTGTGTTCTCTTCTTCACTCTGGTCAGTACCCTCAGAATGTGATTCTAGTTTCATCATTATTTGTCTAAAGTGTGGTGACCCAAAGTGGATGTAATATTTTGTTTGTGTGTTTTTGGGGTTTTTTAATTTTACTTATTTAAATTCAAGTTAGTTAACATACAGTGTAGTACTAGTTTCAGGAGCAGAACCCAGTAACTCATCACTTACATATACCACCAATGTTCATCCCAACAAGTGTCCTCCTTAATGCCCATCACCCACTTAGCCCATCCCCCCACCCACCTCTCCTCCAGGAACCCTCAATTTGTTTTCTGTATTTAAGAGTCTCTTATGGTTTACCTCCCTCTCTGTTTTTATCTTATTTTTCCTTTCCTTCCCCTTTACTTCAACGACACATGTTTTGTTTCTTAAATTCCATAGATGAGTGAAAACATATATTTGTCTTTCTCTGACTGACTTATTTCACTTAGCATAATAGTCTAGTTCCTTCCACTTGTAGCAAATGGCAAGATTTCAATCATTTTTCATCGCCAAGTAGTATTCCATTGTGTGTGTGTGTGTGTGTGTGTGTGTGTGTGTGTGTGTGTACCACATATTCTTTATCCATCTGTCAATAGACATTTGGGCTCTTTCCATAATTTGGCTATTGATAATGCTATGAATATTGGGGTTCATGTGTCCCTTCGAAACAGCACACCTGTATCCCGTGGATAAATGCCTACTAGTGCAATTGCTGGATTATAGGGCAGCTCTATTTTTAATATTTTGAAGAACCTCCATACTGTTTTCCAGAGTGGCTGCACCAGTTTGCATTCCCACCAACAGTGCAAAAGGGTTACCCTTTCTCTGCAGCCTCGCCAATGTCTGTTGTTTCATGAGTTGTTAACTTTAGCCATTCTGACTGGTGTGTGGTGGTATCTCACTGTGATTTTGATTTGTATTTCCTTGATGATGAGTGACGTTGAGCATCCTTTCATGTGTCTATTAGACATCTGAAAGTCTTCTTTGGAAAAGTGTATATTCATGCCTTCTGCCCATTTCTTCATAGGATTATTTGTTTTCTTGGGTTCTGAGTTTGAAAGGTTCTTTATACATTTTGGATACTAACCCTTTATCCAGTATGTCATTTGCAAACACCTTCTCCCATTTCATCATACAAATCCACTGGCTTTTAGTTTTATTATTTCTTTCTCTGTGCAGAAGCTTTTCATTTTGATGAGGTCCCAATAGTTCATTTTTGCTATTATTTCGCCTGCCTCCGGAGAAATATCTAGTAAGAAATTGCTGCGGCTGAGATCAAAGAGGTTGCTGCCTGTTTTCTCTTCTAGGATTTTAATGGTTTCCTGTCTTACATTTAGGTCGTTCATCCATTTTGAATTTATTTTTGTGTATGGTATGAAAGTGTTCCAGTTTCATTCTTCTGCATGTTGCTGTCCAGTTTTCCCAGAACAATTTGCTAAAGAGGCTGTCTTTTTTCCATTCGATAGTCTTTCCTGCTTTATTGAAGATTAGTTGGCCATACATTTGTGGGTCCATTTCTGGATTCCCTATTCTGTTCAATTGACCTGCATGTCTGTTTCTGTGCCAGTACCATACTGTGTTGATGATTATAGCTTTGTAATACAGCTTAAAGTCCATAATTGTGATGCTTCCAGGTTTGCTTTACCTTTTCAAAATTACTTTAGCTATTCGGGGTCTTTTGCGGTTTCATACAAATTTTAGGATGGTTTGTTCTAGCTTTCTGAAGAATGCTGGTCCTATTTTCTTAGGGATAGCATTGAATATGTAGATTGCTTTGGGTAGTATAGACATTTTAACAATATTTTTTTCTCCCAGTACATGACCATGGGATGCTTTTCCATTTCTTTGTGTCTTCTTCAATTTCTTTCATAAGCTTTCTATAGTTTTCAGCATACAGATCTTTTTACCTGCTTGGTTAGGTTTATTCCTAGGTATCTTACGGTTTTTGGTGCAATTGTAAATGGAATTGATTCCTTCGTTTCTCTTTCTGCTGTTTCATTATTTGTGTATAGAAATGCAACCGATTTCTGTATGTTGATTTTGTATCTGGCAACATTGCTAAATTCATGTATCAGCTATAGCAGTTTTTTGGTGGAGTCTTTCAGGTTTTCCAGGTAGAATATCATATTATCTACAAAGAGTTAAAGTTTGACATCTTCTTTGCAAATTTGGATGCCTTTCATTTCGGTGGTGTTTGTTGTTGTGTTGTTTTGGGTTTTTTTAGGTTTTTTGTTTTTGTTTTTGGGGTTTATTTTTTGGCTGATGGCTGATGCTAGGATTTACAGTACTATGTTGAACAACAGTGCTGAGAGAGGACATCCCTGTTGTGTTCCTGACCTAATGGGAAAAGCTCTCAGTTTTTGCCCATTGAGGATGATTTTAGTTGTGGGCCTTTCATAGATGGCTTTTATGATGTTGAGGTATGTTCCCTCTATCCCCACTTTCTTGAGGGTTTTTATCAAGAAAGAATGCTGTATTTTGTCAAATGCTTTTTCTGCATCTATTGAAAGGATCATATGGTTCTTATCCTTTCTTTTATTAATGTGGTATATCACATTGATTGATCTGTGAATATTAAGCCAGCCCTGCAGCCCAGGAATAAATCCCACTTGATCATAGTGAATAATTATTTTAATATACTGTTGAATTCAGTTTGATAGTATCTTGTTGAGAATTTTGCATCCAGGTTTCTCAGGGATATTGGCTTGTAATTCTCCTTTTTAGTGGAGTCTTTGGTTTTAGAATCAAGGTAATGATGGATTTATAGAATGAGTTCGGAAGCTTTCCTTCCATTTCCATTGTTTGGAACAGTTTGAGAAGAAGAATAGGTATTAACTCTTCTGTAAATGTCTGGTAGAATTCCCCTGGGAAGGCGTCTAGCCCAGGGTGGGAGATATTATTTGTTGGGAGATATTATTGATAAATGATTCAATTTCTTTGTTGGTTATGGGCCTGTTCAAATTTTCTATTTCTTCCTATTTGACTTTTGGTAGTGTGTGAGTGTCTAGAAATTTGTCCATGTCTTCCAGATTGTTCAGTTTGTCGGTATATAATTGTTCATACTATGCTCTTATAATTGTTTGTATTTCTGTGGTATTGGTTGTGATCTCTCCTCTTTCATTTGTGATTTTATCTATTTGGGTCCTTTCTCTTTTCTTTTTGAGAAGTCTAGCTAGGGGGTTATCAATTTTGTTTATTCTTTCAAAAAAATCTGCTGCTTTTAGTTTCATTGATCTGTTGTACTGTTTTGTGTGTGTTTGTTTCTATATCATTTATTTCTAATCTTTATTATTTCCCTTTTTTCTGCTGGCTGTAGGCTTTACTTTCTGCTCCTTTTCTAACTCCTTTAAATATAAGGTTAAGTTGTGTATTTGGGACCTTTCTTGCTTCTTGATACAAGCCTCAATTGCAATGTGGTTTCCTCTTAGGACTGCCTTTGCTGTATCCCAAAGGATTTGGACTGTTGTGTTATTTTCATTTGCTTCCATGTATTTTTTTAAATTTCTTCTCTAATTTCCTGGTTAACCTAGTCATTCTTTAGTAGAATGTTCTTTAACCTCCATGTATTTGAGGGCTTTCCAAATTTTCTCTTGTGGTTGATTTAAATTTTCATAGTATTGTGATCTGAAAATATACATGGTATGATCTCAATCTTTTTATAACTGTTGAGGGCTGATTTGTGATGTGGTATGTGTTCTATTCTGGAGAATGTTCCATGTGCACTTGAGAAGAATGTGTTTTCTGCTGCTTTAGGATAAAATGTCCTGAATATAAAATGTTAAGTCCATCTGGTCCAGTGTGTCATTCAAAGACATCGTTTCCTTGTTGATTTTCTGTCTACGTGATCTGTCCATTGTTGTAAGCGGGGTGTTGAAGTCCCCTACAATTACATTATCAATGGATTTATTTATATTTGTGATTAATTGATTTATGTATTTGGGTACTGCCAAGTTGGGTGCATAAATATTTATCACTGTTAGAAGTTCTTGATGGATAGACCCCTTAATTATGATATAATGCCCTTCTTCATCTCGTTACAATCTTTATTTTAAAATCTAGTTTGTCTGATATAAGTATGGCTACTCCAGCTTTATTTTGATGTCCATTAGCATGATAGATGCTTCTCCATCCCCTAACTTTCAATCTATAGGTGTCCTTAGGTCTAAAATTGGTCTCTTATAAACAGCATATAGATGGATCTTGTTTTTTTTATCCACCCTGATACCCCATGTCTTTTGATTGGAGCATTTAGTCCATTTACATTCAGAGTAATTATTGAAATATGTTAATTTAGTGCCACTGTGTTATCTGTAAATTTGGTGTTTCTGGTGATGTTCTCTGTTTTTTTGTAGCCTTTGCTGCTGCAGCTTCTTTTTTTCTCCACTCAGAGAGTCCCCCTTAAAATTTCTTGCAGAACTGTTTTAGTGGTCACAAACTCCTTTAATTTTTGTTTGTCTGGAAAAGGCTTTATCTCTCCTTCTATTCTGAATGACAGCCTTGCTGGATACAGGATTCTTGACTGCATATTTTCCTATTCATCACATTGAGTATTTCCTGCCACTCCCTTCTGTCCTGCCAAATTTCAGTGGAAAAGTCTGTTACTATCCTTATGTGTCTACCCCTTTAGGTTCAGGACCTTTTGTCTCTTGCTGCTTTCAGAATTCTTTATCTTTGTAATTTGCAAGTTTTGCTATGGTATGTCATAGTGTTGGCCTTTGTTTGCTGTTGATTCTGAAGGGAGTTCTCTGTGCCTCTTGCACTTGTATGTCTGATTCCTTCCCCAGATTAGGGAAATTCTCAGCTATAATTTGTTCAAATAAAGCTTCCACCCCTTTTTCTTGCTCTTCTTCTGGGACTCCTATGATAAGGATATTGTTTCATTTCATGGAATCAGTTCTCTAAGTCTCCCCTTGTGATCTAGTAATTTCCTTTCCTTTTTTTTCACCTTCATTGTTTTCCACAATTTTATCTTCTATTTCACCTGTTCTCTCCTCTGCTTCTTCAATCCTTGCTGTCACTATAGGTAGTTTGTTTTGCATCTCAGTTATAGCATTTTTTAATTCATCCTGACTAGTTCTTAGGTCTTTGATTTCTGCAGCAAGGGTATCTCTGGTGTCTTCTATGCTTTTTTCAAGCCCAGTTAGTAGTTTTATGACTGTTGTTCTAAATTCTTGTTCATATATATTGCTTATATCTGTTTTGAGCAAGTCCCTGGCTGTGATTTCTTCTTGACCTTTCTCTCGGGGAGAATTCCTCTGTCTTGTCATTTTGGCTAAGTTTCTGGCTTTTTGCATATTTGAAAAGCTTGTTTTGTTTCCTGTATGATAGCACTGCTATATTAAAAAGAGATCATACACTTCCCAGAGTCTGGCACTCCAGGAAGTGTTCATGGTATATACTGTGTGCACTTTGCTCTTGAGTTTTGTTTGAGTTTTGGTGCTCTTTCTCACTGGCCAATCCTCTGAAGAGCTCCTCCTTGCTTGCAGTGGGGAGTGTTTGCACCTTTAACTAGGTGTGCTTTGATTTGTTTGTTGAAATAACCTTGGAAAGAAAGGGGTGGAGCCTAAACCCCCCCCCCGAAAAAAAAAAAAAAGAAAAGGGAAAAGAACAAAAGAAAACAGAGAATCAAAAGGCTGATTTCAAAGAAAAAGAAAAAGAAAAAGAAAATGGGGGGGGAGGAGGCAGAAGGAAAAAGAAAAGAATAAAAAAGC
This sequence comes from Herpailurus yagouaroundi, assembly GCF_014898765.1. NCBI lineage: Eukaryota > Metazoa > Chordata > Mammalia > Carnivora > Felidae > Herpailurus > Herpailurus yagouaroundi. The sequence continues at coordinate 28,732,705 of NW_024412407.1, forward strand.
CTCATCAAAAAAAAGAAGAGAGAGAAAAGGAAATTAAAAACAAAAACAAAAGCAAATGAGGAACTATAAGCCTGATTTCAAAAGAAAAAAAAAAAGGAGGAAAAATAGAAGGAAAAAAAAAGAGTTGTCTGTTGGTGCACAGGGGGTTGCTGGCTGTGCTGGTCGGGAGAGGCTGGCTGCATTGGCTCAGAGTCAGTTTTGCCCCAGTAAATAAGCAGTTACCAAATACAGAGGGAAGGGGTGGGGGGAGCAGGGTCCTACCTTCACTGTGTTGCTTTTTGAAGTCCCACCATGTTGGTGTTGAGGGGAAAATGTCGCCATCCCAATCTCTTGTCCCCAGACCAGGGATCTCCACCCCTAACTGTTCAGGCAGCCCTCACAGAATAGTGAGGAAAGTCAGTTCAGCCTGAACCAAAACTCTCTTGTGTTTTTTCTTTGGCGCGCAGCTGGTACTCAAAACTCTAAGTCTTAAAGGACTGGGCATTGCGCCCCAACTCTTCCTCCCGAGTACAACCTCTCCACCCTGCTGATCAAAGGCCTTTTGCAGGGTCTTTTGTGCCGGGGGAGGCAATAAACCCTCTTCCAAAAGTACTCCAGGAAGGGGACTGTTCTTTCCCAGAGAGTCCCAGAGTTGGCCACACCACATTTTGCACTCCAGGGCCAGCTCCCTCCTCCTTAGGAGCGCACACCACAGCTCCACTCTGGAGAAAGCTGTGCACTTCCAAAACCTCAGAGTTTGAGCTCCAAAAGCTGTTTGCAAAAAAGAACTAGGACACTCATCACTTCTCGCTCCCTGGTCTGTGGTCCAGAGAGGTTTTCCTTTTGTGCTAACTTGATGCTGCGCTATCTCAACCCTGCTCTCTTTCTCTCCCTTTTGTCTCCCCATGGAAAGGGTTCCCTCCCCTCCATGGCGCAGCTGTTTTTCTCTCCCCCAATTCACATCCATATACCTCACACCTGCCAAGCTATCTCCCTCCAACCATGGAGATCCTGCTGCTGCTCCCCAGATTGATTTCTTGGGTATTCCAAGTAATCAGACCTCAATACAGCTGTGTTCGAGGTATGAGGAACACCCAGGGTCCCCCTCCTTCTCAGTCTAATTAACTCCTCCTCTGGAGATGCAATATTTTAATTGTGGCTTTTTCACTAACCATCTAGATAATGATTTACTTCCTGAGTCTTAAACATAATATCCCATTATTATATTACAAAATCAACTTTCCTTTTACTAAAATACTGCCATAACATTTACTAAACATGTTGAAATGGATTCTTCAATTGGGGCGCCTGGGTGGCTCAGTCGGTTAAGCGTCCGACTTCAGCTCGGGTCATGATCTCACGGTTCGTGGGTTCGAGCCCCGCATCGGGCTTTGTGCTGAGAGCTCAGAGCCTGCAGCCTGTTTCAGATTCTGTGTCTCCCTCTCTCTCTGCCCCTCCCCCACTCGTGCTCTCTCTCCCTCTGTCTCAAAAATAAATAAACCTTAAAAAACATTTTTTTTAAAGAAATGGATTCTTCAAGAAATTTCTTTTACCCTTACACTTAAATAATATTACTTTGGTGCTCAAAGCTTGGGCTGTTTTCTTTTTTCTACAGAGCCCTTTGCCCTAATTTCAAAGAATCATTTTCCTTATTATCACAATCACTTTGAACTTTGAATATTAATCATATTAAATAACTTTTCTTAAGTTTATTTACTTATTTTGAGAGAGAGAGCATCAGCAGGGGAGGAGCAGAGAGAGAGGAAGAGAGGTAATCCCAAGTAGGCTCTGCACTGTTAGCACAGAGCCTAACACAGGACTTGATCCCACAAACCATGAGATCATGACCTGAACCAAAATCAAGACTCAGGCACTTAACTGACTGAGCCACCCAGGAGCCCCTTATGTAGTTTTCTTAGTGGAAATTTGATTTTTTAAAACTCACCCTGTAGTAGCATTTTATGGTGATAAATGTTAGCTGCACTTGCAGTGAGCACAGCATAATGTACAGAGTTGTCAAGTCACTATGTTATACACCTGCAACTAATGTAATATTGGGTGTCACCTGTATTTCAATTTTTTTTTAACGTTTATTTATTTTTGGGACAGAGAGAGACAGAGCATGAACGGGGGAGGGGCAGAGAGAGAGGGAGACACAGAATCGGAAACAGGCTCCAGGCTCTGAGCCATCAGCCCAGAGCCCGACGCGGGGCTCGAACTCACGGACCGCGAGATCGTGACCTGGCTGAAGTCGGACGCTTAACCGACTGCGCCACCCAGGCGCCCCATGTCAACTGTATTTCAATTTAAAAATTTTTTAATTTTTTTAACATTTATTTTTGAGAGACAGAATGAGCAGGAGAGGGGCAGAAAAAGAGGGAGTCACAGATTCCAAAACAGGCTGCAGGCTTTGAGCTGTCAGCACAGAGCCTGACGTGGGGCTTAAGCTCACAAACTGTGAGATCCTGACCTGAGCCAAAGTCAGACACTGAACTGACTGAGCAACCCGGGTGGCCCCTAAAAATTTTTTTAACTCACTTTGATCCCTTTATTCAGACAACGAGGTATCTAAAAGAATATGTCCTTAGACAAGTTCTGTAGGCCACTAATTGAAATATCTTAGGCTTCTTCTGAGTGTATCACTGCTGAGAATGCTTTGAATACGGTGTCCAAGCCACTAGGTCACCCACCTGTAGTTGCAGTGGTATAAAACAAAAACCTGAGGTGCATCCCATACATGACACTTACAAGCTTTATCACCTTTGGAAAAGTTACTGAGATAGAAGAGATAGAATTACATTTTTCCTTTTAATTAAAATAAATAGTTGGATACCATGGAAAAAATAGATGAAGCAGTTATCTCCATGCTTTTCTGGTGTTGGAAGCAAGAAATACACATCATAGTAAATATCAAATTTGCATTCTCTTTTGATCATTCCTACTATCCAATAACATGCATAGTAATCCCATTTGCCTCCAGCTACTGTCTCACTTCTACTTAACAAAACTCCTCCATAGATTTGATTATACACAATATTACTATCATTTGAATAAGATTACCCATCCTTGCCATCCCTGTCCCCAAATAACTCACTGTTTAGAAGAAAAGATAGAAAAACACAGATAGCTTCAATATAATATGACAAATGAATGAGAGAAGTATGCACAGAGTAACATGAAACCCCAAAAGGGGGGGGGGGGGCATTGAGCCCATTCCCAGCAAAGGGCAGAGGATACAAGAAAATTTCTCAGAAAGAAGCTGCTTCAAATGAGTCATGATGGACTCAATCAAACGTACCCAGGTATTCCAAGAAAATGTTGCAAATGCAAAAGCATATGGACAAACAATAGTGGTTAACTCCAGGAACTGCAAATAGTTTGTCATAGCTGAAGAGTAGGATATTTGGAGTTGACAAGTCTAGACAGTTAGCCTAATATTCTATTACAGCCTACATCATATTTCCCTTTAATCACTTGGTTCCTATCAGCCTTTCCCACTGGACCATAAAACCCATGCGGTCAGGGATAAGCATTGCTTCATTCTTTCCTGTATGTATCACTTCTGTATAAAACTCAGTGCTCAAAAATTATTTTTTGACTTTTAGGTGGCTTTGCTGCCATTAATAGTAGCTTCAGTCTATCGCACAGCCAATGAAGAGTCACTGAACCATTAACATAAGAGGTCAGCATGATTATATTCACGAACGGTCACACTGGCAACAATACCAAAACTGAAGGTGAGGAGGGCGAGACTGGAGTCAAGAACAGATAATAAACTGTATCCATACAAGTATTTTGTTTCTACTCAGAATAATTAGCTTCCCAAATATCACAGATTTACAATGTCAAATAATTGGAATGTTTTTATTTATTTTTTTTATTTTAAAAATGAGATTTTAACATCAGTTTTTATTTTATAATTTCAATGGAGAACTTAGGCAATATAGAAACTGATCAAAATATTGGAGAAAAACTTCTTTTACCTTCATTTATTCTTTCCCATAGAAATCTATGAATTTCCTTTTCAATATTTTTATAATTTTTGAGCTAAGTTCTTAGGTCATTCTATTGCTTCTTATTGTATGTCAAAGTTCAGATCATTTTATCTAAAGAGGTAAGGGACCTGTGGTTGACTGGCTTCTACACCTTTTTAAATTATTTAGAACTTCATGAAAAAGAAACTTCTATGTTATAGCCATGAAAATTAACATAGAAGTCAATAGAGCAAAAAGTTCAAAAATAGACCAAATATGTACCAGCATCTCAAATCAGTGAGGGAAAGATAGCTTTTTAAAATATATGGTCCTCTGAAGGGAGATAGTGGAATAGGAGGATACTAGGCTTCATCCCATGGATACACCTAGATAACACCCACATCAGTGGAAATAACCCAGAAAACAACCTGAAAACTGGCAGAAGAGACTCTCCACAGCTAAATGTAGAGAACAGGCCACAACTGAAGAGGGTAGTAAGGGCAGAGATGTAGTTTAAAGATTGACCTGCAGTACTGCTTGCAGGAAAAAGATATGCTGTGGGTACAGAGGGAGGAGAGAAAGACCCTGACCAAGCACCCCAGGCACAGAGGACCCACACTGGGAAGACAAATCCACAAAACATTTGGCTTTGGAAACCAGAGGGTTTGAAGAACTATGAGTTCTTAGAATCACTGGGGCTTAAAATCTGGAACTTTAAAAATCAGTAAGTTAACTCTAGAAGAGCTGGAGGGAGATAAGAAAATGAGTCCTTGCCATTAAAGATACAGCACAACAAACAACTCCATGGAAACACAGCATAGAAGCAGCAGTAAAACAAACAAACAAAGAAAAAACACCTGGGGTTTAGAGGAGGGAGATTTCTGTACAAATCTCAGAGTGTGTGCTAAAGGGGCAGGAATCTTTGGGAGAATTGTCCAAAAACAAAAAAGCTGACAGGCACCATTTCCTTCCCCTCCCCAGCCTAGATCTACAAACACCTGCAGGAATGGCATGAACACTCTCCACCCAGCTTGCTGATAGCACACCCTGCCCCCATGCTTTTCTTTGGACCAGTTTCCCTGAACACAGCCTTAGCAAGAGTTTTCCAAAGAAGTTCCAGGTCCCCTCTCACAACAGACCAGACTACCACAAACCTTCCTAACACTATGCACCTCCATATCCACACTATTCTACAGACCCACTTCCTCCAACACACCCTTAGCAGGAGTCTATCCAAAGTAGCATCACAAGCACAGCAGTGGTGTCCAAGCAGCCCCAACAGGAGTCAGAACCACCCCAAAGTGATTTCTGACCCAGGGAGAGGGGAAGATAACCACACACACCAGTCTGACAGTGACCCCAGCAGTGGGCTGGGGGCAGACATCTAGTCCGACTACATGCCCTGCCTGCCAGCAAAAGCTTCTCAGGAGACAACACAGGGAGAATGGCCTGTAGTTCAATGCAATTGCAGCTCTAGCAAATGCCTGGTCTAACCCAGTTCAAACCCAGGGCAGCCCCAGATTGGCCCTTTAACAACACAGGGACCAAAACCTGCCCACAAATGGCAAAGAGATCCATCACAGACAACTGAACTAAAGGCAAATATGGCTCATCCCCAAGAGTAGGGAACGGGCAACATCCATAGGAGACACCCCCACAATGCCAGGTTCTGGTGAACAAGGAGATTACGCTGCAGGGCACTACAAGACATCTTCTTCATAATGCCACTACTTAAAGATCAGGATACATAACTGACTTTCCCACCATACAGGCACAGAGAATTGGACAAAATGAGGAGACAGAGGAATATGTCCCAAATGAAAGGACAGGATGAAAATCACAGCAAGAGACCTAAGCAAAACAAAGATAACTGATATGTTTCACAGGGAATTTAAATGAATGGTCATAAAGATACTCAGTGGATTTGAGAAAAGATTAGAGAATCTCAGTGAGAACCTCAACAAACAGACAGAACCCCTAAGAAAAAACGATCAGAGGTAAAGAACTCAATAACTGAAATTAAAAATACACTAAAGGGCTCCTTCCACCATCTTGGAGCCTGTGGAAGCTTGCTGGTAAAGGACTCCTAAAACAACGAATATGTCTAAAAGGCTGTGGTCCAAGGTCATTATTGCTAGCTATACACAGCATTTCCAGAACCAGAGGGAGCATACAGTGATTCTTAAAATGGAAGGTGTTTATGCTTGAAATGAAACTGAATTCTATCTAGGCAAGAGATGTGCTTATGTGTACAAAGCAAAGAACAATACAGTGACTACTGGTGGCAAACCAAAAAAAAAAAAAAAAATACAAGGTAATCAGGGAAAAGTAACCCATGCTCAAGGAAACTGGCATGGTTCATGACAAATTCTGAAGCAACCTTCCTACTAAAGCCATTGGCCACAGAATCCAAGTGATACTGTAGCCCTCAAGTATTTAAACTTACTGAAAAGTAATTAAATAGAGGTATAGATTTGTTAAAAAGAATACACTAAAGCAAATAAATAATAAACTAGAGGAAGCTGAAGAACAGATCAGTGACCTGGAAAACAGAGTAATGGAAAGCAATCAAGCTGAAGAGCAAAAAAAAAGAATAATAAAAAATGAGAATAGATTAAGGGAACTCAGTGACACCATCAAGTATAATAACATTCACAATACAGGCATCCCAGAAGGAAAAGAGAGAGAGAAGAAGGTAGAAAAATTATTTGAAGAAATAGTAGCTGAAAATTCCCCAAATCTGGGGAAAGAAACATACATCCAAATCTAGGAATCACAAAGTGCCCCTAACAAAATCAACCAAAGAAGGTCCACACCAAGATACATAATAATTAAAATGGCAAAAAGTAGTGATAAAGAGAGAATTTTAAAAGCAAGAAAAGAAAACCATTAAATACAAAGGAAACCCCATAAGGCTCTCAGCCGATTTTTCAGCAGAAATTTTGCAGGCCCAAGAGAGTGGCATGATATATTTAAAGTGCTGAAAGAAAAAAAAAAATGCAGCCAAGAATACTCTATCCAGCAAAGCTATCATTCAGAACAAAAGGAGAGATAAAAAGTTTCCAAGACAAACAAAAGTTTAGGAAATTCATCACCACTAAACTAGCTTTGTATGAAATAAAAAAAGGACGAGGAGTGGAAAGGAAATACCATAAGCAAAGTAAGAAAAGTAGGCAGCACAGAAGTTTCAAGGGATTCACAAAATAAAAGAATGTAGTATGACACCATATACCTAAAATGGGTATAGAGGTGGAAGGGTGGTATAGAGTAAAAATTCAGTGCCTTAAGAATGGGTTCAAATTTAGTGGCCATCAGCTTAATATAGACTGCTATATGCATAAGATGTCATAAATAAACCTAATGGTAACCACAAATCAAAAACTGATAATAGGGATGCCTGGGTGGCTCAGTCGGTTAAGCATCTGACTCTCGATTTCAGTTTAGGTCATAATCTCAAGGTTCGTATCTTGTATGAACCTTGTATGAATCCCTGCTTAGGATCCTCTATTTCCCTCTCTCTGACCCTCCTCCACTCTCTCTCTCTCTCACTCGTTCCTTCTCTCAAAATAAATAAATAAACAAACTTAAAAAAATCTTTAGGGGTACTTGGGTGGCTCAGTCAATTGAGCATCTGACTCTTGGTTTTGGCTCAGGTCATAATCTCACTGTTTTGTGAGTTCAAACCCTGCATTGGGCTCCTCACTGGCAGCACAGAGCCTGCTTGGGATTTTCTGTCCTCCTCTCTCTCTGCCCCTTCCCACTTCACACTGTCTCTATCTCTCTCAAAATATATATAATATACTCTTTTAAAAATCTTCAAGAAAAAAAATAGACATGCAAAAACTAAGGAAAAAAGAATCCAAGTATATTGCTAAAGAAAGCCAACAAACCATTGAAGAAGAGAGCAAAAGAAGAAAGGTATAGGATAGAACTACAAAAACAACTGTAAAAGAAGTAACAAAATGGCAATAAATACATACCTATCAATAATTGCTTTAATGTAATGGAATAAATGCTCCAATTGAAAGACAAAGGGTGATAGAATGGATGAAAAAAAATTAAAAAAAAAAAATGAGACCCATCTATATACTGCCTACAGGAGGCTCACTTCAGACCTAAAGACACATATAGATTGAAAGTGAAAGGATGGAAAAGCATTTATCATGCAAACGGAGTGAAAAGAAAGCTGAGGTAGCAATACTTAAATCAAACAAAATAGACTTTAAAATAAAGACTAATGAGATAAAGAAGGACACTATATAATCATAAAGGGAAAAATCCAAGAAGATATAACAACTGTAAATATTTATGCACCCCAAATGGGAGCACCCAAATACATAAAGCAGCTAATAAAAAACATAAAGGAAGTAATCAATAGTAATATAATAATAACAGAGGACTTAAACACTCCATTTACATCAATGGATAGATCACCCGGAAAGAAAATCAACAAGAAAACAACGGCTTTGAATGACACATTGGACCAGATGGATCTAATGGATATTCAGAACATCCTATTCTAAAACAGCAGAATACACATTCCTTTCAAGTGCACATGGATCATTCTCCAGAGGAGATCACACATTAGGCCCCCAAAATAAGTTGCAACAAGCTCAAAAACACTGAAGTCAGACCACAAAACTGGGAATCAACCACAAGAAAAAAAAATCTGGAAAGAGCAAAAACACATGGAAGTTAAATAATATGCTACCAAATAGTGAATGAATGGGTCAACTAGAAATCAAAAAGGAAAATAAAAAATACATGGAAACAAATGAAAATAAAACCATAACTTTGGGATGCAGCAAAAGCTGTTCTAAGAGAGAAGTTTATAGCAATACGCACCTACTTAAAGAATTAAGAAAATTTTCAAATAAACAACCTAATCTTACACCTAAAATTGTTTTAAGAAAGAAAAAAACAAAATCCAAAACCAACAGAGGGAAAGAAATAATAAAAATTAGAGCAGAAATAAATGAAATAGAAACTAAAAAAAAAAAGTAGAACAGATCAATGAAAGCAGTAGTTTGCTCCTTGAAAAGATCAACAAAATTGATATGCCTTTAACCAGAATCATCAAAAAGGAGGGGGGGGCTCAAATAAACAAAATCAGAAATGAAAGAGGAGAAATAACAACTGACACCACAGAAATACAAAGGATTATAAAGAATAATATGAAAAATTATATGCCAACAAATTGGACAACCAGAAAGGAATAAAATGGATAAATTCCTTGAAACATATAACCTCCCAAAACCAAATCATGAAAAAATAGAAAATCTGAACAGACTTATTACTAGCAATTAAATTAAATCAGTAATCAAAAAAACTTCCAACCAGGACCAGATGGCTTCACAGATGACTTCTACCGAACATTCAAAGAGTTAATATGTACTCTTCTCAAACTATTCCAAAAAATATAAGAGGAAGGAAGGCTTCTAAATTCATTCTCTGAGGCCAGCATTATTCCAATACCAAAACCGGATAAAGACACTACCAAAAACAGATGGCCAATATCTGCGATGAACATAGATGCAAAAATCCTCAATAAAATATTAGCAAACTGAATCTAACAATACATTAAAAACAATCATTCACCATGATCAAGTGGGATTTATTCCTGGGATACAAAGGTGGTTCAATATTCACAAATCAATCAACATGATATATCACATCAACAAAAGAAAGGATAAAAAGCATATGATCATTTCAATAGATGCAGAAAAAGCATTTGATAAAGTACAACACATATTCATGACAAAAACCCTCAATAAAGTAGGTTTAGAAGGAACATACTTCAACATAATAAAGGCCATATATGAAAAACCCAACTAACATCATACTCAATGGTGAAAAACAGGGAGCATTTCCCCTAAGATCAGGAAAAAGACAAGGATATCCATGCTCACCACTTTCATTCAACATAGTACTAGAAGTACTAGCCCCAGCAATCAGACAACAAAAAACTAAATAAATAAAAGTCATCCAAATTGATACAAAAGAGGTAAAACTTTCACTATTTGCAGATGACATGACACTATATACAGAAAAGCCTAAAGACCACCAAAAAACTACTAAAACGGATAAATGAATTCAGTAAAGTCACAGGATACAAAATCAATGTACAGAAATTCTTTGCATTTCTATACACTAATAATAATGTATAAAAAGCAATCCCATTTACAATTACATCAAAAATAATAAAATACCTAGAAATAAACTTAACCAAGGAAGTGAGAGACCTATACTCCAAAAACTATAAAACAACATTTTACTGTTGATTTCATTTTACTGTGAAATTGATTTCACAAACAAATGGAACAAAGTTCCATGCTCATGAATTGGAAGAACAAATATTGTTAAAATGTCCAAACTACCTGAGCGCCTGGGTGGCTCAGTTGGTTAAGTGTCCGACTCTTGATTTTGGCTCAGGTCATGATCTCATGGTTCATGAGTTCAAGTCCTGCATTGAGACTCTCTCTCCCTCTCTCTCTGCCCTTCCCCCACTCACATTCCCTCACTCTATCTCCCTCAAGATAAGGAAATAAACTTAAAAAAAGTGTCTTGGGGTAGCTGGGTGGCTCAGTCAGTTAAGCATCTGACTTCAACTCAGGCCATGATTTCGAGTTTCATGAGTTGGAGCCCCACTTTGGGCTCGCTGCTGTCAGTGCAGGGCCTGCTTCAGGTTTTCTCTCCCCCTCTCCCTTTGCCCCTCCCCCACTCATTCTCTCTGTCTCTTTCTCAAAATAAATTAAAAGATAACTTTAAAAAAAACCTAAAAATATAAAAAAAAATTTTTTAATGTCTATACTACCCAAAGCAATCCACATATTTAATGTAATCCCTATCAAAATGTCAATAGCATTTTTCACAGAGCTAGAACAAATAATCCTAAAATTTGTATGGAACCACAAAAGACCCCAAATAGCCAAAGCACTCTTGAAAAAGAACAGAAAAACTGGAAATATCACAATCACAGATTTCAAGATATACTACAAAGCTACAGTAATCAGAACAGTATGTACTGGCACAAAAAGATACACAGATCTATGTAACGGAATAAAGAACCTAGAAATAAGTCCATAATTATATAGTCAATTATTCTTTGACAAAGCAGGAAGAATATCCAATGGGAAAAGACAGTCTTTTCAACAAATGATGTTGAGAAAACTGGCTAGCATCATGCAAAAGAATGAAACCGGACCACTTCCTTACACAAAAATAAACTCAAAATGGATTAAAGACCTAAAAGTGAGACCTAAAACCATAAAAATCCTACAAAAGAGCACAGGCAGTAATTTCTCTGACATTGGCCATGGCAATGAAGGAAACAATGAATAAAACTAAAAGGCAACCTACTGAATGAAGATATTTGCAAATGATGTATCTGATATAGGGTGAGTATCCAACTCAACACCCAAAAAACAAAATCCAATTAAAAATGGACAGAAGACACGAATAGACGTTTCTCTAAAGATGAGATACAGATGGCCAATAGACACATGAAAAGATATTCAACATCATTCATCATCTGAGAAATGCACATCAAAACCACAATATCATGTGATATTTGTCAGTTGTCAGAATGGCTAAAATCAAAAACACAAGAAACAAGTGTTGGCAAGGCTGTGGAGAAAAAGGACCCCTCATGCACTATCAGTGGGAAGGCAAACTGGTTGGCCATTGTGGAAAACAGTATAAAGTTTCCTCAAAAAGTTAAAAAAATGAAACAACCCTATGATCCTCCAGTAACCGCACTACTGGCAATTTTCCAAAAAATACAAACACACTAATTCAAAGGGATACATGTATCCCTATGTTTATTGCTGCATTATTTACATTAGCTAAATTATGGAAATAGCCCATACCAATCCATAAATGAATGGATAAAGAAAAAGTGGTCTATATATACAATGGATATGAGTCAGCTATAAAAAGAAAAAAAGAATTAAATCTTGCCATTTGCAACAACTTGGATAGATCTAGACAGTATAATGGTAAGTGAAATAAGTCAGAGAAAGACAAATGCCATATGATTTCACTCATATGTGGAATTTAAGAAACAAAACAAATGAGCAAAGAAAAAAAGAGAAAAACTAAAAACAGACTAACTTTAGAGAACAAACAGATGGTACTGGGTGTGGAGGGGTAAAACACATAAAGAGGATTAAGAATACACTTACCAAGATGAGCACTGTCTAATACAGAATTGTTGAATCACTATATTGTAACCTGAAATTAATATAACACTGTATGTTAATTACACTGAGAATTAAAATGTTTTCAAAAATGAAAAATAAATAATAATAAAATACATGGTGCTGTGACAATGAATCATATTCTGGAAAAATGGTAATGTTGGTTCCAAAGGAATCAGAAATTTAAATATAAAAAAATGAAACTATAAAATTAGTAGAAGAAAACACTGACAAGTTCCTCTATAACTTTGGACAGAGAAAGACATTTCTGAGCAGATTGAAGTCCAAAAACCATTAAAAAAAAGATTGACAAATTTATTACATCAATTTATTTTTATTTCTACTAGATACTTTGCAATGCCAAAAAATAAATAATAAAATGGCCAAAAAAAAATTGTGACTCACACCATAAACAAAAGCCTAATTTCCCTTAATATGTAAAAAAAAAAAACAAAAAACTCCTAGGGATTGTGGGAAAAGAGACCAACACCCTTAAACCTGTGCAAAATGCCTGATATCACTTGCAATAAACCAAATTCAAGTTAAAAGTACAATATGCCATTTCTCAGAAGCCTAGCAATTGATAACATATTCTGCTGGCAAAGCTGGGGGCAAAAAGACACCTCCTACTTTGCTGACTGGCAGGTACCATGTCCTGTGGAGAGCCATTTGGCCATAACTAAAACGTCCAAATTCATTTTCCCCTCACCTAGCAATCTCAATTCTAGGAACTTATCCATGATAAACTTCCCATGTGCTAGTTGACATACATACAATGTTATTCACCATAGCATTATTTGTAGCAGCAAAAAAAAAATAAAAAATAAAAATAAAATAACCCAAATGTGTATCTATGCAAGACCAGTTACATACACAGTATATCCACTTACCTCTAGATACTGATATAGAAAGATGTCAATAACATATTGTTATAGAGTAAGGAGGAGGAGGAGGAGAAGGGAAGGAGGGAGAAGGGACGAAGGGAGGGGAGAGGGAGAAGGAGAAAAAGGAGGAGAGGAAGAAGAAGAAAAAAGTTGTGTAAGAAAGGGATAAAGTAAGAATATATATCTATATTTGCTTGTATATCTCAAAGGTATGAAACTAATAAAAGAGGCAAATGTGTAAAAACGAAGTGATCAAAAACAGGCAAAAGTGATACTTCTCCATGTTACCCTTTAAATATTATTTTTTCGAACCATATGAAAATATCACCTATTCAAAAAGTTTAATGCCTAATTAACATGCCAACAGATGATTAAAATAATTACCATATTTTAAAAACTAAAAAGAATTGAAAACTGAGAGCCCTTGAAAATGACATCATGGAGATGAAAGATCTATTGGTAGATTTTGTGCTTCATACCCTTTTTATGATTTCTTTCTATGACATGGCTGTTTTCACAATGGCAGTTTCCTTGGAAGTGTCCTCCACATCATTTCTCCTGACCAGCAAAAAGACTGATTCGTAAACTCAGGAGCCTTTACCACAGGCAGAGAAGGAGCTTAAAACCTGATGTAAGCTTGTTGTTCTCACATCTAACAATTCACCCAAGCACAGTGTAGTACCTTCCTTTTGAAAGTATGCATTCATATCTATATAGCAACAATATGAGAGCACAGAAAAGAACCAGAGGAAATAGGTTTGCATCAAAAGCATAAGGAAAATATACAAAGGAGCTGTAACTGTTTCAAGAAAGATCCATAAAATCAATTTCAACAATATGAATGTGTCAAAAACAGGTAACTGAAGCCAATGTGCTTTCCCCATAAAAGAGATGGAGAAGGCTTTCTCCCTTGGGGAAACCTTTCCCGCCAAACCACCCCAACTGATGGCAACAGATACACCAAATCTGCCAGCACTAAGAAATGAAAGACAAACACAGGAGACATTCAAAAGCAATCAAGCATTTGAAAGAAATAAGAAGGAATGAATGAGTTGGTTCTGACAAAATTTAAAACACTAAAGTAAGTAAATAAATTTGGAAATAAAGTAATGGAAAACATCACATGGTAGCAAAGTTATATTGAGGGCACCTTAAGATATATTTTCTTAAAATTCTTATCCAGATCACAAAATGACAGTATTATATTTTCAACTGGATGGAGCTGTTTTATTAAACATACAGATCCCCATTTTATAGAAGGAAAACTGTGGCTTGGAGAAGTGAGGTAGATTGCCTACAATCAACTACAACAGTCAACAGTGGACCTAGGATTTCTGGTGCCAGAAATAAAAAGAGCAACAACAACAAAAAGCTAATACTTCTTGATGTCTTCCTAAGTGCCAAGCTGTTTGCCTGCACTATTTCATTCTCTCCTTGCAACAACGTGTAATGTCAGTGCCATTATCATCCTCATTTTAAGATAAGGAAATTAGAACTTGGAAAAGTTAGGCAAACTTAACCTCCTCACTCAACTGCCAAGTGGCAGGGCCAAAATTCGAACGTGAGCCTGAACTCATGCTTATTTTAGGGACCATAAAGCCGGAGGGGCTAGGCTCTGGGGACAGACTTCCTGAACGTGAATCCTGGCTCTACCCACTGTGAGCAGAGCCACCTTAGGCCAATTACTGAACTTTCCTGTGCCCCTGTCTCAGTTAACTCATCTACAACATGAGAACGATACTGGTTCTTACTTCATAGTGTTCTAATAAGAATGGGATGAGTTAATATGAAAAAAGCACTCAGAAATGTTCCTGCACACAATATCCTATATGATCACACATGGTAACTACTATGAAGATGATTGTTATTGTTGTATCTTTAGCGCTCTTGACTCTGCAGCACCACAGAATAATGAATGCTTATGAGATTTCTCTTAACTATTAGGAAGTTTCATCTAGTTTCAATAAGTTTAACAAAAAGAAAGTTTGCCATATATTTTAGAAAGGTTTTTCCTAAAAACATTTATGGGATTAATGGAATCTGCCTTAATTATCCCAAAAAGTCATTATAAGGAACAATGAGGTTAGATAAATAAACTGCCATTGTTTGTGAGAACATTATTTGACTCACACTAGTGAGAACCATGTACCAACAATGTGATTACATTTCCCTTGTACTTCTGATCACCAAAGGATTTGCAATTAATATTAATTCTTTTTAAAAAGAAGCAACCAGATCCAAACACCCAAATTCTCTTAGAGCTTACCTTTGCTCTTTGCTATTAAATTCTTTTTCACCATGTTAATCCGAAAAGTAAAATACCATAGTAATCCAAGATTCATCCATATTGAGTTTAGATGCAGAAAAGAATTGGAGCCCCTCTAGTGTGATTTCCAAAGCATAGGTTACTACCTTATGTAAATTCTAAACAAAAGAATAAATACTTAGCTTGGGGATAATGACAATATTTTTAAAGAAATATCCCATCACATGATTATGTAAACATTCAACCAAGATGTTTTCCCCAAATTTAGAGACACGTTGAAAATAAGTAGACTTTACCAAATTCCAAATTGGTCCAATTTCCCGCTGGACCATTTCTTCATGTTTGCATAGATTGATGTTTTTTAATTAACTGACTTTGGACAGCAGTTGCATTCTCTGTGCATAAAAACACTTTCTTATTTCCTGTTCACTTTGTGTTAGACACACTTCTTTGTTTCACCACACTGGAAAATGAAGTTGGAACACATATTTTCAGAGACAATGTAGACACCACAAAGAAATGAGGGAGGGAGGAATCAGTCCTACTGCCACTGAATGGGGAAGCAATATGAATTTGCTGCAGACACACTCCCACAGGAGAAAAAATTAAGCCTATTGTTTGCCCATTTTCAACTAAACTTGTAGGAGGAATGAAACATGTTTTTTTCAATGACTCAACAGGAGAGAGGCAAAGGAAACTATTTTAAGTCTATAATATGTTATTAACCTTTTGTGACAAGAATGTCTTTGCACTTTACAATATGGGAAGAGGACACGTTAGAAAGGTATATGCAGTGGTATGCATCAGCAATAGGACAAGGAAGGTTTTTCAGTGTTGCATGTATTTCCCTGTGTTCTATTTTAGGTATCTCACCCACTCTGTCTCATTGCAAGTGCCCTTCCTTACATTGAGAGGACAGGTGCAGACTGTGGACAGGAGAGGCCACAGAAGGGGCCTTGGAAGTCTTCCTTATCCAATCGGCAAACCACAACATGGTGAGGAAGGGTGCTGCCACTGGTTGTTAAAAAAAAAAAAAAAAAAATTAGAAAAGGTGAATAAAACAGAAACCAAAATTTTTAAAACACACTAAATGACTAAAAATCTGCATAAAATAATATGAAAAGGGTTGTGTTCAAGGCAATTCAGCAAATACCGTCTGCCTATGAGGTGCCTTGCACTGTGCTAGGTGAGGGAGCTAATGGCCTTCGGGACATTCCCAAGTACATAGTCTTCCTGAAAACATTTTTCAGTTGCCAAATTCCTGATAGAATTGAATGATCAGGAAAGAAATATGTAAGATCTGTAAAGATGAGGGGAACTGGAAAGAATCTGGACGACACATAAGTCATCCGCACAATAAAGGAGAGTCAGGGAGAGCAAAACCTGTTCAGGGAACCATAAATAGTCCAGGAGGAGCTAATGCCCAGGGGCCATGTGAAAACTGGAAAAAATGCTGGAGTCTTGAGTAGAGCTGGGTTCAAGTCCCACTGTAACACAAGCTGTACGGCTCTTATCAAGTCACATTATAGCTCCAGGCCCCAGCTCCCTCCTGCATAAGAGGTAATACTATCTATTGTCATGACACCTATCTCAAAAAATTATTGTGAGAGTTAAACTGGGCAATATATGTGAAAGATTTAGGGCTCTTCCTGGCACACAGCCATTCAGTTATATACATTATCAAACTGGGGAACAACGGCAGAAATGGGAAAAGAGCTGGAATTAGTAGGTTGGGATTAGATAACCTAATTTAGCTACCAAAGAAGAAATAAAAAGAAATATGCAAAGACGTGCAATCTCTCTAGTAATCAAGGAAATGCTATAGTGAAATATAGTGAAATAACATATTTAGCTATCAGATTCTTAAAAAAAAGGAAAAAGAGGGGCACTTGGTGGCTTAGTTGGTTAAGTGTCCAACTCTTCATTTCCACTCAGGTCATGATCTCGTGGTTTGTGAGTTCAAGCCCCGTGTCAGGCTCTGCACTGACAGTGCAGAGCCTGCTTGGGATTCTCCCTCTCTCTCGCTCTCTGCCCCTCCCCCCACCACATGCATGTACTCTCTCAAAATAAATATTAAAAAAAGAAAAATATAGATATCCACTGTTTGCTAAGATGTAAGGAAATAAGCATTATCTTGCACAATCAGTAGGTGTATAGACTGACACAATCATTCAGACGGACAAACTGACAGTAATGCACATGCCCTTCAACCCAGCAATTACACCACAGAAATCCTAATTCATGTGTTTGTACATATATTGCTATCACTTTAGTCCACACCGCCACTATCTGGCCTATTGCAATATACGTCTATTATCAGTCAGCTTTGCTGTAATAACAAACCACCCCAATATCTTCATAGATTACAGTATCAAATGTGTATTTCTCACACTTGTGGTTATATGTGGTTATATAAGGGCTGAAAATTTGCTATGGGTTGTGGCTCTTCACAGGTCTTTTCATTCCAAGAACCCAGCTGATTCTCTCATTGCAGGGAGAAGAACCAAAGGGCTGAAATGAACCATGCAATCTGATTTAAGGGCTTTAGTAGTTCATGTCTGCACACATTCCACTAAACCAAAGCCAGTTGTATGATCCAGCTTGACAACTGGGTGGATGGGTAATGGTGGGGAGAAGGGACACAGAGATACTTCCGTAGGGCAGCATTGCATACCAAATAGCAAGAAAGTAGGAATGTATAATCCTTGTTTATGGAAGAAAAGGGAGAAATTGACTATGAATAATCATAGATTCGCACCCCTAACTGGTCTACTGGCTTCCACACTGCAGCCAGAGTGATCCAATTAAAACAGAAGTCTGATTCTATAACTCCTCTACTCAAAACATTCCAACAGCTACACATGTCACTCGGAGTAAAAAACCAGTCTTCATCATGGCCTAAAAGACCTGGATGGTTTGAGTTCTCTCCTCCAGCCCATTTCCCTTCTGATCATCCCCTGTCAAAACTCGTCTTTAGCCACACTTGCTTCCCACCTATCTCAGGGCCTTTGTACATCCTGCCTAAAGTACTCTGCATTCAGATATGCCCTGGCCTAGCATCCCCGCATCCTTTAGGCTTCATTCAAATGGCAACTTGAAAGTAGATAACTGGTTACCTGAATCTATACATGTAATAAAACTGCACAGAACTGTACACACATACACCCACACAGTGAGTACACGTAAAAACTGGGAGAATTTGAATGAGGCCTATAGACTACACCACTATCATTTTCTTCATTTTGATATGACACTATACTCATGCAAGACATTACCATGGAGAAATCTGGGTAAGGTATTATTTGTACTACTTTGCAACTTCCGGTGAGTCTGTAATTATCTCAAAACTCAAAGTTTTTCTTAAATGAGAAAAAATAGGTCATTAACCACCTTGTATAAAATGACACCCTCCTACTATATATCCCTTTATTCTGTCTATTCCACTTCACTGTCCTTATGAGCTGACAGATTTACATGGTTTGATATAGGTCATATAGTTATTTGATTACTGTCTGTTTCCCCACTAGAAAATAAATCCATGGCAGCAAGACCTTTGTTTTGTTTACCGTTGATTCCCTGGCACCAAGAAGAATTCCTGGCATGTAGTAGGTACTCAATAAACATCTATTGAAAAGAATAAATGTGCCCAGTACTCAAAATTAGAAACTACCTAAATGCTCATAAATGGGGATAATTAGTTAAGTTTTGATATATGCCGAATACTCTATGGCAATTTAGAGAATGAAGTAGATCCCTATATACTCACATGGAAAGAACACCATGATATATTGCTGAAGGAAAAAAACAAGTTCTATAAAACTGGCACAAGATGATCCCTCCCAATTAGTAAAGCAGAAAATCATAATACCTTAGAGCAGGGATTCTAAGTGCACATCCTCATTCCACTCTTCACTTGCTGGGTGGCCTTGGATAAGTTATTTCATCTCACTGGCCTCAATTTCCACATCTGCAAAATCAAAATAACGCTGCAGGGATTAAATGAGTAAAGACCATGGCATGGTATAATACAGCTCTAGTTCTTAACATACTGTAAACATTTAAAAGTTAGGTATGATTATCGTTTATGTCCAAAGTCCTATACAACTATCCATGTAAGTGTCTTAAATCCAGAGAGAAACATCAAGAATGAAACAGAAAAGTGTTAGCAGCAGTGACCTCTAGGGAGAGGGAAGGGAAGAGATGTGGGATGAGATGAGTTGGGTTTTTTGGTTTTGTTTCTGTTTTTTTGTTTTTGTTTTTAATTAAAAACCGCACATCCAAGGGGTCAAATAAAAATCATTTTAAATTACATATGCTATGCTTTCTTCCATAACTGATGGATAATCAAGGATTAACTACAGCTGCTTCACCTAAATTTGCAGTGGGGGGTGCAGAGCCCAGGAGCCCACACACAGGGCTGAGGCTGCCGGTCCCCGGGGCCCTGCCCAGCACTCCTAATTGCTGAGCAACACTGACGTGGGCGCTGGTGCCCAAGGTGTGCTAAAGGGCAGGAGTATGAGTGCCCGTTCCTCTCTCTCTCTGTTCTTCACCCATTAGCCACTCTATTAAATGGGGCCTCACGGTATGGAAAATTGTTTCCAACTCAGAGAATTCTGCTAAGACTCTGCCACTTGCTGGCTTCCACTGGTGGGTCAGTTAATATCTTGTCTCATTTTCTCCAGGTTTTATTTTGTCTTTTGACAAAAACATCTCTTCTCTGCAGCTCAGCATGGCTTTAGCTTGTTACTCAGTTATGCTAAATTTATTTTTCCTGGTGCATGTTTGTTATTCACCTTCCTCATCTCCCTTCATCCTGCTTTTACCTTTGTCTTTTTCAGCTTTTATTTTAAATCATACATTTTTATGTTTAATCATTTTTGTTTCTCTGCTAATCAGCCTCTGTCTCATCGTTACTTTTTATTTACCATTATTTAAAAATATCATAATTTTGGGGGCACCTGGGTGGCTCAGTCGGTTAAGTGTCCAACTTCAGCTCAGGTCATGATCTCATGGTTTGTGAGTTTGAGCACCACGTCAGGCTCTGTGCTGACAGCTCAGAGCCTGGAGCCTGCTTTGGATTCTGTGTCTTCCTCTCTCTCTGCCCCTCCCCTGCTCATGCTCTGTATCTCTCTGTCTCAAAATAAATAAAAACATTTAAAAAATTTAAAAAAGATTGTAATTTTGTCATGCTCTTTAACTTTTATTATTACTTTGTTTTAAAATTCAATAAACACTATAAAAAACTTCATGCTTATTTCTTTTAGGTTGTCCTTTATTTAGGTTTGTACAATCTTTTATCTCGTTTTTAATATAATCCTTACTTGTTTTGCATTTTGTGGAAAATTCAATCGAATTTTTCTCTTCTCCTTTCTTTATTTAAAAAATGTTTATTTATTTATTCTTTTGAGAGACAGAGATAGAAAGCAAGCAGTGGGAGGGGCAGAAGGAGAGGGACAGAGAGAATCCCAAGCAGGCTCCGCAACTATCAGCATAGAGCCCTACTCGGGGCTCAAACCCACAAACTGTGAGATAATAACCTGAACTGAAACTGCTTAACCAACTGAACTACCCAGGTGCCCGACTCCTTTCTTAAATTTTAATTCAATTTCATGTCATGATTTGCCTTTATGATGGCAGGTTGACAGCACAGGCAAAGTGGTGGTAATACAGACAAACACACCATGCTACCAGGACAATTGGAGGTCTGTGATCCTTCAGCCACCCCTGTAGTTCTATCACCTTCTTCACCCCTACTTAGCAAAAGGCGTCCTTCTGTAATATTTGTTTTCTAAATATATTCCTCCAAGGTCATCATGATAGAGTGTGTACTGTCCCAACTCTCTGTGAGGAGCTCACCATTGTAAAATTCAGAGTTTGACCATAATCTAAGAAGCCAAAATTGGGCAAGAGATTATAGTAAGAGAAGGTGGCTTCATCAACATGCCTGGACTGAGCGTGGCTAACCCACCCACAGATTTCTATCAAAGACGCCAAAGCACAGCAACCATAATCAGACTTCTACAACACCACTTCTACGTCAGCCTGATTCTGATAACTTATTTCTAGCTTAGTCTTCGCCCTTCTTGGCAGACCTCTAGAAGGAGCCTCCAATCTATTAGTTTCTTCATTATCTTCCCTCATTATGAGACATAAGCTCAAAAGAATTGAGTTGATCCTTGATAGAGTGGGGAGAGAGGAGGGTTTTTTGTTTTGTTTTGTCTTAATTGAGTCAGCTCTGCTTTAACTGGGTAACATCATAAACATACAGCAAAATCATTAAGTGGTATGGTCTATTTAGCTTATCAAAATTGAATGCAGAGATGATGCTCCTTCAACTTAAGAGATTTATATGATCCACCAAATGTCTCAAACTACAGTGAAACAGCTCAGTTTGGGTTTCTCCTTCCCTATTTCACTCTCCCAAAGAGAAACACAAAACTATATGAGAAAAGAACCTAGTTCGTGTTCTGGGCTTGGGCCATAACATTGATTTTTCTAATTTCCTGCACTTTTCTCTCATTATGCCTCTTGTTTATTCTTTTTGGACCCTTTCCCTGTGGACCCAGCCTGCTGTTGCACAATCCCCATGATTCTATCCACCCTCTACCAACAGTCCTAGGAAATAACATTAGCCAAGTATCCTGACTGAAGATCCAAATCATCAGACCATTCCCAGTCACTACCCACACCCATCCATGACAGCTCTCTTCAATCGACTCACTCTCTAATGAAGGTCCTTCTGGTCAGGTATCTTCCAAGATCTGTCCACTTGGGCCATAACCCGGCTCATTTAAAT
The DNA here is from genome assembly GCF_014898765.1 of Herpailurus yagouaroundi. Lineage (NCBI taxonomy): Eukaryota > Metazoa > Chordata > Mammalia > Carnivora > Felidae > Herpailurus > Herpailurus yagouaroundi. The sequence continues at coordinate 28,754,802 of NW_024412407.1, forward strand.
TTGGTCTGTTCAACCAGCAACTGCAACTTTTTTTAACGTTTATGTATTTATTTTGAGGGGTGGGAGGGCAAGGAAGAGAGGGAGAGAAAGAATCCCAAGCAGCCTCTGCACTATCAGCACAGAGCCCAACGTGGGGCTTGATCTTATGAGCTGTGGGATCATGACCTGAGCCAAAATCAAGAGTCAGACACTTACCTGACTGAGCTACCCAGGTGCCCCGCATCTGCAACTTTAACCTACTAAGCTGCATAATAATGCCAGTGTGTACATTTCCTTATCATCAGTAAAACCACAACTAAGTGAAGGTAAATCCCTAGGAAATAAATTGCAAAGGAATTCAATGACAAAGATCTTCATAGGTTAGTTTTTCTAATCCACTTTAATAATAGATACCTGCTGCAAGAGACACGTGGTTCAGAAATCCATTTGCTGTATTCAGTGTTTAGGTTTCTCTCTTTTTTTTCCTAGCCATACAGGGGAGAGATCTGGAGTAAAAAGGCCACTCTGCTGGCTGTCTGCTTCAGAGATCACCTGCTGTGCAGTTCACACTCCAGAAATGTGTCCATTTAGCCCAATTTTTCAGTTCCCTGATAAGCCATACACACCTGCTGGGCCATATGTGCAAAGGAAGAGAAAGCTGTGCCATTATCTTTTCCTAATACTTTGTTTCATTTCACTTCAGACTCTGACAGGAAAGCATTTATTAAATAAAAGGCATAAGCGCATTCCAGAAAATTATAAATGTTTAAGTTTACGATGTTAGAAGAACTCGTTAAAAAGAGCCTAATCATGATTTCCAACAGGGTTTCCAGAAAATACATTCTTGAAGCTCCCCAAAATTTACCAAGTTGTTCAGATTCAGGGAAGTGATCATGGTCTTGCATGGCAGAGTATAAATTGATTGTCATGATTCTGAGATTCACAGAAAGCTTCTGCCAAAATCCCAGAGCAGAAATAAATATATCAATTGCTGCCAAACCATGAAAACAAAATAGTAAATCAACTTGGAGACAGAAACTAGCTATAAACGAAAGGAAGAATTTGAAGATGTCTTCCAGGGTCAGATATGATACCATTTTTTTTAATTTTTTATTTTTATTTTAATAGAGAGACAGAGCACAAGCAGGGGAGGGGAAGAGAGAGAGGGAGACACAGAATCTGAGCTGTCAGCCCAGAGCCCGATGTGGGGCTCAAACTCATGGACCATGAGATATGACCTGAGCCAAAGTCGGACACTAACTGACTGAGCCACCCAGGCGCCCCAGATGTAATACCATTTAGAAAGTATAACCAACACCAAATTATACCTATATTTAATATAAAATGTCCTCCAAAGTTCTGAGAAACATTAGCTCAGTAACTTCTGTTGTTCATAAAAGTAGGTATTATTGCTCATACAAATGGAATAATCCAACATAGAAAGGGGGGGAAATGTATGCCCAAAGATGTTCTTCTCAGTTTTATTCACAATATTTTTTATCTGAAGCCATATAAATGATCTAAAATTGTGAAATGATTAATTAGTAAGTGAAATGATAAATATCAAATATACAATGGAATAATTTTCTACATTGAAAATTATTTTTGGGGTGCCTGGGGGCTCAGTTGGTTAGGCATCCAACTTCAGCTCAAGTCATGATCTTGCGTTTGGCCAGTTCAAGCCCCACGTCAGGCTCTGTGCTGACAGCTTGGAGCCTGCTTCGGATTCTGTGTCTCCCTTTCTCTCTGCCCCTCCCCCACTCACGCTTTCTCTCAAAAATAAACATTGAAAAAAAGAAAATTATTTTTATAGTTTATTATAACACATGGAAATGATTTTTTATAATAATTTTATTTTTTAAATTTTTTTTTAACATTTATTCATTTTTTGAGAGACAGAGACAGAGACAGAGCATGAGTGGGGTAAGGGCAGAGAGAAGCATGACACAGAATCTGAAGCAGGCTCCAGGCTCTGAACTGACAGCACAGAGCCCGACTTGGAGCTTGAACTCACAGACCGTGAGATCATGACCTGAGCCAAAGTCTGACACTTGACCGACTGAGCCCCCCAGGTGTCCCTATAATAATTTTAATTGGAAAAAGTCAGGATAAAAAATTGAATAAGCATTGCACAGAGGACTCCCATTAGATTCAACAAAAACCGACCACCAACAAGGCATATCATAGTCAAATTCACAAAATACTCAGGCAAGGAGAGAATCATGAAAGCAGCAAGGGATAAAAAGTCCTGAACCTACAAGGGAAGACAGATCAGGTTTGCAGCAGACCTATCCACAGAAACTTGGCAGGCCAGAAAGGAGTGGCAGGATATATTCAATGTGCTGAATCAGAAAAATATGCAATCAAGAATTCTTTATCCAGCAAGGCTGTCATTCAAAATAGGAGAGATTAAATGTTTCCCAGACAAAACTTAAAGGAGTTCGTGACCACTAAACCAGCCCTGCAAGAAATTTTAAGGGGGACTCTCTGAGGGCAGAAAAGACGAAAATACATACATACATACATACATACATACATATATCAACACCAAAAGTTGAATAAGCATTATATATAAAATGACGAAGATTAAAAAAGAAATTTTTATAACAGACACATCCACAGTTAGGTATGGAAACTTAGATGACATTTCTATGTAACATGTCTATGTAACATGATGTTGATGAAGATTTATTTTCCTTTGCCCTAAAATTAACAATCAGGATCCAAAATTTAGAACAAACGTATTAATTAAATAAAACGTCCGAAGCAGATCAAAAACAATAAACCCAAACACGAGCTCAGGGTTGATTAAACAGAAGCTGAGCTGGTTCTGACATTCAACATTCACCCCATCACTATTTTATCTAAGTCAAATAGACAGTCAAGAGAAAGGAAAAGAAATAAAGAGACGGCCCAGGTTATTAGGACTGAATTATTCAAGGTGAATGGGGTTTCTGAACCCTGAAGCCAAGTGAAAAGGAATTCCCTGAGAATCACTTGCCTCGGAAAGGAAGTTATCATCTGGGTGTTTCTGGGGCAGTAGAATCTATGGATTCATGCTGATCTTACCACTGGAGTGAAACAATGACTTCTTGAGGGAGCGTGATGTATTTGGGGGCATACATGAACTCAGACACTCTGGCCTACTTCTGGACTACACATTTCCAAAGCAAGGAGGCATGCCATAGCACTGGTTCCCACAAAGCAAAGACAGACATAGTGTGACTGAGATGAAGATGGCCAGCAACCTGACACTCAGTCCTCACGCACCCTCAAGAGGCACAGAGAACCGCAGTAGAGGTTTCCAGGAGTGATATGTGATAAAGCACATGGGTGACAATAGAACTAGAAGGTATTTTTACAAAAATCAAACAAAAACTCTTAGAACTATAAAATTACTTGTTGATTATCTCTCACTGAACTGGAGATAAATTGGTAGAGAATACCCAGACAGAAATAAAAAGAGAGAAAAAAGGGAAAAACAACAAACTGGGTGTATTCCTATGAGACACAGTGAAAGTACTAGTAATAAGTAATACTGTACCTATTTAAAAACATAGAATCTAACCATAAGAGACTCTTAACTACAGAGAATAAACTGAGGATTGATGGAGGGAGGTGGGTGGGGGGATGGGCTAAAAAGGATGATGGGTATTAAGGAGGGCACTTGTTATGTTGAGCACTGGGTGTTATACATAAGTGATCAATCACTAAATTCTACTCCTGAAACCAGTATTACACTATATCCTAACTAATCAGGATTTAAAAATTTGAAGGAAAAAAAAGAGCACACAGGTGGAGACATGAGCTGTGAAGCTGCCAGATTCCCCACTAGCAAAAGAGGTTGGCACCACAGCTCCCAAAGGAGCCCAAAGATGCCCCTTTCTTGGGGGCACCTGGGTGGCTCAGTCGGTAAAGCATCCGACTTCAGCTCAGGTCATGATCTCACGGTCCATGAGACAGGTCTGTGCTGACAGCTCAGAGCCTGGAGCCTGCTTGGGATTCTGTGTCTCCCTCTCTCTCTGCCCCTCCCCCACTTGCACTCTGTCTCTGTCTCTCAAAAATGAATAAACGTTAAAAAAAAAAAAGATGCCCCTTTCCTTCGAAGCCAAACACCTCCCCAAGAAAACAATACCCACCATCTCTAGAGAAACTGCCCCCTGAAAGGAAGTGACTGGCAGTGGAGAGAACCAGACCGAGCCACTGCCAGACTGGGCTGCCCTCCCAACAGAACATATTTAAGAATGCAATTTCTCCTACATCTTCTCGTGGCTCACCCAATACACCTGAGAAACCAGTCAGAAACCCAAGAAAGGGAAGGAGAGGTGGTGACCCAGAGGCAAATCATGTCCCTCCCATCCTATCTCTACTCCCTACTGGGGTAGGGGAGGAGTCTTTAGGGCCTAAACCTGTATGGTGCTGAAGGAAGAGAAGGAGATATTTATGGAATTGAAAATGAGACCAATGCTTCACCCTGGGCCATGCAGAATGTTGAATAATGGAAAGTGACTGGAAAATATGGGATAGGAACAAGGTGTTGATAAGCAATGTAGATAAGGAATTCATCATGACACAGAAGTATTGGAGAAAATAAAATCACTTATATTTGTAGCCCACCAAGTTTACAGTATTCAATAAACTAGTCATGTTTTTAAATGTGCTATCATGATCATGTGGCGGGGGGTTTTATTTGTTTCTGTTTGTTGGTTTTCAAACTCTATAGTTAATCGCTTTTAATTTGGTCAGATCAAAAACAATTTTTGATTCAGGATATATAAATTCTTTCCTTTTTAATATATTTTTTTAAATTTTTATTTCTGAGGGAGAACGACTGAGTGTGGGAGGAGCAGAGGGAGAGGGAGACTCTTAAGCTGGCTCAGCACTGAGTGTGAAGCTCAATCCCACAACTCTGGGATCATGACCTGAGCCAAAATCAAGACTCGATAGCTCAACCAACTGAGCCATCTAGGTGCCCCAGTATTTTACATATGTCTTAAGTAATCTCTACACTCAACATGGGGCTTGAACCCACAACCCCGAGATCAAGAGCTGCATGCTCCTCTGACTGAGCCATCCACATTCCCTAGGGATATATAAATTCTTAAGTCCCAGGGTCCTTTATCTGTTCCTATTATTAGGGCCTTATATATTTTATGAACAGGTCTAATTTTCCCCATTAAACTGATGGCTATTTGAGTGCAGAATTTAAGTCTGATGTATCTTTTTATCCCCTAAGTGTAACACAGTACCATGCATATAGAAGGTACTCAGTAAATATTAATGGAATGAGCTATTTGTTCATGTATTTTACTGCTAAAGTAAGTATATGAGAAAGTTGCTTACACATTTATTCATGAAGAGTGATCTGAGTGATGGGTCATTTAGTTCTGGAATTACACTTTGGAGACCTATATGGGTCTTCCCTCCTAGGGGAACAGTGGTTAACTAATGCAGGTGTATGAAATATTAACAATCCAATCTAATACATATGCCTTCCAGTTTACTGTAAATTGAGAAAAATGTACCAACTTATTTTAAATTGGGAAAACCTTCAAGTTCAAGGCAATTATCTCTATTTTCAACTTCTCAAAAATAATCCATGTGATGCTGAAACTTGAAAGTGTTATTCATCCTTAGTTATCCTATAATGGATAACTATTGATATGAGGAAGTGTCCTATATTATAAATTATTATTCATATTGCATGTGTCCAAATTAAATTCAAACTTGAGGAAATTAGGTTAGTTTCCAAATCTGTTAGGTAGTGAATTACATTTATTAAAGTTGACCAAGTACAGTCAGCCAAATAGTTGTATGCATACAGACAGCCTGAAAGTCATATGTAGGTTATGTTATGCAATATTTTATTAAAATTTCTGAATGGAAATTCTATAAAACATAATAATTAAGGCCAAAGTGTTATTTTTAATGCACAGTTTAAAAACTATTTCATAATTCCATATTTTAACAACAAAGAAAATTATTCAAAGTCTACAACCAGAGAAAAGCTTCCCCAGACTAAAATCTACCAGGAAAATTAATATATAAACATCATTTTTTCTCACAATTGTTTGCTCCATGGATATTTTAAATATCCATTTTTAACTAGTTCTCTCCTAACAACATACATGTAAAATGACTTATGTGGTTACAAATATTATTATATGTATAAAGAGATAAACTTGGCCTTAAGAAGCATAAGTTATAGATGTTGTATCATCACTTAATTAGTGAAAATACCAAAAGTCTAAGTCCAAATTAGAAACTCAATTCATAATTGTAATAGAATGGTACTACATGAATGCAATTAAATGTAAAATGTAAT
>NW_024412407.1:28763605-28776373 GCF_014898765.1 Herpailurus yagouaroundi
ACACTCCTACCCCATCAGCTCTCTAGTAAAACTACTCTTGCATCACAAGGTCTCAAAGGACCCATTACCAAACCTTATGGACATTTCAACTTGCATGAATTTTTTGACCACCATAAAATATATGTATTTTGAAACACACCCTTTTAGAAATTCTCTCTTCTCATGACTTATATGACATCACATTTTCATAATTTCATGGTTCTCCTTCTATTCCTAATCACTTTCTTTCCTCTCTCCATCTAATTCTTAAATGTTGATGTTCCCAGGAATACCTTCATTGGCTCCTTTCTCTCACTTTTACAGCTTTTTCTGGTCAAATCCACTGCTATGCATCTTTTCACTACCCCATCCTGCCCACAAAGCCCTCGCAGGGCTCTTAATCTGCCCCAACATGAAAGGGACTATGAAAGCTTTGTATCTTCAAGGAGCATGCATTACAATGCAGCCGGGGAGGAGGATGAAGTGAAAATGAAGCTCCCAAAAAGAAATCAATCAATCAATCAATCAATTCATTCTAAGGTGGAAAGAAAAAAAAAAAAGGAAAAAAAAAAAATGAAACTCCCAAAGGACAAAGTCAGGAGTCACAGAGAATATGCACTAGGGAATTCCTCTCAGACAGCAAAGGCAAGAGCTACCAGAGAGACTAATGAAGGAGGTTTTCTAATACCAAAAAAGAAAGATTTCGTAATTCCTGTCCAGCAGAATTTGATAGCTGCTATGGATAGTGAGGTCTATGCCTTTCTCATTTCCCTCTTTTCTGAATAAGAAACTTCATAGCAGTTTTTTATTTGTTCTCTACCATTGGATTATGAGGGCTTATGAAGCAGAGTGTCTTGGCTTACAGGTTACCAAACCACAGAAAGCTACACCTGACCCAGGCATACCTAGAGATCATGGACTTTTAGTTGGATGAGTAGCTTAATGGAATTTGGGAGTTATCTTCCTTCTGGAGGAACGGATGGTGTTTTATGAATGAACAGCGGTATGTTCATAGATATTTGGGAGTCCAAAATGTTGTCTCCCACTTCCTTCTTTTTCAGTGGTGATAGAGTCTTCAGTTTGGGGCTTGGCCTGTGGCTTCCCAGAACAGAGACTGTAGCTTCCACTTTCTTTTTGCAGCTAGGTATAGTCACAAGACTAAATTCTGATGAGTGGGATGATAAGCATAAGTGTTTAGGTAGCAGCTTCTGGAAATCTTTTTGATGAGACAGGGCATGTATGCCCTTTGCTCTCTTTCTCCCTTCCTCCATCCTGCTTCCTGGAACTCAGATGTCACCATCCATGACAAGGCAATAAGATATACAGAACTTTTGTCCTTGTGTTATAGAGCACCATATCAGTACAACTAATTATTAGTCCAGCTCAGATTTTTATGTGCAGCTAAAATAAACTTCAGTATCACTTAAGGGACTATTAATTGGGATGTTCTGTGACTCAGAGTAAAACCTAGTCCTAACTGGCACAGGTATATGAAATGGAAAAAAAGTCTCTTGCTTGAGCAACTGCAAAAATGAATGATGACATCATTCACTAAGATAAGAAAGGGCAGGTTTAAGTGAAGGATTCAGTTTTGGATGTGTAGAGTATTGGGTACTCCTAAAAATCCAAATAGAGACACTCTCAGAAGGGTAGTTTAGGCAAGAACAAAAAAAAAAATCTGGAAATCTATAACATGAAAATGATATATAAAACTTCAAGAATGGACAAGTTCATTCAAGGAACACATATATACACAAACTAGACAGGCAACCATGGTATGAATCCACAAATATTATTTCAGGCCTACAAATGTCTGTCATTTCTCTTGTTCTGGTTTTCATTCTCATGTTTACTCTGTATACACAGTATTTGTGCTGAGCCAATCTCATATCAGATGCAACCTTGCCCCTCAGGAATAACCAGTGGAAAACACTGTTCTAATAAAGTCAATGGAAAGTTCACAGGCTTGCCCAAATCTTATCTACCCTATTTATAGCCCAAGAAACAGAACTAGAACATTTAGGGTAAAATGGGTTTTTTGAATAACTACCATTCACAAACATAACTAAAAAAAAAATCACAAAATCTCAGGATAGAAAGTGCCCTCAGACCCTTCTAAACCAACATACTACCATAAATAAAGATTATATATCATAAATATAATTTATTTAGTAAGAATCCTAAGTGAGCAAATTTAAAAGCTATTCAACATATTTGAAAGAATAATAAAATAAAAAGCTTCTTTCAAGAAATAACTTAGTAAATGTAAAAATGTTGTTTTACGTACTTTTTATGTTGTCTCCAGGTCTTTTCCATTCCTAATATTCACAAAACAAACTCATGGATGATATTCTGACATCAACAAGGAAGGTCAGTTTAAATATTGGGAACCCTCTTTTACTGCAAGGTGATTCAAACATTGCTAGAGTTTGCCAAAGTAGTTTATGGAATCTCCCTCAGAGGTTTTTAAACATCAGTTAGACACTCATTTGAAAGAATTAGTTTAAGATAACTTAAATATATTTCTTTTGCAGCAGGGAGTTGAACCACAAGATTGTTTTACTATGACACTATTTCCTGGCTGGAAATTGAAGGTGGGAAAAGAAAATAGTGAGTTTGAAGTTTGGGGTTTTATTATTTAAATCATTTCCTCACATTTAATAAGCTGAAAATTTCATCATTTATGGCATTTAAATATATTCAAGACACTAGTACATTTTTCATGCCTTTGTCAAATGGGATTTATTTAATTTCTGACTAATTTATACTTAGGATTTCTCTGAAGGAGGCATAATATCTTGGTTCTGGCTCCAGCTTTATAACTTCCAGTCAAGGCAGGAGAACCGCAAGACTGAGCTACCACAGTGGACTGACCTCTATTGTTCAAGGACATCTTGGCTTGCCTGGACACTCTTTGATACTTGAAACTAGCATTTGAAGTCACACAGAGAAGTCATCTCTATGGTTTGGAAGCAGTTAACTTTTCCAACCAACAGATCTATGCAGTCAACTCTTGATTAATGGGTTAACGAGGTGGAGAAAAGCAATGACTGAATTCTAAATCATAGACAAAACAAAACTGAAATTAAGCATGGTTCATCCACACCCAAAGTCATAACTTCAACATTCTAAATTAATAACAAAAAAGCACGTATAAAACAGTACGGGGAACTTGACCCAAAGACTTACTCCAAATGCAGCCTTGGAAATCAGGTCTATCATGTGCAGAGTTTACAGGAAGAGTGATGGACTGCGCTCCATACTCTTAATGTTTTTTTTCTCTTTAAGATGAATCTTATTTTTTTCTTTCTTTCTTATTCTTTCTTAAAGAATAAGGAAATATAGGAAAACAAGGTCACTTTATTTTTTTTCAATATAATTTATTGTCAAGTTGGCTAACACACAGTGCATACAGTGTGCTCTTGGTTTTGGAGGTAGGTTCCTGTGACTCATCACTAACATACAACACCCAGGGCTCATTCCAACAAGTGCCCTCCTCAATGCCCATCGCTCATTTTCCCCTCTTCCCCCACGCCCCCAACCCTCAGTTTGTTCTCTGTATTTAAGCGTCTCTAATGGTTTTCCTCCCTCCCTCTTTAAAACAAGGTCACTTTAAATTCCCTGTGACCCAATAAGATCATAATTAGCAACAACTAACTGAGCAAATTACTAAATGGCGAGAATAAAACATTGTGGATGACCACTACAAATGACACCAATTTTAAGACTCATTAAGTGCTTGATACATGAAGTATTTACGTCAGAGTTCCTCTTCTAGAAACAGAGGCCTGCCTTCACTGCTCCTCTCTGCACATCTGGCCCAACATTACAGGAAGCGAAAGGAATAAAGCTCCTGTGAGTTGGCTTTCTAAGCTGCTGCTGCCATATCTGCAGGCTACTGATTAAACTATAGGGCGTTCAGGCCAAAGTACCTTCATCCTCAGTGCTTTCCATCCAGAGAATGTTCCAAAGGCAAACGTAAAGTTGATTTTGAAGGTCGGAGGAGACTAATATTAGGCACAGTCTTCTTTCATGAAGAAAGTATGTGGGGAATTGATGCACATGACTCATTTCCCTTAGACACAGCAAGCAGGGGATAAATTGACCTTGGTCTACACAATCTTGTATTCAATCCCCCAGGTCTTCTGTTTCCTGTCCATGTGCCCTGGAGCAAGTCCTTTATTTTCCCTAAGGCTCCATTTTCTCATAAAAAGAAGAAAAAGAAAAAAGAGAAAGAAAAGAAAGAGGAAGGGGATGGGAGAAAGGGAAGAGAAGAAAACTGTAAGACACCTACCCTAATGGATTGCTATGAGGGTCAAAAAGTTAATTATATGAAAGTTTTTGGGGGGCACCTGGGTGGCTCAGTTCGTTAAGCATCCAACTCTTGATACCCACTGAGGTCATGATCTCACAGTTCCTGAGATTGAGCACCACGCCATGCTCCTCACTGACTGCGTAGAGCCTGCTTGGGATTCTCTCTGCCCTTCCCCTGCTTGTGCGTGCTCTCTCTCTCTCTCTCTCTCTCTCTCTCTCTCTCTCTCTCAAAATAGATAAATAAAACTTTTTTAAAAAAGAAAAAAGTTTTTTTGGAAAGTATAAAAATTACCGAATACAAGGAATTACTATGCTCATCATTTGATTGTCATTATCAATTTGATGTTCTCTTAATTCTGTTCCAAAATCCATCTACACACACACACCTGGAAGTTGTCACTTTTTAATGCAGAATAAAGATGTAATACTTAAAGGATACAATCCATAAGCCACATATATATGTGTCAAGTACCAGACCCAGAACATAATATATCATTTTTTATATGTACATATATCACATACTTAATCTATAAAGCTTTATAACTTCCAGTCAAGGCAGGAGAACTGCAAGACTGAGCTATCACAGTGGACTGACCTCTATTGTTCAAGGACATCTTGAACTTAAATTCAAATGGTAAACAATTTTTATAAAAACTGGGTTCCTAGTGATCATGCCAAACACTTTACACCTTACTGATGCCTTAAATATTTTCCCTTGAGAGGCAGTCTTGATTTTGTGTTTTTCCTGTCCCATTCTGTAGAGTAATTCTCTCTTTCTCTGGAATTATCAAAAGAATGCCTTAAATAATAGCTATTCTTTACTAACAAAATTTAGAAAAAAAACAAATTGACATTTATTGTGCACCAATTATGGGCTAAGCACTTCACATGTAACACTACTGAAAAAATTGAGAAGTCTCATGCTTGCTAAGAAACCATCATGTCTCAGACACTGTAATAGGCAATTTCAACATGTCATTTAATTCTGACAGCAATAATTTTTTAAAAATGCCTATTTTTCAGATGAGAAAAGTAAGACTTACCCAAATTCACACAACAGGCCACAAATTCCAGGATTCCACATCAACTTTCTCATTCCAAATATATTTAAATAATAACCAGTTGATTTGTACAGAGGAAATAAGGCTCACAAAATTATTCCTAAAATATACAATTATATATAAAACAACCACGTTAATGTGAATCTCAAAACCAAAGACTTCCAGTAAAATAAAAATAAGGCAGCAGTTGAAAAGAAAGTTATCACATTTGACCCCACCTTTTTTTATTTCCTTTAGTTATATTTTCCTTGGATTTGGGTTTGTGAAGCATTTCTTAGGTTTTTTGTTAGAGGCAGATGTCTGTTCTTTCTTAGGCTGGTTATTTAGAGAGCCAGGAAACGATGAAATTTTACAAGTAAAACTTTACGGATTAAAGAATTTTCAAAAACCTGAGGCCTGCAATAATTCTACTGGCACTAAATCAATCAAAAATTATTTCTTCCATAATTACTATGTTCTCAGCCTAAACAAAATCTCATCTCCAGAGTAGACTAGATGCTTTCTTTTATCACTTTATCACACCCTTTATGTTTCCTGTGTAACTGTTCACTATCTTTCTGCTGCATGAGGTCATAAACTAGGCTACCTAAGGGTAGGGCTATATATCTGTCCTATTGCCTGCTCTATTCCCAGGCTTTTTCACAGGGACCCAGGGACGGACACACACACATGTGCATGCATGCACACACAGCCCTTACTAAATAATTTGCTCCATGAATGAATGAACTAAAGGGTTTAGCAGTTCGCCAGCCATATACTCCATGGTAGAGCACTTCTGTTAAGTTTTCTAGAGTGATACCCATTCTAGGCAAATTTTAAATATAAATAAACAAACAAAAAACCACCTGGCTTCAATATTTTTAAAATAAAATTGTTGCACATGTTTTGCCTTATCGGAATGTTTCCTGTGGCTTTTCTGCATATAAAATGATGAAAGCCAAACTCTCCAAACTGATCTCAACCAAAACGGAGAGAACAGCCTGCCATCACACCTGCATCGAGCCACTTCTGCTCATTCCCAGAATCCTATTCACTCTCAAAGGCAACAGCTTCCTTGACACTTTCAGGATACTTTCCAAATTCATTTCTCAACAAGCAGCTCTATACCTGACTGTTAACTGTTAGTATTCCAAATGTAGCTCACCTGCACACTAGTAAAAAAGGAACTGTCCTGAGACCAAGAATAAGAAAACTACATAGAAACAATAAAAATTAGTATTAAGAATAAACCTTTGCCAGGTTAAAATTCTCACAGAAAACTCTAGAGAAATAAATTCTAATAACTGTTCTCCATTGGTGATCAGCACTATTTTAATTATTTTAAAAAAATTAACTTTGTAAAAGTGCATTGCATGATCAGGTTGGATTTTTAAGTCTAGAATCACTGAAAATGGGCTGCAATATATATGGAAATCAACATTTCTATTTCCAAAATGCTCATTTTCTATATTGTCACCTTTGTTTCCCTTTACAGGACAGGGTCTTCTCTCAAATCTCTCTCATCACAAATGGAGAATACCATCTCTGCATCTTTTGCAGACAAAGCTTTTCTCTCTTAAAATGATCACGTCCTTCTTCCTGAACCTCCTTCTACAAACAATTCTCTATAATAACTCATTCAGGACTTTTCACCAAATGAGATTTACTGTGTCTGTTTAAAACGGCAATACACATTACTTTTGCTTGTATGGGCAGACTAATGATCTGTGAAGCATATTTTTATATGAACTTGGGATACAAAAATGAACTGCCCTTTTGTGTAACCTTTGACCACTGGCTCTAAAAGTTTTCTCAATGTATTTTGGTAAGACATGCTCAATCTGTAGTCTTCTTTCCTGTGAATTTTCTTCTGCCATTTTGGGGCTGATTTTCTCATTGTGCAATGGAACCTTTTGTGTCTACTGGCTACTGGAAAAATTTTTTATGACAATGAAACTTTCTCTCTGGAAATTTCAAAGATTTGTCAAGATACCAATCTCCAACTTCAAGTTTCTTCTCTTTACCAGTGGTTACTATACTTTCTTTCCTTTAATAATTCATAGTGCTATAATTAATAATTTAACAATAGTAAAGACTTTCTATTTACTTTTCTTTTACATTTTTGCTATGAAACACAACATATGTGTAAAAGACTATGTTAATTCTTCATTTACACCCCAGAGAGAAATCATAAAATGATCACTTTTAAAATATCTGCCACCTTAAGAAACAGATCCTTGCTGGTAACTACAGGCTACCTAGGGCCCCCTCCCCAGTTACACCCCTCTCCTTTCTCCTTTCCCCCAAACCCCAGGTCACTACTACTCTGAATTATGTTAATTATTTCCTTGTTTTACACTTAGTTTTTCACAAATTTGTGAATCCATTAAAAAGTTTTGTCTCTTTTGGAACCACATATGAATGGAACCATACCATATACGTTCTTATGTGATTTTTTTACTCCACGCAACGTCTTTCGAAATACAAGCATACAAATACACATAGCTGAGTTCATTAATTTTGAATGCTGTATAGCATTCCAGTATATACACATACCACAACTTATTTATCTAAATGTTTAATACTTACAAAAATTTTACAACAGTGGAAAATACCTCAGTAAATAGGATTTTCCTGGTTATAATGAGTTTGAGCACCTTTTCAGCTGTTTATGAACCATTAGCATTTCCTCTTCTCCAAAATGCCTAACAGTGTTTTTGCCTGTTCTTTTGTCATCTTTTTACTGATTTCTCTACTACTGCCGTTTCTTGCTGTTTTCATTCACTTTATGCCCTTTGTCAATGAATAGGAATTCTTGATTTATAAATCTTTCCTTCTATGGTTTCTACATTTTGCATGTTGAGAAATTCCTCCCACCATGAGATCATGATATTTTTAAAATTCTATGTCTTCTAAAAATTGTTATGGTTTTGCCTTTCAGGTTTATTTCTTCTGTCCTCTAGGTATCATTCGTGACAAGATCCAGTGTATAAGGGATCTAGTGTTATTTTTTTCTGTCATTAAACATTAGGAACCCACAATTTGCAGAAGAGCCCATCCTTTCCCCACTGATCTGCAATACCACTACATCATGTATCATTGGTGCCTTTCAATTTCTGAGGATCCTGTTCCTGTGCCAACACCACATGGTCATAATCCCTATAGCTTCATAATTACAAGAATTTCAGTTTCTCCTCATTAGTAATCTCTTGAAATCTCATAGAGTCAATCCATACCTTGCCTTTTTTCCTTCATTCGTATTCTATTATTAGCCTTTTGTTCCCACCCATGAATTTTAGAATCATTTCCAAGACCCTTTGAGACTTTTATTTAACTTCTATTAAGTTTACAGATAACTATATGTGAACTTAATATCTTTACAGTCTTGAATCTTGCTACCTCATGGTAAATATCCCCATATGTTTGAATAACTTTGATATCTTTAAAAACAGTTAATGTTTTTTTTCCTATAGAACTTGCACACTGTTACATTTATTTCTAGATTTATTACACAACTATTTAGAAATGCAACTGGCTTTTTTAAAAAAAACCTTTCTACTGAAGCAGAACATACATACCGAAGTACACAAATCATAACTTACAACCCAGTGAATTATCACCAAGTGACCTTGCCCATGTGACTACCACCCATATAACAATAAAATAGTACCAGCACCCAAAAACCACCAGTACCAAAACCACTATCAACTTCCTCCCTAGGGATAAACACTTTCTATCATCAACTTCTATAGCCACTCCCCTTGCCTGGTCCTCATGTTATATAAGTGAAATTATACATATTATTTTTGGCTTTCTCTAACATCAAGTTTGTAAAATTCATCTATGTTATTGCATGTAACTATAGTTCATCCTTTTTTGTTTCTTTATAGTATTACACTGTGTGAATGCATGAATATAACACAATTTATTTATCCTTCGTTGTGATAATGGATATTTAAATCATATCAAGTTGTTGGTTATTACAAATAAAACTGCTATGAATGTTCTTGTATATGTCTTTTGGTAAAATACACATACATACACCTATACTTTTTTATATTTACCAACTCGTTGGATATCCTAATTTTTAGAGTGCTTGTTCAAGTCAATTGCCCCTTTTTTTATATTCAGTTATCTGTCTTTATCTTACTGATTTGTAGTAATTCTTAAAGCTCTGGCTATATGCCCTCTCTCAGTTCAATGTACTGCTGAGATCTTTTCCCACTCTGTGGCATGCCTTCTATTATATCTTATGATGAACAAAAGACCTTAATTTTGATGTTGAGCAGCCAATACTTTCTTTTATAACAAGCACTTGGGGCCCCTGGGTGGCTTAGTCGGTTGAGCATCCGACTCTTGATTTAGGCACAAGTCATGATCCCAGGGTGTGGGATCTAGCCGCACATCGGGCTCCATGCCGAACACGGAGCCTGTTTAAGATTCTCTCTCTCTCTCCCCCTGACCCTCTACCCAGCTCGTGCTCTTTCTCTCTAAAATAAAAAATATATATAACAACCACTTTTTGTTCCCCCTTTTCAGAAATCACTCCCTACCCCAAGGTCATGAAGATACTCTCCAATGTTATCTTCCAGAAACTTTTGTGCTTCATTATTTACACTTAGAAATAGATTTCACCTAGAATTGATTTTTTGAGGGGGTGCTTGGGTGGCTCAGTCGGTTGAGCGTCCGACTTTGGCTCAGGTCATGATCTCACAGTCTGTGAGTTCGAGCCCCACATCAGGCTTCTGGAGCTTGCTTCAGATTCTGTGTCTCCCTCTCTCTCTGCCCCTCCCCTGCTCATGCTCTGTCTCTCTCTGTCTCAAAAATTAATAAACACATTTAAAAAAATTTTTTAAAGAATTGATTTTTTGAGTAGCATGTTAAGTAGGGCTTAAGTTTTATTTTTCCCATATGGTTCTCTAATTAATTCAAAACTATTTATTTAAAAGACTGTCATACCCCCACTGCTCTTCAGTGGCACATTTGCCATAAATTACAGGTGGGTTAGTTGGCAGAATTTGTGTTTTGTTCTATTGATATGTTTTGTTTTTAATTGATCTATTAAAAAATATAAGGAGATCCAAAGTTCCATTAACTTTTTAAATTTTTTAAGCTTATTTATTTATGTGAGAGAAAGAGAGAGGGAGGGAGGGCAGCGAAGAAGGGAGACAGAGAGAATCCCAAGCAGAGCCTGATGCAGGGCTCGAACCCACGAACCATGAGATCATAACCTGAGCCAAAATCAAGGGTCGGATGCTTAAATGACTGAGCTACCCAGGCACCCCTGCATCTCCTTATTTTAAAAAGAAAGCATAATAAGGGAACAAATGATAAATACAGTTTATATTCTAACTACTTGTTCTTAAGAAAATGATTATTTTGGATGCATGTCTCTATATTATAATCTATTTCTTCCACTTCTTGAGAAACAGCATTAAAAAATTGTTTAATGTAGTTACCCTTTGGCCCAAAAATTCTACCATTGTGAATACTACCTAAGAAACATGCCAAAATATCCCACCAAAAATTTATACAAAAATATATTTGTTGCAGCCTTACTAGCACAGAAAACAGAAACAAAAACTAATGATCCAAAAACGGGGGCAAGTTTGAGTAAACTGTGATTTAGCCACATGATGAAACACCATATTAATATTGAAACATGTATGTTTTAAAAATAATTTCATAATAAGAAAGAAGAGGGCTTATGTTATAAATGAACATATGTTAACTATACTGGAATTTAAAAACCTAATGAAAATAAATAAATACAAACAAAGCTAAGTGTGGGGGAGAAAGACAATGGAATTGCTTATTCACTCTGAGCTCAGCTATACCAATCATTTGATTGAAATGAAAAAATCATTGAAATGATTGAAATGACTGAAATGAAAATGAAAAATGATTGAAATGCATATCTTAGAATGGTCAAGTTGTAATTACACTATCCTTTTAATTTTTCCAATTATCTATCGTGAATTTTTATTATGTTTCTAATGAGAAAAGTAGAACTTATATTTTAGGCAAAATTCTTTCAGGATACATTTTGAATTCAATGGATTGAGTTTACCAAGAAAGTGAGGCAAAGCAATGCATAAAACTCTGGTTCCAATAGATAGATACCACTAGCAGACTCTCCAGCACCTTACACATTTTATTCAATAAAGAGTAAAAGTAATTATCAACTAGGGGGCCTCAGCACTGTGTGGCCCCATGCTCTAGCACCACAAAACTCTGCAAAACAGCACCTGGTCACTTAGTACACCCCAGCTCCACAGTTCACTTTATTGCTATCACTCGACCTGATATCTAGTTCTTCTGGAGAACAAGTTCCGTTTACTGAAATTGGCCTAATGGGCAACTGCTGTCCGCCTCCATGACAGAATGCTACATTATTTACCGTTCTGAGGTATACACACAGATTGTCTTAGTTCTGAGACCACTAATAATTTATCCTGAGGATAAAACTGTGACAACCAACCACAGTGGCTAAGTAACTTTCTGAGGACAACCTCTTTTCCTTTTGCATTCTTTTGCTTTGTTTAGGTTAGGACAGACACAGCTTTGCCCATCACAAGACCCACTCACCTCTCCCGACAATTTCTTCTGGTTTCAAGCAGGCTTTGTTCATCAGAGCTCAAGTGAATAAACAGCTGCTCTCTGACTCCAGCAAATGGGAGAAACATGGAAACCTGACATGTGAGCAGTTACTCCTTCACTGCATGTTTTGTGGTCATCTTCAAGTCACACATTTGACAATCCTTATTCTGAGATTGAAAATAGTCTCAGAGGAAAAAGCATGGGCTTTGAAATCAGAAAACATTTGGTCCAAATCTTGGTACAGTCATTTATTTGTCTTGCAACTTTGGGCACGTTATTGGACCCCTATAGCCTTAGTGTCTTCTTTGTAAAATTATGGTAACAATTCTTAACCTTTTGAGTCTGCAAGATTTCTTGATATAGTTAAAAGGCTTAACAACAGTATTTGATATCAATATTCACGAAGTCATAGTTAAAATAAACATACAGGTATGAAAATACAAGTTTCACTTGGAACATTTCCTAAAATGAGGAACTAGAACAAGTCTAAAACTGTTCAAAAAATCTAAGAACCAGAGAGAAGATGCTGAATTCACAGGTTATAAAGACTGGGAGTTGGGAGATTATGGAGGAGGAGACTTGCTGTATATTTTCAGCACCTGGATGAGATTATTTGGACTATTGTTTTTCTTAACTAGTATTACTGAGGTCTAACACACAGAAAAGTTAAAAAATGTAAATGTAATACACAGTGTATTAAGTAAACATCATACAACATCCAACACCACATATCCAGAAACAGATCACTGCCAGCACTACAGAAACCCAGAGGGGAATTTTTAAAGAAAGAATTTCAGAGAGAGAGAGAGAGAGAGAGAGAGAGAGAGAGAGAGAG
>NW_024412407.1:28776473-28834984 GCF_014898765.1 Herpailurus yagouaroundi
AGGAAGGAAGGAAGGAAGGAAGGAAGGAAGGAAACGAAAGAAAGAAAGAAAGAAAGAAAGAAAGAAAGAAAGAAAGAAAGAAAGAAAGAAAGAAAGAAAAAGAATGTCAAAGCATCGTTAACCCTTCACCTAAGTCCAAAAGACAGTAGCTTTAAAGAAGGCAATGTTCTGACTGTTAAGAATATAGGGGCAAGAGGCTGACTAAAGTAGCCTAAGCAGGACAGAACTGTTTTCTGGGAATTTATCAGTGCAAAGGATGTATGAGTGTTTCTCATGGACCAAATGTGAGTCTCATGTAGGAGAGAGAACTGTATGGGGAATTGTATATACTAAGAGTGCCTGCAGGACACAGAGCAAGCATCCACAGAAAGAAGCAAGGGCTTTCATTCCTAGAAGCAATAGAGGAAATGAACAACTAGACTAAATAAAAATATTTGCTCATGTCAGAGGAATTGCAGGAATTGTAACATGGGGATCATCACACATGTGCCCATGCAAACAAGAATCAGCTTTAATGCCTACCATACCAGAGCACATCACCATCACCTCCACAGTGCCAAGCAAGCAAAATGCCCCGGTCTTCTCCACCCTCTCCTTCCTCCCCCTGCCACCAACATGAGAAAGATCAGAAACAAGTTAGCAAGAAGAGAGGAGCAACTGAAAGTTAGGCAGGCATGAGAACAAGAACCCATCACATAGCTACTGAGATCCCACCTGTCTGGGGACACAAGCTTTCAAGAGGAAGAGGAGCTTCAACTTTTTTCCCTTTTTCCTTTTCTTTTTTAAATTGAAAAGTGCAGGGGCGCCTGGGTGGCGCAGTCAGTTAAGCGTCCGACTTCAGCCAGGTCACGATCTCGCGGTCCGTGAGTTCGAGCCCCACGTCAGGCTCTGGGCTGATGGCGCAGAGCCTGGAGCCTACTTCCGATTCTGTGTCTCCCTCTCTCTCTGCCCCTCCCCCGTTCATGCTGTCTCTCTCTGTCCCAAAAATAAATAAAAAAACATTAAAAAATAATAATAATAAAAATAAATTGAAAAGTGCAATAATGGTTTCAGGAGTAGAATTCAGTGATTCATCACTTACATACAACACCTGGTGCTCATCACAAGTGCCCGCCTTAGCTTCAACTTTAAATCAAGTTGTGCCTTTTAATGAAAATTGATGGCTCTTACATGGGACTGGACATTAGACTCTTTGAATCACTTAAGATTCCCCAGAAAATTCACTAAATTGCATACATTTTCAGGGTCTAGGAAAGAACCAACTTAACTGAATAAACATAAAGGAACAATGAAATTAAAAAAAAAAAAGTTCCTTTCTGACTCTACCATTCGAGTCAAGTGTGTCCAATACATTAGGTGTATCATTATTCTTTTTTTTTTTTTCAGTTTATTTATTTATTTTGAGAGAGACAGAAAGAGAGAGCCAGTGGGATAGGGGCAGAGAGAGAAAGAAAGAGAATACCAAGCAGCCTCTGTGCTGGCAACACAGAGCCAGATGTGGGGCTTGATTCCACAAACTGGGAGATCACGATATGAGCTGAGATCAAGAGTTGGACACTTAACCAACTGAGCCACCCATGTGCCCGGCTGTATCATTCTTACTGTCATGGCAGGGTTTAAGACAGGTGGAAGAAACAGCCACATCTTATCCAGTGCTGGCATAAGTTAGACCTCCAGGCCCACAAGCAGGATATACAATTAAACAAAAATATCTGCCCTGGTGAAGTAGCTGCCCCTGGAATATAATTTTTTAAGTGTTTTTAAAAACAACATTGTTGGGGGTGCCTGGGTGGCTCAGTTGTTTGAGAATCTGACTTTGACTCACATCATGATCTTGTGGTTCATGGGTTCGAGCCCCACGTCGGGTTCTGTGAGGACAGCTCAGATCCCGGAGTCTACTTTGGATTCTGTGTCTCCCTCTCTCTCTGCCTTCCCCACCTCACGATCTGTCTCTCTCTCAAAAATAAATAAACATTAAAAAGAATTAAAATAGACATTCGTTAAAAAAAAAAAAAAGCATCGCCTATTTCGTTGTAGTAAGTAAGGAAAACATCCTCATACCTCTGTGTCACTCACTCAAACACTAGACACTGAATGGCAGGAGTATAGCAATAATGTGGAAGACCACCTATGGACTCTGGGTTACTGGTTACTCTAGAGACTGAGGTCTCTGGGTTATTGCTCAGACCCACAGCACATCCATCTGCTCCTTACTTTGGGGTGCTGCCAGAACATTTTACTATACGACCTCAATAAAGCACATGGTGGAAAGTTCATCCAAGAAAGTGTCTCTCCTGGGTTCTGAGATTACTCGCACTTGTCACAGTGACTTGTAGAGCACTGCATCATTTCAAAAATGCAGTGTTGTTAGCATAAATGAAAAGTCACTTGAAAATAATCAAATATGTAACTTTCTTCCTTTGTTTATAGCCTGTGACATAAAATTTAAAACTCAATGATTATAAAAGGTGAAAATATCAAACCCCAGAAATATGCTGTCAATTAACTCCCCCAAGCATAAGAAGATTAAAATCAAGTTTTTAAATATCAAAGCTGGTAACCTGGCTTATATTTAATAGAGTTTTACAGTTCTAGAACTTAAAAACTGAATAAAAAATCATTCTCTAGATATTTCTATTTTGACCGATGAATTAAAATTTAATTTGGCCATAGCTATGAGCCTTTAGCCAAATTCTAGTTTCAATCTAATATTTTGTGTACCTGTCTTCAATAAGGGGTCTTAGTTTAAAACCCAAAAGTATCAGAATTGTAAAAAAAAAAACAAAAAACAAAAACAAATAAGAACCTTAAAAATCATTTAATTCCATGCCCTATTTTCCATACAGGGAAAACAAAGACTCAGAAAGATAAAGTGACTTGTCTAGAGTTGCCTAAGTAATTAGTGAGGAAGATGAGTCTAGAAGTCCAACTAATATCCTTTGCATTATACAGGAGATTTTCCAACTCTATTCTCTACAACTCTTGGGATCTCCAGAAATGCCTCAAAGGCTAGTTCAGGTTACGGAAGATTGTTAGCAATTTGCTGTAGACACCAGACTCCATTATCCTTTCCCCATTTCAAACTAAACAGCTACACTTTAATTTGTTCCACATATTGGCTTCCATGTTAGATTTTATTTGAGGGACGCATTTGGCTGAAACAATTTGAAAATCAATGCTTTCTATCAACATCAATGAACTTATTTTCAAAAAAAAAAAAAAAGCCCTATGAATCAAAAGAATAACCTTAGCATAATTTATCATTTTTCTATGCTCTACAAGAGAAACTTGAATTGCTACTAGCCCTTAAAAAAACAACAAACATCAATTAAACAGCCTTTAGATTTACCATCCTTTCCCAAAAGGTAGGAACTTGCAAATAAATCACTAATTGGCTGTTCGTTGGACCTTGATTGAATAACTGGTTTTAGCTACATTATATATCATCTCTTCCTGTGTTTCATTTCACAGAAGTAATCCACTGAAGGAAAGTACGTTTAGAATACGACTACATGTGAGAGGGTACACCAACATGTTTATATCACGCATTTCCACAAAAAGCAGGCAAGTTATATTGGGGATGTCAGCTGTAGTCATCATTTCAAAGTCTTGTCATTATTTAGAAACTTTGTGTCCCAGGATACTTTCACTCAGATATATCTACCCCCCAATTATTCTAGTTGCATAGAAGGAGCTCTCTCTATAATACCAATAGAGAAAAATCGATGCTCTGGCAATGCCTATAATTTCCTGCAATGTCAACTGCTTATTACTAATTATCATGTATTCTCACAATTGGTTTTTTAGTTAACTGAAAGAGGATGATGGGTAGAGTTAAAAAGTAGGAAAAACAACAACAATAAAAATGCAGTCTTTTAGTATAAATAGTACTGATTGTTCCAAGAATAAGATGGAAATCACGTAAGCCAAGACAAACAGAATCTGAATGGATAATAAGTTAGTGTAAGGAGTTCAATATGTGGCTGAGGGCAAAGAGCTACCCTTTTCACCTTCTACATGACAATTTGACCTTCAGTGAACTTTCTAGCTCTGCTCCCTTGGCAGCCCAGTAAAAGTTAGCATGCCGTATATTTTATAAGGCAACTTTGTTTACAGTGAAAATGATCTCTGATTGGTAGACTGCATCTGGCTGGAAGAACAATAAATACCAAATGGGAACCCATCTGTAGAGCCTAACTTCTTTCACTCAACCTAATGTTTTCAAGGTTCATCCATGTTGTAGTGTATTTCAGCATCTCACGTTTTTTTTCACAGCTTCATTGAGATATAATTCACATAACATGCAATTAACTCATTTAGAGTGTACAATTCAGAGAACAAAAGGCACAGCATAGGGAAGAGAGTCTATGATATTATAATAATGTTGTATGGTGAGAGACCGTAGCTACACTTGTGGTGAGCAGAGCAAACTTAGAGAGATGTTGAATCACTATGCTGTACACCCAAAACTAATGTAACATTGTATCAACTATACTCAAAGTTTAAAAACTAACATAAAATGTACAATTCATTCATTCTTAGTATTCAGAGCTGTCCAAAGATCATCACATTTTAGAACATTTTAATCACCTCAAAAGAAGCCTTGTCCCCTTTAACTATCACCCTCTGATCTATCCATGTCCTCCAGCCCCAAGTAACCACTAATCCACTTTGTCTATATGGATTCATCTATTTGGGATTTCCATGTGAATGGAATCATACTATTACTTGGTCTTTGGTAACTGGCTTATTTCACTTAATATAATGTTTTCAAAGTTAATCCACCTTTCATCATGTGTCAGTACTTCATTCCTTTATATGGTTAAACAATATTTCACTGAACGCATATACCATATTTTGTTTCTCCATCTGCCTGCTGATGGACATTTCTACCTTTCTACCTTTTGGCTATAATGAATTATGCTGCTGGAACATTTGGGTACACATTTTCATGTGAACATATGTTTTCATTTCTCTTGGACATATAACCAACTGTTTGCTGAGTCATCTCATAACTCCATATTTAATCATTTGAGGAATTGCCAGCCTTCCAAACTGGCTGCACCACTTTATATTTTTACCAATAGTGTATCAGGGTTATTTCTCCACATTCTCCCTAACCCTTATCTGACTTTTTGATTCTATACACTTGTTTTTAATAATCATCTTTTCCTTCTCTAAAGACCTTGCAAACTTCATTCAGTGATATTTTCAAGAATTTTGCCCAGGTTTTAGGTTGTAAAAACTTTCTTCTTATTTTTAAGAGACAGGATAACAAATGTCTTTATAAATCTCCTGCACTCATTACCATCCCCCACATTTACCCAAATATCACCATTTCTCAAAGATCTTTTTGTAGGGAGGGCAACAGAAGACTATCCACTTGTGTCTTTTTCTTCAATACTGAGAAAAAAAAAATTGCATAAAAACAACCCCAAAATATAGATCCTTTGTTCAAAAGAGAAAAAAAAGGTGAATTAATTTTGGTTACTCAGTACTACTTTAATCTTTTATTTCCCTATATTATTCCTATACTGAATTATAGTAACATGTCATAAAATAGAAATCAGGATTATAAAATTAACCATAAAATTGGATAAAATATACTCAAATGATAAATGAATACCTATAGTATTTTAAATGCAGGATCTAACCCTTTTGAAATAATCCAGTGGTTCCAATAAATACTTATTTCCCCCAAAAGTTTTTAATCAAATTCATGTTTTAAGTAGAAAGACTATTAACATTGCATTTTACTGCCAAAACTTTATTGAATGATTCTGATCATTTCAAAACAGAATATAACAAAGGATTTCATTATGATTCTCATCCAGCCTTATGATTTTATACAACCCAAAACTGAGCAAAGACATTTTTAATCAACACACTGAATTATTCCCTCCCTTTGCAGGTAAACTGAGACTAGAATTTAAAAAACTTATAAAGAAATGAGCTCAGGTTTAACTCTCATGTCACACTGCTCTGGCAGCTAGCATTATTGATCTTTGTCAAGTATGAAAAACAAAGAAGAATTATGAAATAAGCTGTATGTGAAATATCAACTCCAAGTTCCCTCGGAGATTAATATTATCTGTATGTCTATTATTGAAATTTTGTTAAATTCCCAGGACACCAAACACACTCATATTCAAAACACATACAAACCTATTTTATTACTAACTATAATTTTAAATTATCTTCCATTTTGATTATCTAACTCAAACCTAAGCCCCTCCTCATTTAGCATGCTTAATTGAAATCTGTCTATAAAGCTAAACTATATCTGTTGAGATTCTCATATTCTCCAGAATGAGTAGTTAATATGTATATGTTCAGACCAATGAGCAAGCCTAACTTTGGTCACTTTTTGTTTAGTACAAGTCCTGTCTTGTCCCATGATATTAATCCTCCAGAACAAAAGGAGAAAGCATCTGGTCAGCACCAGAGTGCTAAAGCAGAGTACGTAAAAAGGTTTAGGAGTAGCAAATGTCCCTCTGATTTTGTTGGCATCTTTCTAAAGCCTCTCAGGTAGAAGGAGCATCTATATAGGGACATCTAGCGGCAAAGAGGAATCAATACATTACTGGGTCGTTGACAATATTGGGACTTTACTTTTCATCCATCTTCATATATCAAAAGGAATAAACTCCTGAACTCTAGATAATGGCCATTTCCAACACTTACAATAGCATTTTAACAACAACAAAAATAATCAAAAGAGCAAAGAATCTGAAACAAATCTTTTTTTTTTTTTTTTTTTTTTTTCATAATAAAACGAAGTTTATAGTCAAGATGGATGTTTCCACCAGGTCTCTCTATTTTTCAAGCCCTAGTACTATTAAGAAGTAAAATAATGGTTTTACCAAAATTAATCTTTCTAGAAACGTTGAAAGCCAGATTAAACCAATTCCCCTTTGTGTTGTAGAACATTAGTTTAATAGCATTATTTTATAAAGTAATATGACTGTAATAAAAAACAGAAAACTAATGACCTATATCACAATTAAAATCATGAAAATAAAATAACAGCAAATCTTAAACTTTCAGGTTTATTTCTCTTATAAATATCTTTTTGCTTCTTTTTTTAAAATGAGATTAAAAGTTAGACAAAAACTTCAATGTGAATACTATTTTTTTTAGCTTTTTTTCCTACTAACCAGGAAACACAACTGCTTTTCAGGTTCTCCTGGAGAGTTGTATAGCAAGAGCCAAAAAGAATGAGCATTTAGATATGGGTACCAAAAGGAATGTGTTATTAAGGGCAACAGGTACAATGTTTTCATTTTAAATTCATACTGACCTTCATTTCAACAGACCAACTTGGAATCTTACTTCAAAATGGGAATTTAATTGGCAAGATACTTTGTTTTCACATTGCCTTCAACATAAATTATCCTCTACCTTCAGGGAAAGAAGCCTGCAGCATTTCCAGCTCTTTCCATGTACTAGCTTTTATGCTACCAATGCCAGTCCTTTTTTCCTTCACAGTTACCATACTTACCCATTTTTACTGATATAAGGGTGGACTTTAATATTTTAATGGCCAATTTGCATTCATATAGGCTTATGAAAACATGAAGGTTGTATTTGGAGTTGTTAGTCATCAGGGAGAGTTGATATTTTCACTGTTCTGAGCACCTTATTTCTGACTGTCCAAATACTTACTGTCTTCCTTTTCAACTGCTTGACATTTACCAGGTGGAAGATGATTTGGCATTGACTTTTATTGAAGAATCCTAAAATTGCTAAACATCTCATTTTACCTACTCCCAGATCATAAGATGATCCTATTTTTACACAACTATGCCATATATATACATATATATATGGCAAACAAACTAGTCAAACTTTAAGAGTATTGAGATTATCTCCATTTTTTAAAAAAAGGCAGCAAAAGTAACAGTGACTCCCTGAATGCAAATAGCATAAACAATAAAAATTGTTACATTATGAAATTTAACAAAAAGTATGATACTTGTAAAAACTTACTATATATTCATTTAATATTTAGTATACATTTCTCAACATGTTCCCCTACATCTTGCCCCAAGATTTCCTGCCCAGCCACAGTTTTTCTCAGAGAATGGATACAAATACTCATTGTGGATTTTTTTTTCTTGCATTCAAAAATCAGACCAGACTTAGGATACAGTTAGGCCGATAAAGTCATCACATGTAAACTCACCCAATGAGGAAGATTAGGAAATGGTTAAAGAAGATTGGTATTGAAGGAAGTGTGTGAATTTATAGTTTTGATACACAGACTGATATATACATACATATAGAAATATATAAATATGTGTATTACATGTATTTTTATTCCTTAGATCTGCCCATTGCAAAAGCCTAGAAGCAATGACATCTCAATAACAATGAACACACCTACTGGGCCGATCATCAGCAATGGGACAATTGAAAATCGTATGTCACACGATAAAATGTAATGAAGGGAACTCAGCATTCCTTCTGGCACTTTCTTGCCAAAATTCAAAATTGAGTCTAATCTTGAGCAGAGATCAGACAACCCAAGTTAAGGGACATCCTTCAAAATAATTGGCCTTTTATTTTCAAAAGTGTCCAGATTATGAGAGTCAAGAAGACTAAAGAACTGTTCCAAAGTGAAGAAATCTAAAGGGAAATGACAACTAAGTGCAGCAAGGGATTCTACTGGATTCGGGGTGTTGGGGTAGGGGAGGAGTTGTAAGTGGAATTATTGGACAACCATGAAACTTGAATGAATTCCAAAAAAATACCAGAGTCACGTATCAGTGTGAATGTTCTGATTTGATGGTTGAATTCGGTTAAATAGGACAAGATCCTTTAAGTATGAATTACACATAAAAATATTCAGGAGTAAGTAACAATACTATCTACCAAATGATTCTGAAAAAAAGATAGTTCTGGTACTGTACTTCTTTCTGAAAGTTTATGCTTATTTCAAAATTTTAAAAATTTTTATGAAAGCTTTCCCAAGCATTTGAGTGAAATTATTTTCAAAATATTCATATACAATAAATTGAAAACCAATTTTCCACATCTGCTCCATTAATTTACTATTTAATTAGGAAACATCATTCTAATGATTTAGAAAGTAATATAATCATTTTTTTCTATTTGACATGATTCATTCAATAAATCACCAATGAGTACATATTAATGAAGGTAATAAAATCATGGCAAAGAATAAAGTAGACAGTGTCTTAATCCTACTGAGTTTTCATTCTGTGGAGGGGATGGACAAGAAAGAATTTCAGATAGAGGTTGTGATAGGAAGAAAACAAGGGGAAGTGACAGAAAGTAGGGTAAGAGAGAGCGATTTTAGAGAAGATGGTCAGAGAGAGGTTTTCTGGGAAGGTGATACTCAAACGATGAAAACCAACCATGAGAAAATCTGGACAAAGGGAAACACCTTGTACAAAAGCCCTAGGCAAGAACTGCAGTTAAAGAAGGGTAGCCAGTTTGGCCTGAAAGCAATGAACAATGGGAGATGATATGAAATGAGGCCCAAGGTGAGTTGCAGGGCCGAAGTCATGCTGGGCTTTGTGGGCTATGCTGAGAAGTTGGGGTTTTATCCTAAGGACAGTGGATAACCATGAAAGGTTTTGGACCTTTAATAATCTCTCTTACCTTTAAAAGACCACATTGTCCACGTTACAGGACAAATGGATTGGGGTGCAAGAAAGAGATACAAGAAAGCAAAGTCATAGTTTAGGAAATTATTGCAGTACAAATGGGAACTGATTTGTAATCAGTGTAAAAACCAGTATAATAGTTTAGACTAAAAGAAGTATACAGACTAGGAATGTACTTTGGACATTTTATAAAGTACTATGTACTTTTGGTTGAGCAAATTCTACATTATCTCAATCAACTTCTACCCCTATTAGTACTTAACTCTCCAATTCTGTCAAGAATAAAGTAATTAGGAGCCTTGAACCTAGTTAGACCAAAAGTAAGTATAAAGCAAAGTAAAAGTGCACAAAGAAAGGGCTCCTTTTGATATAGACTTCCTTCAATACAATGGCTGCTCTACCCTATTGAGAAGTGCTAAGTAGTACTGGTGTTTGAAAAAGGCGTTAACTCATACAAAATGAGCACAAATCTGTCATTTGAAGCAATAAGGGAGAATACATTTACAACTGGAAAAACAGAAAATGAGATGTTAGGAACTCCATAATCCTGAAGGTCTGTGTGGTGAGTTGGGGAAGAGAAACAGAGTTTGAGAAAATCAGAATGTAAGACAAGCACTCTGGAAATTCTATCAGAGGATACAGTACAATAACCAGCTAAGAAAGGATGTGCTAAACTATCGGATTTGACTAAAACCTAGAGAAATACATACCTGGAGCCCACTCTAACCCACAAACTTTGCAACATCAAATGGTCTACCCAATTAACTTTCCCTGCTGAGGGCAATGATCTTTGAAGCAAAGAAATCCAGAACATACCACTGTGAAGAATATTTGGGTTTTTTTTTCTAAATTCCCCTTACCTGCATAAAAGCATACCCTCCCAAAAGAATTCATCTGACATAAACCCACTCCTTCAGAACTTTCATAACCAGGGAGGATTGACTCCTATCACCAGAGACAAGATATGGCACCAGGATAAGAAACTGCCTAAACAGACATTATCACAAAACTATCACATCATCCATCTGTTCTTCTAAAGGCTCATTTATCTTTCCTAAAAGGCATTTGTTTTCCCAGAAGAACCTTTCTCCCTTTCCCCTTCTCCTATTAAGATGGTATATAAGCCCCCAATTCTAACTGCCTCCTGAGTCACATTTTCTGCGAACACCCATGCACATATACAAATAAAAACCTGTCTTTTCTCTTCCTGATCTTTTATCAGTTTTATTAGCAGGCCTCCAATCAGCAACCTAAAAGGGTAGAGAAAAATTTTCTTCACTAATAGAAAAAATAAAAAGAATGTCTTTTATAAGAAGAAATCTGGTTTCATCAAGTTTCTCCCAGATAAAGGACAAAACCCATTCCTCATACAGTTGTTATTCTCACAATTTATACATTTTTAATAGATATTTTATACCCCAACTAGATTTTACAAAAAATTTTAAGCAACACACAACAAAAACACATCTAATAAAATAGTAAACTATAGGGGCGCCTGGGTGGCGCAGTCGGTTTTGCGTCCGACTTCAGCCAGGTCACGATCTCGCGGTCCGTGAGTTCGAGCCCCGCGTCGGGCTCTGTGCTGATGGCTCAGAGCCTGGAGCCTGCTTCAGATTCTGTGTCTCCCTCCCTCTCTGCCCCTCCCCCGTTCATGCTCTGTCTCTCTCTGTCCCAAAAATAAATAAACGTTCAAAAAAGAAATTAAAAAAAAAAACAGTAAACTATCAATAATAATAATAAATCATTCTTGGAAAAATTTAAGGTATGTGTAGGGAGGGAGTTAAGTGAGCATTCAGATAATAAGTGTTTATATAATTCATTTTTCTCTCTAAGTTAGCCAAAGAGATAAGGAAGTTATGATTGACTTTTGTTGTTAAAAAGGGAGAAACAAAGATGAAATGGCTGCTCAGATAAAGCAGGACTTTTCTTTGCATTTAGAACTAAATGCAAATTCTCACATGGGACTTACCTAATGGGGCACTGATCCATGTTATAGGCAACTTCCTTAATAGCATCCCCCTTAATAACATGCAAATGTAGTATCAGATTTCATAAGGATGTTTCTTATAGCATTCCCCCAAGAAATATAGGAATAATGGCTCAATGGAGGCAGTACTTAACAAAAGGTCAAAGTGGGCAAATTAGCTAGTTAGCATCTCCATTTGTCAAGCATTCTCTCTCCTGTCTTACTGGTGTGACTCAACTTCTTAAAGCTTTATCATCCCTGGTTATATTGATCAACAGAATTGGACAGAAGCCAGAGCAGGAGTTCCTCAGGTCTTCAGAATATGGCAGGTCTTACATTTGGTACATTTCCAAAAATATATACAAATGGCAAATCCTTAAGGAAGCACAACACTTGAAAGCACAGTTTCGTGCTTGACTAGTATCTACCATGATTAAGAAGCAATCAAGATGACAGAGGGGGAGAAATTTAGCTGGACGTGGTCTAGGCTAAGATAGTGACTCCAGCTCTGGCTCTCCAAACACATGACCTTTGAAAAGTCATTTTTCTTCTGCGTCCCATCCCTAAAGTATCTAAAAATGCTATGGGAAAAGTCAGATTTATAGAAAGAAACATCAAGAACTAGAAGAAGTGTATTCCTTTCATCATTAGCCAGCACTAACCCACTACTTGTCTTCCAAGGAGGAGCAAAGCTACATTCCTAATACAGCAGAGCATGTGAACAATGAGCAACCAGTTGAGGCAATTCATTTGAAAATATGTCACTTTCTAGAGGGTTACAAGTATGAACTGGAGAAAAAAAAAAAAAAAGAATGATTTTTGTCCTTGAGACTCAATGAAGTATTTTCTAGGAGGATGTAATAAAGTCAAAAGTATGGAATATGGAATGTTCAACAGATGGTTCTATTTTTTTATTACATGCAAAGTGAAAACGTCTCAACAATCATGAAGTGAAAGAAACAAAAGTTAACAGGTAATTTTGTCCACATGTTCAAAATAGAGCTGCAAAACTTACTTCTCTTTCTCTGATTGCTTCCAGGAAATGATTTCTCCCAGTTTGCCTTTTGGTAATGAGATACAGAAAACTGTGTTACCGTCACTCGAAAACTGTTTGACTAGTTAGTTGGCCAACCAGTTAGTGGTTCTAAAACCAAAGAGGCCACTTAAAGGAAAACCAATTAAATAGGTAGCTTCCTTTTGAAGGAAGGTATTTAAGCACTGTGATTAAAAATGTTGATCTGGATAACAGCCATTTAGAGGGCCTTAACATTCACACACAATGGAGGAAATTCTCTATTTTCCCATTCCTTTTCGTGGAAGGACAGAGTACACTGTCAAATCCAGTGTGTGTGCGTGTGTGTGTGGTTTTTTTGCATGTGGGGGTGGGGGGTAGGTGTATATGTGTGTGGGTTGCCATATAAGGATGCATGCTCATGGATCTACCCACAAATAACAGTACCATAAAGTAGAATCTCTCAAACAGTCTAAAACAGTTGATGTGAATCTATCCCAAAGTTATAACTCATAGGAACCACATTAACAGAATCGTGGCTATCCCCTACCTCTGGTTCTCTATATACCTCCAAGAGTTGGCCAAAATACATTTTTTATTCTATAGATAGTTATCATTTATTATAAATGTGTCATATCTTCTCAAGCAGATTCAAAGCAAATATTATGCCTTGTTTTTAATGAGAACTCAATACACATTTTAATTAAAAATAAACATTTTAATTACAAATTTAAAAAATAAAAGCAATGATCTGGAGTCAAAATGCCTGGGTTTAAACACTGGCTTGGTGATGACAAAAAGCAATTTACTCACCTCTTTATACCTTTGTTTCCTTGTCTGCAAAATGGGGGTGGTAACGAAGAGCACATCATTAGGCCATTTTGAAGATTAAAAAGCATAACTCACACAAAGTGCTTGAAGTAGGCTCTGCTTTATAGTAAATGCTCTTAAATGTTCAGTGCAATGATTCTATCTTTAACAGAGTGACCTGGGTTCCTAAGTTAGGCG
Organism: Herpailurus yagouaroundi; assembly: GCF_014898765.1. NCBI lineage: Eukaryota > Metazoa > Chordata > Mammalia > Carnivora > Felidae > Herpailurus > Herpailurus yagouaroundi. The sequence continues at coordinate 28,790,092 of NW_024412407.1, forward strand.
CCTATCCCAAAAGGTGATCCCACTAGGTAATTGCTGAAAAACACAAAAGGAAATCTTCTGCTGATTTAGTCTAAACTAGACTCAGAAATTCAATTGTTTCCATTCCCAAAGACCCTTATTTATTCTGAATAAATTTTCTCCCAAAAATGTTTTCCCCTCAAAATTTTCATTTCAACATTGCAAGTGTAGCTTAAATTTACTTTGGCTAAAGAACATTCCATCTTACAGAAACACATTTTTAAAATATAATTAAAAGAAACAATGAGATTCCATATGGGGAAAGAAGACAATGAAAATGTGTTCACGATCTGAACTTCATAGATTATAGTTGGAATGTTTGTACAGCTGCACTATTTAATTGGTTTGCTATCTTCTCAGAATTATGAGCAATACAAAGGGAAGATTGCTAGGCTGTTCTTTTTATCCTGTGGAAAGTTAGGGGAAAACTAGTTGCAGAAAAAAGCTTAGTTTACAGATGGAGGCAATCAGTTTACCTTGAATTTGGTGGGATTCAGGGAAAGTGTAGAAAGTTCTAGAACACGGATTGCAGGAACTTCCACATATTCTGTGCTTATCAAGAATGTGGTTGTTGTACCCAGAAAAGGATGAGCAAAAGTGCACAAAATGAGGCAATAAAACAAATATAGAAATAAAACAGGGGTATGCCACCTGCTCCCACAATTGAACCCAAATCCCATTGATGGGTAATCTTGAGCCATTTAACCAGATTAAATCCTCCGCAGAAACCCTACACTCTAATCTCCCAAAATAAAATTTCCCTCCCTTGAACTCAACGATTTCTATAAACTTCATCCACCTTCCAGATTGAACAGAAATCCACAACTCCCCATGTAGAGTAAATCCAGATGCATACCAAGTCACTATTGCAGCTGAGAACAGTAGAGCATTACTTTCTTCTGAATTCTTGTGTCTCTATATCCAGGTAAGGAAGAGCTAATGGAATTCCAAAACATAAAGGTCATTAACAGCAAGAGGCTGTGAGATCTGGGTTCAGTTCTTAGCTCAGTTACCAACTGGATCATCTTGGGCAAATAGTACATCTTCTCTGAGACTCAATCTCTTCAGTTGTAAAGTAGGTATAAAAACATCCTTGCCTAAGAGTTTATTGAGAAGATAAAAAGAGGCAATAGATGTTGAAAGTCTTTGTAAACTTGAACATGCTGCTGGCATTTGTTACAATGGTCATTTGGTTAGATTTCTATAATGTGGTTTATCTCCCTCAAAAATACTGTGATTTTCTTGGGAGCAGGTACTGTTTTCTCATCTCTTCTATATTCACCAATTTCTTGAGAGGATAACTTCATAGAATGTACAGGAAGAACACTGAACCTCAAGTCTTGGGTTTTCATTTCTTCCATGAATCATTAAATCTCTCTAATACCAGTTTCCTTGACTTAGAAGTTTATTTTCTCACATAACAGGAGTCCAAAGGTAAGGCACGCTTCAGGATCAATTAATTCAATAGCTCAAAGATGTCATCAAAGATCACTTTCTCTGTTTTATTATCCAGAGCATCACCTTCATCCTAAGACTCGTCAAGAAATGATAGCCATCAGTAACTGGGGCCACATATTTCCTCATTCACTTTGACTTTAAGGTTGAATATTCTCCTTCTCACAGGAAGTTCACCAATAACAGCCACCAGGGAAACTGTCATAACACATTGATTGGCTGAGACTATGGTTCTCCATCACAGCTGTACTTTAGAAACACTTAGGAAGCAATTTTTAAAACTCCAAGTTCCCCACTTTCAGAGACTCTAATTCACTTATATCTGGGTGGGACTGGAACATTTTTTTAGGAACACCTCAGATGATTAAAAAAAACATAGCCAGGGATGAGAAACACCACTTCAGAGTAATTAGGATGCACCCATAAAGCTGAGGATGGGGATATTTAGAAGGTAACCAAGAAATAGATACTGTAGTGAATACAGCTGCACAGTATATATCCCTTTAAATGTCCAAATGGTACATGTGCATATTAGACATTCAACAGTAAATAAAGTGAATTAATGTTGTTTTTGCTGGCTACTTAATAAAGAATGATCACAGCAAACAGAACAAGAGGAAGAGCCTAACCCCTGAGTGAAGCACTAAGGACAAAATCCCCTTTACCAGTCCCAGACCAATATTCTCACAGGAATTTCTAAGATAGGTCAGACATAAATGCACTACACCAAGATAAAACAGGAGGTCCATTAAGTCCAATGTGAAGGACCATATAGCCCAGAAGTCAAGATAAAAGTTGCCATTCAGGAATCTAAACAGATTTTTTAAGTCAGTATCAGGGGACCATGAGGTGACAATGATCTGAGGCAGAAGCTATTTCTATTAAGAAAGGAAGTTATTCCAGGGGCGCCTGGGTGGCTCAGTTGGTAAGCTTCCAACTCTAGGTTTCAGCTCAGGTCATGATCTCATGGCGTCATGGGTTAGAGCACCACATTGGGCCATGTGCTGGCAGTGAGGAGCCTGCTTGGGATTCTCTCTCTCTGCCGCTCCCCCACTCACATGTCTCTGTCTCTGTTTCTGTCTCTCAAAATAAATAAACTTAAAAAAAAAAAAAGAGTAAGTAAATAATCCCAGAGGATAGGTAACTCAGAACCTATGGAAGAGAACCACTGTGGAAATGAAATTATGTAGAAATGGTACAAGACAGGACACCAGTTGCAGATACCCTTCAGGTCAAACTGACTCTTCATTTTATAGAAGTACAGAGAAGAAAAGGAACTTTTCCCTAAGTAACAGTACGGCAGAGAGATGAACTACTTGAGACCTCTTAATAAGCAATACTCCTCATTATTGTGCCTTTACCAGTGTTTTTCTTGCCAAGGTGCAAGGCTCATGACCTGCAAACCAAACACTTAGGTTCTAGCCAAAAGGGAATTAAAAGTACCAGAACACAACGACTCAAAACCACCCCATCAAGCAAATATGTGGTAAATGAAAGTGGGGAAATGTAGTACAGACATTCCAATATGTCTCAAAAATAAGATATAAGGCAAGCAATGATGTAAATGTTTTATCAAATGGCGTTAGTAAGGTCATTAATGATGTCTGAATATTGGCAACTGGGGGCGTCTTGGGTACACAAGCAGAATCGCACAGGACACAGTCCTGGCAAAGTTACAAATAGGAAGCACTTGTGCAAACATTATGTGACAATGTCCCATTGGGAAAGGCATGAGTGTAGTCCAAAAAGAAATGTTTGTCCAGTCTAAAGAAGCAGTTAGCTTATTCCTGACCACTTGTACAGGCATTCCATTGAACGGTCCCAGAGTCAAATCGTCAACAGATTCTATCTGGCAGCTAATGATAGAACAACCTTCTAACATGTACCACTTACACACAAACGAGAATCAGGAAGCCTTTCTGTATGAATTGAACTTTTTATCTTTCAAGAGGCTTTGGTCTCCTGTCTTGGAATTGAATTTGTATTATAGCAAAAATCTTGGAAAGGTTCTCCTACCCTTCTCATTCTCATTAAGAGCTCAATGTTATGTATTTTTCCCTCTTTGCAAGGAGAAGAGTAGAGGGAGTTTTGTTTTGTTTTTTAATGTTTGTTTATTGTTGAGAGAGAGAGAGAGAGAGAGAGAGAGAGCACGAGTGGGGGAGGGCCAGAGAGAGAGGGAGACACAGAATCTGAAGCTGGCTCCAGGCTCTGAGCTGTCAGCACAGAGCCAGATGTGGGGCTTGAACTCACGAATCGTGAGATCATGACCTGAGCTGAAGTCGAATGCTTAATTGACTGAGACACCAAGGCAGCCCAAGGAGGGAGTTTGTAATGAGAAAGTCTGGTTAGTAAAAATAATGTGGCTTTGAAAACAAGAAAGAGAATTTAAGACAAAAATGAGATACTCTTCTCACTAGAATTCATTCAGCCAGTATGTCTAAGAATCTATGATAAGCCAGACACCATGACAAGGGCTAAGATCATGAAAAGTATTCTGTTGACCAACAGCGAAAAAAGGTCACTAATATGAATTTGTGGATCAAAGCTTAGGATGGTGATGGAGGAAAGGCATTTGAGCTGAAATAACAGTTCATGAAAATTCTGGCAGTGGTGTTATGATGGATTGTAGAAATAAAGGGGTGGGAAACGGTGATAAATTTTTTGTGCCTATAAATTTAAGTTAGTACATGTACCATTTGCTCCTTCCAAAATTTTAAATGATCTTCAAATTTGTAAATCTGAGCACTTTAAGTTGTTAATATATCAGTGGCATTAAGCCACAGAACATATGTCAAAAATTGGCTCCAAATTTATGTCTTTCAAGAAAGTCTTCCCTTCTCCAATCACTCTGCAGCTATCCCCTTGGTGCCCATTTATACCATTTTATACAATGTGATAGATGGATTGCAGAGGGGTAAGCCCACATACTCAAACCAGTTATGCTCATAACCTGGCTCTAAAACTTTTAAGCTGTGTGGTTCTAGATTTTCTCTGTGAGTAATTTCTTAAAAGCCCTCATCACAGTTCCTGGCACAGGAAAAAACAGTAAATGGTAGGTATTATTATTTATAGTTTCTTTGCTGTTTCAAATATGTCTTGATTCATTTTATAGACGTCTCAATAGATGTCTGTTAAATAATCATATTAAATAAGCATGTTAAATAAGTATTTCTATTATATTGTATTGGGTTAGGTAGATTAGAGAATTACATTGGCTTAAGGATCATGTGTGCCTACATCCATGAACTTTAAGATCTGACATGCTCAGGCTCACAGGAAAACCCAGGCACTGATGTGACTCTAACCTCAAATACTCACAATTTCAGTCCTAATAAGATATAAGAAATGAAGGATAACTTCTTGATAACCATTTTAGGGAGAGAAGACATAAAAAGACTATCAAGTATAAACTTCATGATAAGTTTCTGGTACTCTAATCAAACTCTGTCCCTGGAGTGATGATAGAGGGGTGGAGCCAGACACACGTGTGGAGGAGGACATCTGTAGAGCGCTGTCTGGGCTCTGGTTGGAGGCTCAGGGCTCCAGGGTACCTGTGGTTCACGCTGGATCCTGAGATATTTGCATGAAGCCAACATAAGGTTATTTCTAAAGTTAGAAAACTATATGGATGACTTCAGGGTCTTGGGGACACTGCTTGGTGAATCCACGGCTCCGTAGCTTAGAGTCCCTGAAGTGTGAACATTAATAATCATGCAAGGCAATGAAAGGCCTTCTACCATTTTATTTAACTTCCCATGGAGGCCTTCCCCCCTCCGCCGCCAAACAGTATTTGATACCTGAGCTTCTTGGAAACTTAACAGAATTCTTGACTAAAATATCTATATATATTGTCTAGCAATCCTGCTGTGAAATATGATAGCACGATACAGAAAATAATTTCTTTGCCTTCACCATGGTTCTAATGAAAATAAAGACACACTTGACAATAAAATAAAATAGTGTCTAATGAAAATAAAGACATTACGGAGTCAAGCACAGGATTGTTTTTGTTTGTGGAGGTGGTGGCATTTAGAAGAGGGGAATTGTTTTTTTTCAATAGCACAATACTTTGCAGCCACTAATTCATCATTCCATTTAATCCACCCTGGGTCCCCTGAGGCTTAGCACAAGATTCTTGAAAATCTGTGATAACTGTCAAAGTACTTTGGGTTGAACACGACATACCTGGACACAGCTGAGGGGAAGGAAGGTGGGAGTGGAGATGATAAGAATTAAGGTACAAATAGCTCTTCCTAAAACCAGAGGTTTCCTGCAATAAAATCCAAATGGTTCTCCTTATTTTCTCTCGACACACCTTTTTAAAACATTGATTCAAAAGATTTTCTTGCTTACTTTCTTATATTTTTCTTTTTAGAGAGTGAACTTGTGGCACACTCTAAAGACGTGTTGTCATTGGCACACAATTAACTTGTATTAAACAAACACAGTGGTGGCATTTTCAATTGCAGTCAATGTACACTGAAGGGGAGGAAATGAATAGTCGTCCCATTACAAATCACCCAGAGTCTCTATAGACACTCTTTTCACATAAGTGTGAAGTGAAAAAACCTCTAGGTTCCTCCTATGCATTTTTTAAAAATAAATTATCTCATAAACTGGTTCCAAATGTGGTTTTTAGGTAGTAATGTGTTGATAAATGTTATCAGTCAGCTATCATTTGTAGTCTTCATCCCTCCTTTTTTTTTTTTAAGTTTATTTATTTTTGAGACAGAGAGAGACAGAGCATGAACAGGGGAGGGGCAGAGAGAGAGGGAGACACAGAATCCGAAGCAGGCTCCAGGCTCCAAGCCATCAGCCCAGAGCCCCACGTGGGGCTCAAACTCACGGACCGCGAGATCGTGACCTCAGCTGAAGTTGGACACTTAACTGACTGAGCCACCCAGGCGCCCCCATCCCTCCTTTTTTTAAAAAAAAAAAATACTGTTTATTTATTTTTGAGAGAGAGAGAATGAGCAGGGGAGGGGCAGAGAGACAGGGAGACACAGAATCAGAATCAGAAGCTCAAACTCACAAACTGTGAGATCATGACCCTAGCTAGACAAAGTTGGACACTTACCCGACTGAGCCACCCAGGTGCCCCCATCTCTCCTTTTAAATATTCCTAAAGTGACTGATTTCAAGCTACCACCATGACGCCCCCACCACCATGTTGGAAAGAGAGGCACACAATCAGCTCTCAGAAGCTCACATCGAACCCACTCCAATATACCCAGACACAGACACCAAGACTGATGGAAAAGATGAGGTACACACAGCCCCAAGGTTCAGCTGTTACACCAACATTTGGAGAGGTAGGTGGGTATCAAAATCATTTTTTTTTCCTCTGCCTCACTGGAAAGTTTTCTGGTAGTGGACAATTATCTCAGATCCTGGTATAGGAGATATATCAAGAACAACTTTAAAAAGTGGAGGGGAGTTACGGGTGTGCTCAGTGGTCCACATGACATCTTAAGAACTCTGATTGGTATTATTATTGACTAGGAAAAAAAAAAGCACTTAGCATAAATTAACCTAGGGAATTCTCAATTCTCCCTAAGGAGTAAGTAGGCAGTAAGTGTGAATTCCATTTTATAGGAAGCTCAGAGCTTCTGAGAAGAAATCAAGTTGGGCAATAGAACCATTAAGCGGCAGTAATCCTTTTCAGCTGCAGAGTAGAAGAGGCCCTCTCCTCTGGGAAAAATAACTAATCTTTATTTCCCCATACACTCCAGTCTTAATTCAGTTGTTCCACTTAAACTCAACCTATTTTTCACCCAGCAGGTGCTTGAGGACCTGGATAGTCTAAACTAGAAGCAGCAGCTGCTGTGAATTTGAATTTTCTTTTCACCTCTTCAAATATTGCCACCAATCCTAAAATGTTTGGTTAGAATAAAGTGCGGCCCTATGAAATACACCGTATTAGTGAAAAACTAAAATTTGTCTTTCTTGCCCAACATTCATCGGCCAAAAGAATAAAAAAAATTTTTTTTCTCCTCCCCCAGATATACCTTTGTGTTCTCCATGCCCTGGGAAGAGAAGTAACCAGTTTTGGTTCAGACCCACTGGGGTAGATTAGGCTCTATGTGCTCAGAGGTAGAGGGTTTGAAGGGTTTTGCCCCAAGGGACCCTGAAGAGAGTTGGATGTCCCAGGACTGGAAGCTGGGGGTGATGGTGTCCATGGCAGGTGGGAAGCCAGGAGCAGAAGATACCTGCATACCAGCCTCTCACAGCACCTTGAGAAGCAGGAGCACTTCTTAAAATTAACAACTCAAGCAATGACAGATGTTGGCAAGCATGCAGAGAAAGAGGATCTCTTTTGCACTGCTGGTGGGAATGCAAATTGGTGCAGCCAATCTGGAAAACAGTATGGAGGTTCCTCAAAAAATTAAAAATAAAACTACCCTATGACCCAACAATTGCACTACTATGTACTTATCCAAAGAATACAGGAGTGCTGATTAATAGGGGCACATGTACCCCAACATTTATAGCAGCACTATCAACAATAGCCAAAGTATGGAAAGAGCCCAAATGTCCATCGACTGATGAATGGATAAAGAAGATGCGGTGTGTGTGTGTGTGTGTATGTATGTATATATACATGTATATATACATACATACACACACACACAATGGAATATTACTCAGCTATCAAAAATAATGAAATCTTGGGGCACCTGGGTGGCTCAGTCGGTTAAGAGTCTAACATCAGCTCAGGTCATGATCTCGCACTTCATGAGTTCAAGCTACACATCAGGCTCTGTGCGGACAGCTCAGAGCCTGGAGCCTGTTTCAGATTCTGTGCCTCCTTCTCTATTTGCCCCTTCCCCACTCACACTCTGTCTCTCTCAAAAATAAATAAACATTAAAAAAATTTTTTTAAATAAAATCTTGCCATTTGCAGCAATCTGATAAAACTAGAGTGTATTATGCTAAGCGAAATAAGTCAGAGAAAGACAAATATCGTATGACTTCACTCATATGTGGAATTTAAGATACAAAACAAATGAACATAAAGGAAGGGAAGAAAAAATAATATAAAAACAGGGAGGGGGACAAAACATAAGAGACTCTTAAATACAGAGAACAAACTGAGGGCTGTTGGAGGGGTATGGGTGGGGGGATGGGCTAAATGTGCGATGGGCATTAAGGAGGGCACTTGTTGGGATGAGCACTGGGTATTATATGTAAGTGATGAACCACTAAATTCTACTCCTAAAGCCATTATTACACTACATGTTAACTTGAATTTAAATAAGATTTTTAAAAAAGAAAGTATTTCTAACTTCAGATTGGACAAATTATTTAACCTCTGTGGGCCACGGTTCCTCACCTAAAAGTTGTGTATTCAACGAGATGATCCCTAAGATTCCTGGCAGCACTAAAATTGATTCCAAGATATTATGAAATCCCAAAAACAAAGGAAAAGAGAGAAATTGTTCTCACTCTATTGTCCACCCAGCTGGATTTATCAGATTAAGATTGTGAGTTATAAATAAAGGAAGAAAAGACACTGATACAATACAGAACTTGCACTTGGAGGAAGTACATTTTTCATCCATATGGATCTTAAATCATTTCACGTGCTAACAAATAATTAAACAGCCTATGTATAGAAATGATTTTGCCCATTCATCCACTTTTCTCCATAACAGTAAAAATAACTTTATTGCTTTATTATAAAACTGTATTCGAATAAAAATAGGGAAATGCAATCCTCAACATTTTCTGAGATCGAGCTCTGTGTCTCCATAAGCCCAAACAGCAATACACATACGCACAAAGGTAAGAGTGCCATCTGCTGGCTTAAATTGTCTAAACATGTCTTGCTAACGATACAATAAAAAAGTTACTCCACAAATAACTGCTAAAACTTGACTCTACATCTGCTTCATGAAAGCTCTGAACTTTCTATAACATGATATATAGAGCCTAAAGAGAAAAATCATTTGTCCTAAAGCCCAAAATACACAAAATATATGAACAAAGTATTATTCCTGAATTACCTAACTACTTACTTTCATCATAACCTACAATAGTGACCACATCAAGAAGCTATAAGCTTAGGTTATAAAGTAAGTAGACAGTCTTTCCTTAAGAGCTTTTAAGAAAGCTAGAATATCTGGAATGTTTATGCAGTAGGATATAGTGTCAATTGTCAAAAGTTTCATCAGTTTGACAGCAACAAAGGAGGAAGCTTATTAACAGGCTTCAAATAAGGAAAAAACAAAACACAGTTAAGATGAAGTCATCTGTCTGATATAACCATCATTTCATGCTTGCACCCTGGCATCAGTGGGCAGATGAGGGCCAGAATTAAGCACTTACCAACTCTTTCCTTCATGAGGTGCTGTGATATTAACATCAGGGCCTCCAAATTCATTCTTATTCCTCTTAATCCCCTCAAAATCTCCTTCAGAACATATTCTCTTTTAAGGCAACCCTTTATAGCAATGGAGCTGCTCAGAGAATGTCTCACATAAAAATGAAACATCCCAATTACTTACACCAATAATGGTGTAAGAACCCAGGAAAACCTATTCCATTGCCTAAAATGTTGGATAACTGCTTAGCACAAACCTGAAATTATCTAAGGATCTGTATGACGTGACTGGAATACTTTTTATTCAAAAAAGTACACCAAACTTCCTATGCATAAAGCATTTAACCAGAAGAAAACAATCATTCTACATAAATGAGATTCAGTATTGCCAAGAAACCAAGAGATGAACTAGCACACTGGTTAGCATCCTTGGCATGCCTCTTAATTTTCTGCCTTACCTGTATCATGAAGATCATCTCATGACAATTCACTAATTTGGGACACTAAAGGTGTTTATAAAGGTCTCATGATGCCATGCTGTGAGGTTGTTTGGGAAAGACCAATTATTAAAATATTGTATCAAGTAACTAGTATATTTTAAGTGAATTTAGTCAGGGACATAAACAAAATACATATGGAAAAAAAACACAATATACTCACTGTTCTTTTGCTGAAAGATGGTATCAACCACACTACTTCCTCCATGTACAACTATGAATGAGTGTAAGTAAGCTACACTACAGATTACACACAGTCTGTATTCTGGATTAAAACTATTTAATGATCAAAGTTAGTGTCAGTGACATATCTTCACACATGTTTCATCACTGGTACCAGGATGTAAGAATGCAGCTGTCTGAGGCTCACATACTGCATTTGTTCTCTGACAAAGTCTTTAGGTCACTTTGCCAGTCTCCACCAAACTAGTACTTGCCAAAAGTACGAATGACAGAGCCCCAAATAATGGACTGCATCCATCAGAGTGCAGGAAACCACTCACGGGTTTACACCAAGCTAATGATAATAGACAACCTGGAGGAAATTACTTCATGTAAAACATGCCATTCCTCATACTTACTCAACATTGAAAACCATCACAGATCAATATCAGACCAGAAGCAACTTAGATCTGTATCACACTCCATAACAAAATATTCTCTCATGTATTATTTCATTTGTTTTTCAAGATGCCCTCTGAGAAAGGCAGGCTATTTTATAAATTGAAAACATTGATGCAATTTTTCATTAGTAAACAGCTATGAGGTTTCTCCACTTGAGTAATGTTTACCCTAAGACTAAAACCGCAGTAGAGCTTGTCAATAATATACTAGTAAACCCTAAACCATAAACTATAGATTGACATAACCCAATGAAGCACAATGCTGGTGTCTGCCAGAAATATCACAGACTCTGTTGATGGAATTCATCTATTAGCCAAATGGCTGACACTGCCACACACAGCAAGAAATGCCAATGAACAGGTGCCCAAAGTAGACCGCTCTCTCTAGACCAGAAGATGTCAGCAAGGAGTGAAAAAACTTGAGTGACACCAATGAAACCTTTGTTTTTTGAATATATCAAACTCATTTATCGGTACCAAAATATATTTGAGATTATCTAGATGAAAAAACAGAAACTCCAAAAGGTTATATTTTATCAAGTTCCCACAGTTAGTCAGCAGACCCAAGACTAGAACTCAGTCGTAACCCTGAGTCCATTAGGGTTGCAGATTGAAACAATGTGAAAGAATACAGAATAATTCATCACAATGGTAAAAATAAAAATATATGTGGCCAATACACTAGTAATCAAAGAATTTTCAATTTAAACAAGATACTATAATTCACCATTTAGTGCTGCTGAGAATTTAATTACTAAGAGCATGAGAAACAGGGGTGCCTGGGTGGCTCAGTCGGTTAAGCATCTGCCTTCAGCTCAGGTCATGATCTCATGGTTCATGAGTTTGAACCCCACATCAGGCTCTCTGCTGTCCAAGCAGAGCCCGCTCCAGATCTTCTGTCCCCCTCTCTTTCAGCCCCTCCCCTGCTTGGGCTCTCTCGCTCTCTCTCTCTCTCTCTCAAAAATAAATAAAAACTTAAAAAAATTTAAAATTAAAAAAACAAAAATATTTAAGAGCATGAGGAAACTAAACAGACTACCTACATAAGCAGCATGTGGAAAAGTAAAGTGATTCAACATTTAAATTTAGATATAAAGACATAGATATAGATGATACAAAGATATATCCTTAAGAATATACAAATATCCATACCCTTTCATCCAATAATCCCATTTCTAAAATGCATGCAGAATAATTTATAACTCTTACTATAGTTGATTAACTTATTAAAGTTATAGTTATAACTATTTATAAGTTATAGTTAATTGACTTATTAAAGTTAATTACAACACATAATGGAAGCAATATGTCTACCTATATTAAATTAATAAAATTAAAATTAATGTTTGTCTCATTACAATTGTATACTATGCAGCCAAGAAAAATCAGGTTTTAGAAAAAGAGTTTATGATTTGAGAAAATACCTTAGGTACATTTTGATGTATTAATATATGTTGATATATATTGATGGGAAAAGTATTTATAAGAAATATGATAGATATGATCCTAATTAAGGCAATATTTGTGAATGAGCATATTTGGTAAATCCACAGTCAATAACACACATATAAAAAGACACTGAAGAACATGTAATAAGTAGTTATACCTGTATTAGAAATTATTGACTTTTTCCATCGTATGCTTTTCTATATTTTCTGCAATGAATACACATTTGGGTTTTCATACAAAAAAAATAATTTTGTTTAAAGTAACACAATGCGAGTTGAAACACAGCAATAAACTAGGACATGCTTTGACTGGGTCATTGGCTTCAGTGCTCCTAGGCACCTCAGTTGATCAAGGATTAGCACTTGGGCAATTTATCTGGCTCTTAGTTTTCTGGAAGTTAAGGCAAAAATAGAGTAGGAAGTTCCAATTTCTATCAACAGAAAACACATTATGCACAGTTCTTTTTTCCTGGAACTATAACTAAACAGGAATTTAGTATCATTCAAATCCTTATATAAAATACCTCATGAAATATACTGAGCAGGAACTTTACCTGTTATCTTAAAATTCAGTAGCTTTTAGGGCACCTGGGTAGCTTAGTTGGTTAAGCGTCCAACTTCGGTTCAGGTCATGATCTCACAGTTCATGGGTTTGAGCCCCGCATCAGGCTCTGTGCCGACAGCATAGAGCCTGGAGCCTGCTTCGGATTCTGTGTGTCCCTCTCTCTCTGACCCTCCCCCACTCATGCTTTCTCTCTCTCTCTCTCTCTCTCTCTCTCTCTCTCTCAAAAATAAACATTTAAAATTTTTTAATAAAAAATAATAAAAACTCAGTAGCTTTCTTTGGGAATCTTTTAGGCATCAATCCTATGATAAATCATATTCCACTATGTGAAATTAAATACAAATACAATTAAGTTGGAGATCTGTGTAATCTCAAGAGATAGGCCCTTTTAACAGTCCATTTTGGTAGCAAGTGTTTTTAATAAAACCATAATAATCTATCCTATAATGCTCTAATCTAGAGGATTCATTTCATCGGTTGTAACAAAGTCTGAGTTAGAAACAGAATGCTTCCTTTTATTTAAAAAGAATGTCTTTAATACCCCAAAATATTAAATTAAAACAATCACTTCAATCATTTCCCTAAGGGATAATAGGTAGTCAGTGTGTTTTTGCATGCTACAGACTGGAACACGTAACATGCTCTGAATCAATCAAAACACTTTTACCACAAATTTGAGAATGTCCTATATCAAGTGTTCGACTGCATTCTTAGCTACGGCATAACTAAAATTGTCTAGATTCAGGTAAACATGTCGACTTTACCCTAGTCTTAAATAACCATTCCACCAGTCATTTAATCAAAGGCAAAACCAAACCAAGGACTGAGACTTTCTCTTGGCCAGACTAGATATGCCAACCTCTCCTTCACCTACATCCTACACACTGTGTCGTTGCCCTCACTTTGCCTTGCTCCTATCCATGGCCAATTCGCTGTCCCGTCTACAGCTGTCTCCCACCAACTGTAGCACCAAAGGATATGTTTGGGAAGAACATTGCTCATAATGATATCTGTCTCCAAAAAGTTACGAGCATACCCCAGACATCCCTGTTTGCAAGTTGCTACCATTATTTTATTCAGCAAACGTTTTATTTTGTACCATGTACTAGTACAAAGTAATGTATAATATGGGTTAGAGAGAGATATGGGTGGAAATATGCAGAATACAGGGTTATAATTCTTATGGTAGCATTATGCATATGGTTCAATGAAGAGTAAACTGTCAAGTTTATCCAAATGAGAGTTACAAGTTCAATACTGTAAACTATATGTTCATATCCATCTTTTAGTGGCCTTCAAAGTGTTTTTGAAGTTTTACTGTTATTCCAGTATATTGGGATTTAAGGAGCAAGCGAATAGTTTGGCCATTTTTCTAGCTTTGATCGTCTTCTGTCCCACTCTCAGAGCACATATTCATACTTCACTATTTTATTAATATAGTTAACCGATACAAAACGGCACTACTTAAATGATCGGTATACAAAGGCATTAACACCCCTCTATTGCTTTTGGGGGTTTGGTGAATGTCTGTCATGTTTGTGACAATCCAGCATCTTTCGTACACTCTTTTTTCTGTCTGAACGTTTTCACACATTCTTAAATGTCTCTTCAACATTGAGCCAGAACGCCAATCTAGCTTTCGCAGCTGAGTAAAAGTATGTGATCCACCCACACAAGACTTCAGTCTGGGAAGCTGGTGACATGAGAAACTAGATGCAGATGTAATGCATCCTTCAGTAAGCGTGGCAGCAGACATATCTGGCTTTCTGGGGTCGGAAGTCCCAGAACTTCCAGGGTCCGGTCCAGTATCATCAGTGAAGTTGAAATGTCCAGGACAAACTGCAGTGTCTGTACTAAGTGGTGGTAGCATTGGTGCCTTTGCTAAAGCAGCCACTAAGGTCTGTTGGGGGCGTTATTTCCAGTTGTTCAGTGTCTGAACCGGACATGTCCAGTCTATTGGAGATTCTTTGATGAGCCAAATATATTTTAATAAGCTTCTTTCCTGCACAGTTAAGCTAAGGTGGATTTTGCTGTTTGAAACAGTGACACATTTCCAACGGCCACTGACTGAGGAGGGAGCCTTCCCTAAGGATATCTGATTCTTAGCCTCCCTAATAATCACGGAGCAATACCCCGGAGCACTCCACTTCCTACCCCTCAGGAATACAGACAACACATGAGTACTTGCAAACTCCCTTGGCAGCTTGCCGTCCTACTTACGCTTAGCTCAACAACTGGAGATGGCTTTTGGAAATGGACTTACATTTCTCTGCTTCTTGGTATGTACATCCTTTCACTCCCTTCCTCCAAATCTTAGCATATAACACTATTAATTTTCTTTACCTAAAGAAGCATCTGTTTCCACCTACTATTTACCTTCGAAGTGCAAGCCAGTTCTCTCTACAGTACAAAACATTTTTCCAGTTCCACAGTGGCTATTATGATAGCTGAATTTTAAAATATTTCCAAATTGTTTCTGAAAGTCTTCATGAGGAATTTAAACTTTACCTTTACCCATAACAGACCTGGTAATTTCATTCAGAAAAAAATTTTTCATACGTTAATCATATCACGTTTCCCTAATTGACTTACCCTGTTAAAGTGTCTGTTCATTGAGTTGATCCATTAATATAGATTTTACCAGCCTCTCTGACATCTGAATGGTTCCTTCTGGAATACCAGCTTTACTTGCTTGTTTTTGTACAGTATATTTTTACAAATAATAGGAGCTCAATGTTTTCACCTACAAACAAAGAAGTCTCCACAGGTTGTGGCTTTTTAACAAGTATAGGCATGTTTATGCAGAAGCATACATAAACACTAATTTTTACTCTGAACTCTTGGAATTTATCAAATTCATCAAGATGGGGCTGAAATTTTCTTTCATTGAAATATATGAAAGGCAGTGTACTTTCTTACACCACATACAAAAATAAACTCAAAATGGATGAAAGACCTAAATGTAAGACAGAAAGCCATCAAAATCCTTGAGGAGAAAGCAGGCAAAAAACCTCTTTGACTTTGGCTGCAGCAACTTCTTACTCAACACGTTTCCAGAGGCAAGGGAAACAAAAGCCAAAGTGAACAATTGGGACCTCATCAAAATAAAAACCTTCTGCAGAGCGAAGGAAACAATCAGCAAAACTAAAAGACAACCGACAGAATGGGAGAAGATATTTGCAAACGATGTATCAGATAAAGGGTTAGTATCCAAAATCTATAAAGAACTTATCAAACTCAACACCCAAAAAACAAATAATCCAGTGAAGAAATGGGCAAGAGGCACGAACAGGCACTTCTCCAAAGAAGACATCCAGATGGCCAACCAACACATGAAAAAAATGCTCAACGTCACTCATCATCCAGGAAATACAAATCAAAACGACAACAAGATACCACCTCACACCTATCAGAATGGGTAACATGAACAACTCAGGCAATGACAGATGTTGACGAGGATGTGGAGAAAGAGTATCTCATTTGCACTGCTGGTGGGAATGCAAACTGGTGCAGCCACTCTAGAAAACAGTATGGAGTCTCCTCAAAAAATTAAAACTAGAACTACCCTATGACCCAGCAATTGCACTACTAGGTACTTATCCAAGGGATACAGGTGTGCTGTTTCAAAGGGACACATGCACCCCAATGTTTATAGCAGCACTATCAACAATAGCCAAAGTATGGAAAGAGCCCAAATGTCCATCGGTGGATGAATGGATAAAGAAGATGTGGTGTGTGTGTGGGTGTGTGGGTGTGTGTGTGTGTGTGGGTGTGTGTGTCTGTAATGGAGTATTACTCAGCAATCAAAAAGAATGAAATCTTGCCATTTGCAACTACATGGATGGAACTAGAGGGTATTATGCTAAGCAAAATTAGTTAGAGAAAGACAAATACCATATGACTTCACTTATATGAGGACTTTAAGACACACAACAGATGAACATAAGGGAAGGGAAGCAAAAACAATACAAAATCAGGGAGGGGGACAAAACATAAGAGACTCTTAAATACAGCGAACAAACAAAATGGAGATAAGGATTACAAGCACTAAGAAGCATTAATCAAAGCACATATGGGGCACTAGTTCTTTATGTTACTGATATAGGTCAGCACGATTTCTGCTGTACAAGGGAGGGAAATGAAGTTTAGCATCATGCCTGGAAAAAAGATTAACACATATTTGGCCTCAAGAGTGTATGAGAATAATAGCAATAATTGACTGCTTAGGGCATGCTAAGCATTTCTCAAGAAATTTACAGGCATTATCTCATTTAATCCTACAACAACACCAAGATATATCTTTATAACCCATTTCACAAATGAGATACACAGAACTTAAGTAATTTTCCAAAGGTCACCACTGAATTTGGGACTCAAACAGGCAATCTAAGCCCAGAGCTTGTGCTTTATTTCTCTCCCGGGTCCTTGAAATTATTTGACATTCCATATTATAGATTTCTAAGTATGTGATTAAAGACATGAGAAAGAAGAAGGGAGGAAGGAAATGCTTAGAAAATCTCTAGCATAAGGAAATATTCCTCCTCGAGGATTTGAGCAATGATATTACCCTCAGTATGTATAAATAAATAAATAAATAAATAAATAAATAAATAAATAGTGAAGCGATATTACTCAAATGTTGATAAATACAAATCCTGGCAAAACAGCTTCCAGCTGTTCAAGCTAATTGCTTGGGTTTTTTGTTTTTTGGTTTTTTTTTTTTTTTTTTTGGACTCACTTGTTCAGAGAATTTGTGATATTTTTAGCTGTGTTTTCCATTTGCATCATCAACAGAGACTGAACAAGAAGACATTGCTTTAATAATCAAATCAACCACATCTCAATAATTAGCCACTTGCTTCAACATAAAACGTATTTCACCTGCAGTATATGGAATGGAGAATTTCTAAATTGTGCTTGCAAGGCTCATCAAGCTGCCCTGTGCCACAATAACTCACACGTACACATGCACTTGACCCTTGATAACCACCATGTTTCACATATACATGTATTTTTTGCCTGTTTCCTGATCACTAGAGTCCACAGAGTAGCTACAACTGTGAAGAAAGCACCCCTGGTAAGACAAACTTCCCAAAATAAGGAAAATAGATCACTTCTAAGAGCGGGGTTCCTTGCCATCATTAACTCAAACAAACAGGTATTGAGTGCCTAATTTGTGGTACAGGAATGGAGACAGGGCATAAATAAACACAGACCCTGTCCTCAAAGAGCTCTACCTAGTTTATAGACTAGGCAAGAAAATCAAATATTATGATGCACTGATAAATATTATAATCAAGAAAGCAAAAGACATTATGGAAGCCCAGCAGAGGCATTTAGATGGAGAATAAAGAGATAGAATATGAATTTCACCCCTGGCTTGAATAGGGAAACATTTCCAAAATAAAGCGTACTTGAACCAAATTTTAAACATTGAGAGATTTTAGCCAGGGTGAAGGGAATTCCAAGCCTAGAGAAGATTATTAACAGTCACCCTCAGAAAAGTGTATTGAAACAGCAAACTACAAGTAGGTTGATGTGACTCACTGACAGTGTGCATGTGGAGGTATGGTGAGTGACAGAACTGGAACAATTCCAAAAGCCACTTGCCCTGAAAAATATAGGATGTGAATTATTCGCTGATAGTCTCTGATACTTACATATCCCCTCAAGGATAAATAAGTGTATTCCAAAATACGTAGTTAGAAAACCACTGTACAGGTTTTGACTAAACATGGTAGACTGGACAAATAGAAGACTGAATAAATGAAACCCCACTAGTATAGTTAATAAAAATATACAATCCATAGGACAAGCATAGAATGGATACAACAGCAAATGAAAGATGTTAAAAACATTTAACAAGATGGAAAGCAAATGGATGGATGGTGAAATGACTTAATAGATGTGAGAAGGCTGAGGGCATTCAGAAGAAAAACAAATATGACCCATGACCAGCTGCACTGCAGAATCCAAGAAAAACATAGGAATTAGAGGCAACAAATAGCTATGAAAGTGGGTATGAGGGCTGTGGCAAGTACCCCTCATGCACCTTGGAAAAAGAAAGAAAATCTACTATGGAGAATGGGAACGAAAAAGGCTCTAAAAAGGCACAGCGGAGGGAGGACAAGAAGTACCATATTACAAACAAAGGGATGACTTCTACTACTCCCAAACATGAGATCAAAGGACTCTCTTTTGGAGAAATTAACTGAATCAAGAAGACGGATCTGATGTTTACACTGAATACTAAAAGACTGGTACAACTTTGAGCAGCGTGAGCAGGACATCCCAGACAGAAGGTAGAGCTTGTGCAGATACGTCATCATGAAGGAGTGTGGCAAGTCGGAAGAGTGGCAGGAAGCTCAGTGGGTTTAACAAATAGCGTGTGTCAGTTGGAGAAGGGTGAAAAAAAATCACACTGGGGAGAAGTTCAAGGTCTACCCATTAAAGGCTTTATATGTTAGAGAGACTGCATTGCCCATTGTATGCAAGAAGGGAGTTTCCATAGGAGAAGGACATGGTCAGATTTAGAAAGAAAAATATGGTTGTAGTATAAAAGATTACCAGGATTGAAGTAAACTATAGTAATGGAAATCCAGCTAGGGGACCGAGATTTTCTTATCTCAATGAGAAAAAACAGAGACTGAAGGTAATGGGATTGAGGAAAGTTAGGATTCCAGAGACATTTATAAGGTAAGACTGATGGAATATTTTTATACCTGGATATAAGTGTGAAAGGGAAGGTAAGGAGGCAAGGATGAAGCTTAGGTTTCTAGCTTAGGAATGATGGTGGCACTATTAACTATAGTAGGGAACATTACAGAAATTGTCACGTTGACAAATGAAAACAGTGCAGTAGATTCTGAGATACACAAAGTCTGAGTTACTCTAGGATATCTCTTCTGAGAGATGGAAACATTATCTACAATTCAAGAAAGTGAACTCATCTAGAGGTACAGATCTGATATTCAGCACCACGTGAATAATGAAGACGTGGTAGGAAATGAAAGCATATAGAGGAGGCAAACACACATCACCACTCTCAGCTCTGTGCCCAGGGAAAGCTTCACAAAACTACTGGAGGGTTCTTTCTTGCTAAGCCCAAATGTGACTTCAGAACCCTCCTCATTATTGTTCTCCCAGCATCTACCTCCAGTCAACCAGAGTTGGTACCGGAATTAAAAATAAAAGTAAAAAAATCCATTTGTCTTCCTTGATGTAGAGCAAGAGAGGACAATCAAGGACTGGACTCTGAAGAACAGGTTCTCAAACATCTTACAAACTGTCAGCTTCATGGATGTACGCTGGTATGAGCAGAGACCAAAAATCTGTATGAAGGGATGATAAATTAATCTTAAGCAAAACCATAAGGCATGTCCACATCCAATCTTACCTAACCCTCTTTCTCACCTGGACTTCTGTGGGAGCCTGAAAACTGCTTCACCACCCAAACTCTTGCCCCTCTACAATCCAGCCTCCACAGTACAGACAGAGTAATATTTCTAAAGCAGAAATATGATTGTATCATATTCTCCACCTTCATCCCTAATATTAAATCCCCATTATAGGACCTCATGGCTCTAAAATAGAGACAAAGATTTTTCACATAGTCTAGAAACCTCATGGGATTTAACCCCTGATTCTCCAGCTTATTTTGTACTATGAGCTTTTTCCCCATCACCCCACCAGCCACATTCTTGCTCCCTCCACCACTGGCTTTTGCAGACATTGTCTATCATCCTTGAGCACTCTTGCCATTAGTCTTTATCTAGCAAACTCCTAATCATCTTCTAGATCTCAGGTTTAAGGTTCCAGTAGAACCTTCCATGAATGCTCAGATGTCCTCACAGCACCACGTGCCTTTCCTGCATAGCACTTATCAATGTAGTAATTTCATGTAGATCTATGTGCCTTGTTGTTTAAATATCTGTCCTACAGACACCAAGCTCCATGATTTCAGAAAAGGCAAGTTCCCTTTTGTTTTCCCAATACCTAGCTTCATGTTTGGCACATAGTAGGCACTCAATAAGTATTTATTTAATTTGGTTGGCTTTGGTGATCTAAATTTTGACAACACATTTTTTACTCCTGGAAAATATGCCTAAATAAAGTGTTTACCAAGAATTTACTTTCACTTTAAAATGGATATGGCTAGGGGCGCCTGGGTGGCACAGTCGGTTAAGCGTCAGACTTCAGCCAGGTCACCATCTCGCGGTCCGTGAGTTCGAGCCCCGCGTCAGGCTCTGGGCTGATGGCTCGGAGCCTGGAGCCTGTTTCCGATGCTGTGTCTCCCTCTCTCTCTGCCCCTCCCCCGTTCATGCTCTGTTTCTCTCTGTCCCAAAAATAAATAAAAAACGTTGAAAAAAAAATTAAAAAAAAAATAAAATGGATATGGCTAAACAGACAAGAAATAACACTTGGCAAATAGTACGACATATATTTCAGTAGCCATTGTAATTTCATCAGTGATTCCATCATTTACCAGCAAACGTGCAAAGTATTACTGAATATTCACATCACTTCCTGAAATTACATGCAACTGGAAATCCTGCTGGTTCCAAAAATAAGAAAATGAGAAATCTTTTCTCCTCCTTTACTGGATTTTTAGGCTGCTTTTCAAAAATATTACAATCCTTATTGTCCTCAGCACTGTCTCAAGAGTCATTAAGAACCCCATCCTCATTTAGTTTAGCTAGCTGTGTGGAACACCTCTTATTTTCCACCTCTAAGTATCTCTTCTTTATAATAGGTTTTAAATTAAGACAACAAAGCTACACTGACACCTTAGATGAAACAACAGCATCCATCAAACACCATTTGCTCGAGCTCTTCCCTTAATTTCTCTTTAGTGAATGAGGGGCAGGGTGGAGAAGTGGGTACTTCCATGGTATTACATGATGGGGAGCATCCTCTTAGATAATGAGTAATAGACAGTACTGACCTTCTAATGTATTTCCAGCCCAGCCTAACAGAAGAACTATGTGGTGTCCCAGGAAATGAAAGCACTACATAAACTGCAGTCTTTTAGCAGCCAAAACCAAAGAGAAGCAAGTTTCACTCGAGTGCTATCATTTCTGTAGTTACAAATGGCATCTCTTAGGAATTATGCTTCAGGCAAAGCTGTGAAACACACACGCACACATATACACACACACATACTTCTCGTGCATCACTGAAAATCCTTAACACTTTGTCTACATCTTCACCCCCACTGCCCCAGGCCTTAGCCCACTTCCCTTGAAAAAAAAAAAAAAAAAAAAAAAAAAAAGGAATGGCCTCAGTCAGAACAGCCTACCTGCCTGGACTCTATTTTCTTGGTATATGGTTCAGACTTGGGCCCATCTAGCCATGACTGTTCACCTGATAAGCTAATCTGTACCAAGATAATAATAACAGGTTATTAGTTTATGTGTTTCCCATACCATAAATATTTGAAGCTTCTTAAGGGGAGCCAGAAACTAGTGCCTTCAGCTAAGCAACCACTTGTGGAGATTTGAAGGAGAGAAAAGTCACTGGAGTAAATCAGCTTTGGAGTTGGTTATCCATTATTTTACCTATGCAAACATACTTAGCTTTTCAAATATTCACTAAGGAGAAAACAAGGGATGACAAATAAGAATACATCCTGGTTGTCAGAATTCCACTCAATTCAGTAACTTAATTGCCATAGTCCCTGGATATGATCCCTATTTTCAAGGATCTTATAGTATGGGGTGCTCCGCTATATGTCAGTCTTGAAGTCAAAGACTCTGTAACTGACTTCTTCTAGAATATCAGCTCCATTAGAGCAAGAATCACTTTTTCACAACTATAAACTCAGCGTCTAACACTGAGCTCAGTAAATATTTGGTGGATGAATGAATACTGAATACTATAGTCTGGCAAATAACAAAATCTTTTAGTTCATTTCCCTTCTACAAAATACAGATGATAATATCCACTTCGTAAGACTTATGTGTAGATTAAATTAGATGACATATGTAGAAAGCTCATAACAAACCTTTAGGAAATAGTACCTTTTTTTTCATTAGGTGGACTGTTCTAATTGCATTTACAGAAACAAAAGATATAACAGACGGAGAATAAGGACAACATTGGAGCACTCACAACAGAGATGAGTTCCCATGACCCAGAGAGTTTACAACAAACAGATAATCGAGACCCTATATACAAGTACACAGACTAGGATAGAAAAACCAGGAGTGAAACAGCAGACTTGAACAATCTACCCTGAAGGAACTACAAATTAACTATACTGTCATTATATAGCTAACCAGGGAGGTGATAAGAAACTAGAGGACTTAGTCTTAAACTAACTGCATATACCACACCCACAGTCACATTATTGAAATTCGGCATTACATGTGGCATTTGTACCCTGTTTTGTTCCCAGCTCTCGCAACACTAACGGTTATTCATCAATTCTGTGTCCTGGTTATCATTAAAGTAGTTCTAACAAACTGGAGAGTTATTTGAGATTAGTAAATGTGAAACATGTAAAATAGAAATGAAATGAAAATGATTCTCCAGCACTTTGCCTAACTTTGAAATATGTCTCTGTTTTTAACATCTGCCATAAGTGTCCCTCTCCAATAAAGATCCAGGCAAGTAAGAATTCATTTTCAAGGCAATTTAATAGTTAATATGCTGCTTTATTAGGTACTGTGTCATAAAATAAATCATGTTATTTTTGCTTTAGTCATTATATTACATAATCTAGTCCTTTACACAAAGTGCTACCTTCTAATATACATTTTAAATTCTTTCTGCAATAGGAGTAAAAAATTGTACTGAGTTATTACTGGTCCACTTTGGGAATGTATAAAATATTGAACCAGAGCTTGGTGGTGCAGTCAGTGCCCTGAGAAAAGAGTTTTCTCCCCAAATGACAGAGGGTATTTCATGGGAAGAACAAACCTCATTAAGCACCAGAGTTTAAACTTGTGATTAGTGGTTGAGCCCAGATTTATGACTCTGAAATGTGTTGCTAGTTTTCATCTTGAAAACCAGAACAAAAGGAATATGTTTTGGCATAATACCTACTGTTTGACCTTTCAGTATTCCTTCCAGTTCTTTAATTATAGCCCATGGGGAGAACATGGTATACAAACCAAACCTATCTGGTTCATCACAAAATACATCCATTTGATCATTCAACGCAATTAATTAAGTACCTATTATGTCCAGGAACTAGAATAGTACATGGATGATTAAGAAAAAATCTTATGAGAGAGACTGACGTGAAAACAATTAATCTCCAGCATTCAAAGTTATGACCACTATAGAACAAAGTAGAATGGAAACAGAAAGACACCACGAGGGTCAGGAAAGTAATCACAAAAGTGGTGTCAATTGAGGCGAATATCAAAGAATCAATAGACTGTTTTTCAGACACATAGGATGGTTATTCCAGTCAGCAAGAAAAGTATTTCAAAGACACAGATTGAGATACGCAAACTGATTTTGGGAACAGTGAACAACCTGTCCCCAATAAGTAGAGCTAGGGAAGACAGGCAACTGGAAAGGTAAGTAATAAATTGAAAATCAGGGTAAAAGCCAAATCACAAATGTCCATTATTAATTAATAAACAAATATTTGGGGGGCACTTAAATATATGCTAAAAATTATCCTAGGCAATGAGGCACAGCAGTGAACACAGCAGATAAGATCCCTGCCCCAGATTTTAGTATATATCAGGCTAAGGAATTTGGACTTTAGTCTACGAGCTTCAGAGTTAAACAGGAAAAGTAGCACAAGCAGATTTAGAAAGATAATTCTTTTGACAGTGTAAAGAATGGACCAGAACAAAACAAGCTAGTAAGATGAATCAGAAGACTACTTCAACAGACCATGAGTCCTGCTTCTGCTATGTCTTCCATGAAATATTATGGTATCCTCACATATGTATCTTCATCAAGAATCTATAGAGAATATCCATTCTAAAATATCACTACTTGACTCAGTTCTCACAAAAGTTGTGGGGTTTTTTTTCCTCAAACCTTAACAAACTTCTACATCAAGAATATATTTTTGTTGGATCCATATCATGTTACACCAATCATTCTGACTCATTTCCTGAACTTTCAGTTATTCCAAGAGAACCTCATTCTGTCCAAGAGATTTGAGACAGGGCCAAAAAGACTAAAGCCACCTATAAGGGCGCAGCGAATTTTCAATTTCCAGAGGACTTCCAAAAGAATAGATGAGCCAAGACTCCCTGAAGCTACAAAAAAAGAACTAAACTAGTTCTCCTCCTCTAAACCACACTTCCCAAGATAATTAGGACCTCCAAGATCTATGATCTTCCAGATTCTACCATCCACTTCATATGTATCCCAGAGTCTCAAGAATTACCCAAAGTCTCAAAATTCATGTGAGAGGGCCCCAGAAATTTATTATTTTCCATATGGAACTTCACACATTTCTATCTATTATTTGCTCCAAGTAAAGAGCAAAGAAATAGAACAAACTGTATGTAATCAGACTCATTTTATTTTTTTTTAATGTTTATTTATTTTTGAGACAGAGAGAGAGCATGAACGGGGGAGAGTCAGAGAGAGAGGGAGACACAGAATCTGAAACAGGCTCCAGGCTCTGAGCCATCAGCACAGAGCCCGACGCAGGGCTTGAACTCACGGACCACGAGATCATGACCTGAGCCGAAGTCAGACGCTTAACCGACTGAGCCACCCAGGCGCCCCCAGACTCATTTTAAAGATGAAAACATTAAACCAAAAGAGGGCAAGACTTTTACCCAAACGTATATGCTAGTAAGTGGTAGAATCAGAATTAGAACCCAGAGCTTTGACTCTTACACTATGTTCTTTGTTTTACCTCGATGCCATCAATCATTCTCTCTCCTCTTGTGCCTGCACAGCTACGTAACAATCCCTTGCTCTCTTAAGATTAATTAGATAACCTCTTTCATGTTAACCTAGACTTCATGAAGCAATCACTCTTGTTTTCTATAGCTCAAAGCTTTATGTTTTCTATGTTATACACTAAATAAAATCTCTCCTTTTCTTTAATGACTCCTTTCATCTTCCTCTCCAACCTCCTCAGAGTTGCAGAGAATTTGAGGCCTAGGCAACCCACAATGACCCCAGTAGGATTAGGACTATTTTTAGAGCAAGACTGACATATTCAGGCAGCAAAAAGAGCCAGTGAGACGCCAAGCTCAGTATCCACCCTGGAAATGAACAAAAATGGGAAGCAAGCTGGCTGGTTCAGTGTCCCTTCAGATTTATAATAAATTGTCTGAGGGACCTTGGTGAATTAGCAATGACTCCTTGCCAGGAATGCTGTGCCTCAGCCAATCCTGGAGCTTACTCTGCTAAACTCAGGCCACCTGAGGTTTTTCAAAAATATTACTTTCACATGAAGTCCACACAACTTCATGCAGCCAAGAATGAGGCTTAGAGAGCATACTGGCAAGCATGGTGCCAGTCACACTGTAGTCAGATGAGGTGAGAGGTAGCATGTAAAGAAGGAAAAACCTCCTAAGTAAGAATCAGAAAACCTAGATTCTTTACCACTTATGATATGATGTTGAGAAAGTCACAAGGAAGCTCTTATGGTCCCACCTGTAGAAGGTGCAGCCTTCACTGTTGGCCTCTTCGGGGATTGCCTCTGCCTCAGCCACAAAGAGCCCCTTCACCCAAAGTCCCACCCTTCCAGGGATAGTCCGCAGAAAATGACTGATCAAGGCATAAAGGATTGGAAAACTTAGCCCAATGTGGGACATCTCTGACAGGCTAAGAGCTCCCCACGGGGTCAGCAAAGGCTACCAGGCAGGGCCTGCATCATAGCTGGACTCCTGCACCTAACCCTGCTTCTCCCACCTCTCTCTTGCACAGGTTTGACCCCAAGGGAACTCCCTAATGCACACCCTTAACAATAAACGCAATCCCAAGAGTGTGCATCTCAGAGAACCCAAACATACAACACCAATAAAGAAATGTCATTAAAAAACATATAGAAGGGAGGGAAACAAATCACAAGAGCCTCTTAATGATAGAGACCAAACTGAGGGTTGATGGAGGTAGGTAGGTGGGAGATGGGTTAGATGGGGATGGGTATAAGGAGGGCGCTTGCTGTGATGAGCACTAGGTGTTATATGTAAGTGATGAATCCCTGAATTCTACTCCTGAAACCAATATCGCACCGTATGTTAAGTAAAATTTGAATTTAAAAAAAGGAAAATACTAAAATAAAAGACATATGTCTACACACAAAAAAATTATACATGAATATTAACAGCAGTATATTACCCATAACAGCCAAAATGTATAAATAACCTATATGTCCATCAACTGATATAGGGATAAACAAAATGAGGTATATCCATATGGGGAAATAATATTCAATCATAAAAAGGAGTGAGGCACTGATATATGCTACAACATAGATAACCCTTGAAAACTTCATCCTGAGTGGAAAAAAAAAAAAAAACAGAAAAGGCCACATATTGTATGAAAACACGCATTGTAAGAGCTACTATCCTGGCAATGCCCTTGGGCATGGTGCTAATATGCTTCTAGCATGACTCTAAGAGGAATATGGAAAGTGATGGCCCCTACCAGCAGAGTAAAGCTGTCAGAATTTCCATGGTAGACGGTGATAAAAGGGATCACATAGCTTACAGAAGTGAAGATAATAGAGTAGGATAAACTCTAAGTCAGAAAACCCACCAGATAACTATTCTCCATGGAAGGGTCCAAGTGTTACTCCATTTACCAAAGGAATAAAATATGTGCTGGTAAGTATCACATCCCTGGGAGAATAATAGAGATTAGTGCATTGTTAAAGACCATTGTGAAGGTCTCAATTTAATTCACCACTGTAGTTCCACCAACACGTCTCAATTTGATTCACCAGTCTAGTTCCTAAACATGCTAGAAAGAACCTAAAAGCTGCCAAACTCAAAGAACAGCCCTGATTGCAGCTGCTATGCCAGATATGGTATCTGCTGGAGCAGATTAACATGCCTCAAGTACGTGGTATGAAGCTATTGACATGGTGAATGTGTTCTCTTTATCGTTATTTAAAGGAGAATAAGAAGGCATTCTCAATCGCTTAGAATAAACAGCAGTATGTATTTACTGTCTTGTCCCAGAAATAGATGGAAATGGTAATCCCAGTCCAGGGCACAGCAGGGCCAGTGGACACAGTGCTTATGCCCCTGCTCCTCCTATTATTCACCTATTTACTGAAGTCAGTTCACCCTATGGCTGCATGAATTGTCCCCTATAACTTTATTCTGGCAGCTCTGGTTTCGGTCAAGTGAGAGGTCCTGACTCCCGAAAGAGACCCGGCAATTTTCAATCTATGGCTGATGCTCAAGTACTTTGGCTTCCTTTGCCAAGAAAGGATGCAAGAACAACAATCATCCTGCCAAGGATTATTGACGCTGGTCATCAGGAGGAGGTAGGGCATAGAGGAATATATTTGGCATCCAGGTGATACACTTGGTCATTTCTGAGTATTCTTTGCCCAAATATTAAGGTAAACTGATGAATGCAGCAGCCATAGCCCGAAATGATGACCAGGGGCTCAAATATGTCAGAAATGAAGGCCTGGGTACCTCTAATGATAAAACCTAGACCAGA
The DNA here is from genome assembly GCF_014898765.1 of Herpailurus yagouaroundi. NCBI lineage: Eukaryota > Metazoa > Chordata > Mammalia > Carnivora > Felidae > Herpailurus > Herpailurus yagouaroundi. The sequence goes on from NW_024412407.1 coordinate 28,818,633, forward strand.
AGAGATGCAAGCTGGCAATGAGGGGGATATATAACAGATAAAGAGGAAGAAGTTGATGACTATCGATTGCCACTTAAGCCCAGCTCAGTACTAAGATCCATGGTTTATACCATTTACTGTCCTCTTATGAAGACATAGAAAGTAGTCTAGAAGGGGCACCTGGATAGCTCAGTTAAGTGTCTGACTTCGGCTTAGGTCATGATCTCACAGTTCGTGAGTTTGAGCCCCACATTGGGCTCTGTGCTGACAGCTCAGAGCCTAGACCTGCTTCGAATTCTGTCTCCTCCTCTCTCTGCCTCTCCCCCGCTCCCTTGCACACTCTCTCTCTCAAGAATAAACATTAAAAAAAATTTTTTTAAGTAGTCTAGAAGATTCCTGGAGGACTCACTCCCAGAAGTTATGTGAAAAATCAGATTTGAGTAGCAAAAGGAGTAAACTGAAGTAGAAGCTATGATACGGACTCCAGTCCCTTCAGGACTGAAGACTTAGCTCCCCTGCTACAGAAGTGTTGTCAGCTAATAGCCCTCAGTTGTCAGGACTTTCTAGAAGTTGCCCTAAGCTAAAGAGAGTCTCCTTGCCCAAGGTCACATCCCCTTACCAGGGGCTGCTTGCATCGGTGACAGATCAACACAGAGTTATAGCAGCTGGCCCCTCACATCAATGCAGGACAGCTCTGAGGGCACCCCCCTCCACCCTGTGGAGTTAGTAGTGGCCTTTTTGAGATTGTATCAGAGTCTATCAGATCTTTTTGCCTAATCCTGCTTCCTTCTCTTTCCCCACAGGTATTGATCCCAGAGCACTCCCCCAATAAACTTCCTGTTTTCAAATTTCTATCTCAGAGTTTGCTGTGTGGGCAACATGATCTGCAACATTTATAATTACACAATAATGGAAATAAATCTCAGGAAACACTTCATTTTAAGGTTCTTATCTATAAATTAATGTTCTTTCATCTCACCTGTTACTTCTAATTTACCTTTTAATCATTCCTGATTAACTTATTATCAAACATCCCCAAAGAAAGTTCGATAACTTTTCCATTTTTCAAGTCTCCAAAAGTGTACTCATACTATCTTTAGTCTCATTAAATGATCTTACTTCACTGAAATAAAGACTAAACATTATTTCTCTTCACCTCCTCCTTCCCACTCCTAAGTTTTTTTGTGTGCTCACACATACTTTTTCTTTCCTTTCTCAGAAAAGCATCTCTTTCTATATCAAGGTTAATTCTTACTAGTTTTTTATGTTATGATTTTATGACTTCTCCAAAACAGTATTTCTTTCATCAAAGTCTTTAATCTCTCCATCTGAAAGTTTCCTTCCTTTGAGTTTATTAATATCCAAAACATTATTCCATCAAAGTCTTTCATCTCTCCATACAAAATTTTCTTTCCTTTTCGTCTACAAATACCATTGCTTACTTAAAGACAAAAATCAAATCTCAAAGTGTATTTTTTTCTTTAATGTACCACCTTGTTCCTCTCCTATTCTTTACCAACAAACAAGGTGGAGAAGTACATACTAACCATATCTATTCCATTTCGAGTCCATACTTCAATAAACTGTACTCCATCCATAACTCTCTACTGAAACACCTCTCTGAAAAGTCACCAATGACTTCCTAATAGTGAAATCCAATGACCTTTCCTTACTCTTTTTCTTTTGCAACCATCCTGTGTTGTTTTATATCATTTGGTCTTGTCTTATTCTTAAAATTCTTTCCTCATTACATTTTCCAAAAAGCTGTACTGCCCAGGTTCTCAATCAAACTCATTAACCACATGTTCTCAACCCACCCAGTACCAGAACTCCCTAAGTTCTGTTCTTGATTCTTTTCTCTTCCAACTCTGATGCTGCTCTCCTTTAGTGAACCCATTTTTCCCCATCTCGTACTGTGAAAACTATGATTCTGAAAATGAAATCACCAGGGGAGGGTGGGAAGATGGCATAGTAGGAGGATCCTAAGCTCATCTCATCCCATGGACACATCTAAATAATGGCCGCATCTGTGCAACTAATCCAAAAAATGACCTGAAAACTGGCAGAACAGACTTTCCAGTTAATTGTAGAGAGGAGGCCACACCAAATAGGGTAGGACTTGGTCAGTCAGTAATCAAGTTCTTGGTGAGACTAACCACAAACAGGAAGGGCACCTTAAGCACGGAGAAGGGAGAGGAACAGACCCCACACCAGGCACCCCAGACACAGGGAACCAGAACTTGGAAGACAAATCCCAGTTGAAAACCACTGGGGCTTAACTTTATGAGTTTTTACAACCAGCAGAACTTAACTCCAGGTATTTTAAAAATAAGTGGGCTTAGCCCTGGGAGAGCTGGAGGGCAATAGGAAACTGAATCCCTGCTCTTAAAGAGACGGCATAATAAGCAACCTGGCACAGAAGCAGCAGTTTGTAAAGTGCTTCAGGTATACATGAAGATTTATTTGCTAATCTCAGAACATATGCTGGAGGGCAGGGATCTTTAGGAGACTTCTCTAAGAACAAAAGACGTGGTGGCCTCCATTTCTCTCCCTCACCCCACCCTAGATAGTAGAACAGTGGGAACCAGTGTGAACACCCTCCACGTACCTTGCTAACACTGCACACCCCGCCCTCTCAGTCTCCTGCAGATCCACTCCATCCAATTCATTCCACTTGGCAGGAGTCCCTCCAAAGTGGTTCCTCCCATATTTTATCCTGCAAGCAGCCCCAGCAGGGACTGGCATCACTCCAAAATGACTCCTGTCCTGGGGAGAGGGGAAGATAACAACACACACAAGTACGACTACAGTCCCAGCAGCCAAACCTATTTATAACTGGCAGTGCAGAGAGGGCCCTGCCAATCTGCACTTCCAGCACATGTAGTGAGGGAAGGCATCTTATCTGACTGTCAGCTCTGCCCACCGACAAAAACTTCTCAGGGGGCCACACAAGGAGAGAGCTCTGCAGTTTGGGGTCATCACAGCCCTGGCAAACGGGTTGGGGGCAGGCATCTGGTCTGACTGCTGACATCACCCAACTACAAGCCCACAACAGCCCCAGACTGTGCTCTTAATAGCACAAGAACCAAACCTGACCCAAGACAGGCAGCGTAGACCACTGGGGCCAGCTAGACTAAAGGCAAATGAGGTTCAGCCACAACAGTAGGGTCCATGCAACCCACATAGGAGGCACCCCTGAAGCGTGAGGTTCTGGGGAACAGGGGACACTACACTACAGGGTATTACAGGACCTCTTCTTCATAAAGCCACTACTTTCAAGATCAAGAGACAGACTTTTCTAACCCACAGAAACAAAAAGAGTTATACAAAATGAAGAGACAGGAATATGTCCCAAATGAAAGAACACAGCAACATCACAGCAAAAGAGCTAAATGAAATGAAAAGCAACATGCCTGATTGGCCATTCAAAGTAAGAGTTATAAAGATACTTACTGGATTGAGTACAGAATAGAGGATCACAGTGAGACTTTCAACAAAGAGACAGAATATATAAAAAGAACCAATCGTGGATGAAGAACATAATAACTAAAATTAAAAATACATTAGGGGCGCCTGGGTGGCTCAGTCACTTAAGCATCTGACTCTTGATTTCAGCTCAGGTCACAATCTCATGGTTTGTGAGTCTGAGTCCTGCATCCATCTCTGCACTGACAGTGCGGAGCCTGCTTGGGATTCTCTGTCTCCCTCTCTCTTTGCCCCTCTTTCACTTGTTCGTTCTAGCTCTCGCTCTCTCTCTCTCTCTCTCTCTCTCTCTCTCTCTCTCTTACTCTCTCCCTCTCCCTCTCAAATATAAGTAAATAAACTTTAAAACACACATTAGAAGAAATCAATAATAGATTAGAGAAGGCAAAAAGAAAGGATCAGCAAGCTGGAAGACAGAGTAACGGAAAGCAACAGAGCTGAATAGCAAACAGAAAAAAAAGTAATAATAATAAATCAGAATAGGTTAAGGGAACTCAGCAACATCACCAAGCAGTTTTTAGCAGAAACTTTGCGGGCCAGAAGTGAATGACATGATACATTCACAGTGCTGAAAGGAAAAATCCTGCAACCACTCAGCAAAGCTATCATTCAGAATAAAAGGAGATATAAAGAGTTTCCCAAACAAAAGTTAAAGAGGTTTATCACCACTAAATCAGAAAGGGGATTCTTTAATAGAAGTAAAAGGACAGCAGGTATAAGAAAATAAGGAAAAGCAAAAATTTCACAGGTAAATACAAATTTAATAAAAGTAACAGATTAAGCACTTATAAAACCAGTACAGAGGTTAAAGCACAAAAACAGTAAAATCACTTATATCTACAAAAATCAGTCAAGGAATCCACAAAATAAAAGGATATAAAGTATGGCATCATATACATAAAATGTAAGGGAGAGAGTAAAACTTCAGTGCTTTTAGGATGGGTTCAAATTTAAGCAACCATCAACTTAATATAGACCATGTATGCTTAAGATGTTAAATATGAGCCTAATGGTAACCACAAATCATACACAGCAAAACCCTGGATTGTAGTAACTTGTTTGCTGAGCGTTCCGCAAGACAAGCAAACATTTCTAATAAATTTTAACCTGATAAATGAGCGATGTCTTGCAATATGAGTAGTACGTGATGCCACATGATCACAACAGAGCCAATGGTTCTTCTCTCTCTCTCTCTCCCTCTCTCTCCCTCTCTCACTCACTCACTGCGGGATTGTGGGTGATCATCCCCCATGCTCAGAAACTCAGTCTCAGGCTGCAGTGTTTGTCAGAAATCACTGATTTTTCAGAACGTTGGAAGGTGCCCACAACTGACACTAGTGTATTTTTTATCACTTCAAAGCACCTATGGACAGTCCTTTATTTTTCCATACAAGAGTAACCTTCGGAATGCTTTGCTTCATTGGATACATTCCTTGTTAAAACTGCACAAAAAGAAAAAGATTCAATTGAGCCAACAGATAGCAGTGATTCTGTTAGTGATAGTCAAAGTCATCCTACACAATAACCCTCCTCTCTTGTCTCCCTCACACCAGCCACAAAGGTTTTCAGAGGTAAGTGCAGGTTAATTTGTTTTTCTTTATATTTTGTATTTTCTTTATTATTTTATATTATATTACAATATTATAATCATTTTCATATAAATATTTCTGTGTTGCAGAATGAGTCTCCTGAGTTTCCATTATTTCTTATGGGGAAGTTCATTTTGATATACAAGTGCTTTGGATGACAAGCATGTTTCCAAAACAAATTATGCTCACAAACCAAGGTTTTACTATACTTGTAAAAATAAAGGAAAAATAAAGCAAAAAATAAATAGAAAGGAATCCAAGCATATCACTAAAGAAAGCCATATAACCACAAGGGAATAGAGCAAGAGGAGAAAGAAACAGAGAAATGCTACAAAAACAACCATAAAGCAAGTAACAAAATGGCAATAAATATATACCTATCAATAATTACTTTGAATGTAAAAGGAATAAATGCTCCAATCAAAAGACACAGAGTGAGTGAATGGATAAAAATGTAAGACCTATCCATATTCTGCCTACAAGAAACTCACTTTAGACCTAAAGACACATGCAGATTGAAAGTAAAGGGATGGAAAAACATTTATCACTCAAATGGAAGCAAAAAGAAAGCTGGGGTAGCAATACTTATATTGGAACAAAATAGACGTTAAAACAGATATGATAACAAGACACAAAGAAGGACACTACATAATGATAAAGGGAACATTCCAACATGAGGATATAACATTGTAAATATTTATGCACCCAACATGAGAACATCTCAAACATTAAACAACTATAATAGACATAAAGGAAGAAACTGACAGTAATACAATAACCATAGGGAACTTTAACACTCCACTTACATCAATGGATAAACCCAAACAGAAAATCAACAAGGAAACAGTGGTTTTGAATAACACACATTGAGCCAGATGGACTTAACAGATATATTCAAAACATTCCATCCAAAACCATACATTCAACTGCACATGGAACATTCCCCAGAATAGATCACATACTACGCTACCAAACAAGTCTCAATAAATTCAAAAAGACTGAAGTCCTATCGCACATCTCTTTCAACCATAACAGTATGGAACTAGAAATCAACCACAAGAAAAAAATCTGGAAAAAAACACAAATGCATGAAGGCTAAATAATACACTACCAAACAATGAATGGTTCAACCAAGAAATCAAAGAGGAAGTCAAAAAATACATGGAGACAAATGAAAATAAAAACACAATGGTCCGAAATCTTTGGGATGCAGCAAAAGTGGTTCTAAGTGTAGTAATCCAGGCCCAAAGAAGCAAGAAAAATCTCAAATAAACAATCTAACCTTATACCTAGTGGAGCTAGAAAAAGAAGAAGCCTAAGGCCAGTAGAAAAACATAAATAATAAAGATGAGATCAGAAATAAATGAAACAGGGGCACCTGAATGTATTAGTCAGGAGAGCATGTGACTCTTGATCTTGGGGTCATGAGTTTAAATCCCATGTTGGATGTGGAGCCTACTCAAAAAAAAAAAAAAAAATCTTTACTTTGTGAATTTGTAATAGCTGCAAAAGAGTGGGGGAGAGTAGCATATCAAGAATAAAAATAATTGGTGTATAAATTGAAGAAGTTTAAAAACAACATGTTTATCCTGTTGATGGAATCCAAGTTAAAATATTATATTCCTTTTTTAAAAAAGGGCATAAATAAGGGCGCCTGGGTGGCGCAGTCGGTTAAGCGTCCGACTTCAGCCAGGTCACGATCTCGCGGTCCGTGAGTTCGAGCCCCGCGTCAGGCTCTGGGCTGATGGCTCAGAGCCTAGAGCCTGTTTCTGATTCTGTGTCTCCCTCTCTCTCTGCCCCTCCCCCGTTCATCCTCTGTCTCTCTCTGTCCCAAAAATAAATAAACGTTGAAGAAAAAAAAATTTAAAAAAAATAAAACTAAAAAAAAATTAAAAAGGGCATAAATAAATGAAATAGAGAGTTAAAAAAGTTGAACAGATCAATGAACCTAGGAACTGATTCTTTGAAATGATCAACAAAATTGATAAACCTCTAGCCAGACTCATCAAGAAAGGAAGAGAGAGGGCTCAAATAAAATCACAAATGAAGGACAAGAAATAACAACTGACACCAGAGAAATACAAAGGATTATAAGAGAATATAATGAAAAGTTATATGCCAACAAATTGTAAACCTAGAAGAAATGGATAAATTCCTAGAAACATATATCCTTCCCAAAACTGAATCAGGGAGGAAAAGAAAATTTGAGTAGACTGATTACTAGCAGAATTTAATTGTAATCAAACAACTCCCAACAAACAAAAAAGTCTAGGACCAGATAGCTTCATAGGCAAATTCTACCAAATATTTGAAGAATATTTAATACCTATTCTTCTTAAACTATTCCAAAAAATAGAAGGAAAGCTTCCAAATCTATTCTACAAGGCCAGAATTACCCTGATACTAAAAATAAAGACAATAAAAAAACCCCAGAAAACTACAGGCCAATATCTGTGAACACAGATACAAAAATTCTCAACAAAATATTAGTAAACTAAATCCAACAATATGTTAAAAAAAATTATTCACCACAATCAAGTGGGATCTGTTCCAGGGATATCAGGTAAATTCCATATTTACAAAATCAACCAATATGATACATCACAATAACAAGAAAAAGGAAAAATAAACCATATGATCCTTTTAATAGATGCAGAAAAAGCATTTGACAAAGTACATTCCATTCATAATAAAAACTCTCAACAAAGTAGATTTAGAGGAAACATACCTTAACCTACTAAAGGCCATATATGCAAAACCCACAACGAACATCATCCACAGTAGTGAAAAACTGAGAGCCTTTCCTCTAAGATTAGGAATGAGACAAGGATGTCTACTCTCACTGCTTTTATTCAGCATAGTACTGTATGTCCTAGCCACAGCAATCAAACAGAAAAAAAGAAAAGGCACCCAAATTTGTAAGGAAGGAATGAAACTGTCGCTATTTGCAGATTTCTTGATACTGTATACTGAAAACCCTAAAGACTCCACCAAGAAACTACTAGAACTGATAAATGAATTTAGTAAAGTCACAGGATACAAAATTAATATACAAAAATCTGTTGCATTTCCATACACTAACAATGAAGTAGCAGAAAGAGAAATTAAGAAAACAATCCTATTTATAATTGTACCATAAATAATAAAATACTTAGGAATAAACCTAACCAGGAGGTGAAAGACCTGTGCTCTGAAAAGTATAAAACACTCATGAAATAAATTAAAGATGACACACCAAAAATGGAAAGATATTCCATGCTCATGGATTGAAAAGAACAAATATTGTTAAGGTGCCCATACTACCCAAAGCAATCTACAGATTTAATGCAATCCCTATCAAAACACCAACAGTATTTTTCACAGAACTAGAATAATCTTAAAATTTGTATGGAACCACAAAATATTCTGAATATCCAAAGCAATCCTGAAAAAGAAGAACAAAACTGGAGGTATCATAATTACAGATTTCAAAATATACTACAAAGCAGTAGTAATCAAACCAGTATGGTACTGGGACAAAAACAGACACATAGATCAATAGAACAATAAACCCACATTTATATGATAGATTAATCTATGACAAAGGAGACAAGAATATAAAATGGAAAAGACAGCCTCTTCAACAAATGGTTCTGGGAAAACTGGACAGCTATGGCAAAGGAATAAAAACTAGACAATTTACTACACCATACACAAAAATAAACTGAAAATGGATTGAAGATCTCAATGTGAGACATGAGACCATAAAATTCCTATAAGAATACATTAGGTAGCAATTTCTAAATATATTTTCTAAGGTAAGGGGAACCAAAGCAAATTTAAACTATTGGGACTACACGCAAATAAAAAGCTTTGTCACAGTGAAGGATATCATCAACAATATGAGCAATCTACTTTTTGCCTTGAATGAGACAAGATATTTGCAACGATATATCCAATAAGGAGTTAAGAACCAAAATATCTAAAGAACTTACACAACTCAAAAAATAATAATAATAACCCAATTAAAATTTGGGCAGAAGCCCTGAGTACACGTTTTTTTCAAAGAACACATACAGGTGGCCAACAGACACATGAAAAGATTCTCAACATCCATAATCACCAGGAAAATTCAAATTAAAGCCACAAAGAGATATCACTTTACACCTATCAGAATGGCTAGTATCAAAAACATGAGAAATAACAAGTGTTGGAAAGGATGTAGAGAAGAAGGAACCTTCACGCATTGTTGGTAGGAATGCAAATTGGTACAACCACTATATAGGGAAAACAGTATGGAGGTTTCTCTAAAAATTAAAAATAAAATTACCATATGAACCAGTAATTCCACTACTGGGTATGTACCTAAAGAAAACCTCTGTATTTACTGTAGCATTATTTACAATAGTCAAGACATGGAAGCAACCCAAATGTCCACAGATGGATAAAAAAGGTGGCATATACATACAATGGAATATTACTCAACCATAAAAAAGAACGAAATCTTGCCATTTGCAGCAACATGGATGAAACTAGAGGGTATAATGTTAAGTGAAATAAGTCAGTCAAAGAAACACAAATGCCATATTACATCACTCATGTAAAATTTAAGAAACAAATGAACAAAGAAAGATACAAACAAAAAAAACAGACTCTTAAATACAAACAACTGGTGGTTGCCAGAGGGGAGGTAGGTGAGGGAAATGGGTGAAACAGATCAAGGGGATTAATAATACACTTATCTTGATGAACACTGAGAAATGTATATGATTGCTGAATCATTAGACTGTATCCCCGAAACTAGTATCACACTGTTAACTATACTTGAATTTTTAAAAAATCATCAATTTGACACTTTCTTTTTGGCTCTAAACCCAAGTTTTTACAATAAAACAATGTTAATTACTGGTTTTACAGTAACTATAATTTATTATGTTATGAATGTTTCTATTCCCAGTACTAAGCATTTATGCTAAATGTATGTATATAATCAACACTTTTTCAGGATCTATTGAGAGATGATCATACAGATTTTATCCTTTGATTTACTACATTATTAGATTCCCTTAAAATCAACTATCTTTATGTTCCTGAAATAAAGCCTACTTTAAAATATTATTTTTTAATATGCTGCTTGATAGTATTTGGTTCAAGATTCATAAATTAGTATGTGCAAATGAGACTGAGCCACAAATTTCAACAAAACTATCTTCGTTGGGTTTTATATAACAGTTATTATTTTTCCTAGGCTTTGGAAATTTTTATAAAACTTGAGAAGTTATCAATTCCATAACAGTTCCAAGTACTCACCCATAAAATCTTCTGAGTCTAGAACTCATTTTTGAAGGTAGTTCTTTAAAATATACATTTCTTGCATGGTTTCTCATCTATTCAGATTTGTTACTTCTTCCATGTCAACTTTAATTAGATGAAATGCAAATAATATTTTAAAATACATGACTAATGGGGTTCCTTGGTGGCTTAGTCAGTTAAGCATCAGACTCTTGATCTCAGCTCAGGTCTTGACCTCAGGGTTCTGAGTTCAAGCCCACACCGGACTCTGTACTAGGCATGAAGCTTACTTGAAAAAAATAAAAATAAAAAAATAAAATACATGACTGAGCTAAACCAAAAAAAGAAAAAAAAGAAAAAGAAAGAAACAAATCCTAAGAAGCCAAAATTCACATGAAAGTTGGAATCCAGCTATATTACTCCCTGGTAGCCTGGAGCTTAGATTTTAATGGGACTCACACACAAGTAAAAGGACACAAAGCCTGGATTCTTTACAGAGTAGTGAATCAGATCAAGGAATACTGCATAAAGGGATAAGTGAGTGAAGTAGGGGAAGAGCATCACAGGGAGATGTAATACGTATATTCTTATAGCCTTGGCTCTGAGAGAAGGGGGACAGAAATTCTCCCCAGAGAACCCATAGTTTTAGGCCTTCCCTTGGGTTGGATCACTAAGGAAATTCATATTGTCTGTCATTGGAAAAACTCCAAATTAAAATTAGTCCTAGGTATAACCTTAAAGTAGTCCTAGGTCAGTAGTGCCCCCAGGCACTGGCAAAAGTAAACACATGTTATCTCTGGAGAAACACATTTAAACCCACTTCTCAAGTAATTTCCAAAACTAAAACTCCAGGTTTAAGAGCTCAACAATGAAAACAATCAAAAAACAAACAAACAAACAAACAAAGGAGAAACATGTGACTAGGAGCAAAAATCAGCAAAATCAAGAAGATAAAGAATCACCATGAAACAATTAGGTATATTAAAATAATCAGAATCTGAATAAGTAATTATATAATAAGAATGTAAGGGGCACCTAGGTAGCTCAGTCCATTAGGCACCCGACTCTTGATTTCGGCTCAGGTTATGATCTCATGGCTCGTGAGTTGGAGCCCTGAGTTGGGCTCTGCACTGACAGTACAGAGCCTACTTGGGATTCTCTCCCTCTCTCTCTGCCCCTCCCCAGCTTGTGCTCGTGCACTGTCTCTGTCTCTTTCTCTCCCAAAATAAAATTTTCTTAAAAAGAATACAAATGATAAGTATACATAACACATTGATATACTACAATAATATAAATAATAAAATAGTGTACTGAAAGTATAAATGAAGAAATAAGAGACTATCAAAATTAACCATGCATATTTGAAAACAGAATCAGATAAACTTCTAAATATAAAAATACTATTGAAATTAGAAACTTTATGTTGGTTTAAAGATATAGAAGTTGAAGAGAGAACTAGAGAGTAGGAAAATATTTTTGTAAAAGTTATTCTCAATAGAATACTTCTAGAAACTTCTCAATAAAATACGAAAAAACGATTAAGAAACTAAGAAAACAGAATGAAAGAATAAATATAATGCATCACAGAGAGACCATGAGATGGAAAATAAAAGAGTTGAAGAAGTAGAGTGTATAAGATGATATAATTAGAGTTTCAAGAGAAACTAGAGAGAACAGGAAAAGCAATATTTAAAGAGGTTAAGAGCTGATAATTTTCCAGAATTTATTTTTTAAGTAAAGAAAAATTATATAAATCCTCACAATTGAGGCAACAAACCCAACAGAAGAATAAACCAAAGGAAATCCACACACACTGTTGTGAAATTACAGAAAACCAAAGACAAAAAGATCTTACAAGCCACCAGGGAGAAAAAACAGATTCTCTACAACAGAATGGCAGACTGATGACTCACCTCTTAGAAGCAACAGTGGAAGCTAGAAAAATTGTGGAGTATCTTCAAAATGGTTAAGAGAGTGATTTCAGACAGAACTGTATTCTCATCAACACTGTCTTTCCAGAATAAAGTTGAAATAAGGACATTTACAAAATAATATAAATTCAAAAAGTTTATTACCAACAGCCATCAGTAGAGAAATGTGTAAACTATTTCATAAAAAATAAATAAACTAATTCTTAGGGAAGTGCTAAGATGTAAGAAATGCCAGTAACCAAAGAAAATGGTAAACATGAAATGAATCTGGAAAAGTGTTGCATAAATCAATAATAACAACATCAAATGTGGCAGTTAAAATATAAAAATAGAAAACACTGATCAAAATCTGAACATTCTAAGTCTTTATGTTGTCCAACAAGAGGGTAACTGCAAAAAGACTTAAGTGTATGTATCCTTTTTAGAAGGGGAGAAATAAGAATAAAGAAAAGCAACTTAAAGTAGACAAGAACAGAGAAGAAAAAAAGTAAAAAAGCAAGGCTAAATAAAAAGCCCAAATTAAAATGACAAAAATTAATTCAAATAGAGTAGTAATTACAGTAAGTGAAAATAGAATTACCTATTCTATTAAAAGACAAAATCAGCCATTTACTGTCCACATTAAAAATGTTTTAGGGGTTGTGGGAGGGGAAATGGGCTAAAGGGGTAAGGGCATTAAGGAATCTACTGCTGAAATCATTAGTTGCACTATATGCTAACTAACTTGGATGTAAATAAAAAAATAAATTTAAAAATATTTTAATATAAAATACAAATAATATTTATGGTAATTAGCTTATGGGATTAACACTTAATAGAGAAATAAAATCCAACACAAACTAGAATATAACTTGAAAGAACATTGATTAAAACATGAATGATCCTGCAATCAATTAAAGGCATTCAATCAGGGGCACTCGGGTGACTCAGTCAGTTAAGCAGCCAACTTCAGCTCAGGACATGGTCTCACAGCGTCAGTTCGAGCCCTGCATTGGGCTGTGTGCTGACAGCTCAGAGCCTGGAGCCTGCTTTGGATTCTGTGCTTCCCTCTCTCTCTGCCCCTCCTCCACTCATGCTCTATCTCTCTCTCCTTCAAAAGTAAATAAACTTTTTTTTTATATAAACAGGCATTCAATCAATAAAAAGAAGCATGTATCCCACAGGTGTTGTATAATTATACCTCAGGATAACCAAATGATTCTAAAGAAGCATTCCTTTTTATTAAAGTGTTCTAGCCTGTGAGCAGGAAATAATTTTGAAATAAAAACTTACCAAAAAAATTTTTTCCAGCCAATAAACAAAGAAGTATTTATAGAATTAAAATATCACCATTTAAAACCATTCATGAAACAATGAGTCTATTTGATCAATGGTTATAAAGTTGCATAGTGTAGTCCACTTGGGCTGCCCTGAGAAAAACAGCATTTGTATAAAGACCCAGAAAAGGGGAGGGAGTTGACCATGTAGATAGCTGAGGGAAGTTGACCATGTAGATAGCTGGGGGGAGGGACTTGACCATGTAGATAGCTGCCCTCCAGGCAGAAGGAACAACCATGTCAAGCCCTTCAGTGGGAGTCTGCCCAACAAAAGAGAGCCCAATGACTTCAATAATAAAAAATAAAAATATGGGGCACTTAGGTGGCGCAGTCTGTTGAGCATCCAACTTTTTGGCTCAGGTCATGATCTCCCCGGTTTATGAGTTTGAGCCCCTCATAGGGCTCTGTGCTGACAGCTCAGAGCCTGAAGCCTGCTTCAGATTCTGTGTCTCTCTCTCTCTCTCTCTCTCTCTCTCTCTCTGCCCCTCCCCCACTCACGCTCTGTCTCTCAAAAATAAATATTTAAAAACATTAAAAATAAATAAATAATACAAAAATAAAATAAATAGGAAAAAAAATGAGGCTGTGGAAAACAATATACGCATAGGAAATAGAACAGGAAATGGAGCCTGAATGTAACAGGAAGCCAAATTACAAGCAGCTGGTAGGATGGAATTGGTATCAGTTGAATGAAGAACACTTGGTGAAATAGGTTTGTTGGATGAAATCAGGAGTTTAGTTTTATATATGTGAAGTTTAAGATGTTTACAGGACATCCAAGTGAAGGTGTCATGTAGGCAAATGGTTATATAAACTTGGAATTCTGGGCCAGAGACAAAAACGTGGGAACCATCAGCCTGTAGGTGGTATTTACAGCCAGGTAACTACAAGGAGATCACTAAGGAAAGGAGTCTGACAGAAAAATGAAGACCAACTAGGATTGAGTTTTGGAGAATGATCCAGGAGAAGACACCACTTCCCACTTTCTTATATACTATATAAATTATAATACATTGTGTTTATTTTTATAAACTTGAAGAATAAAATCCCGTAAGAGGAGGAATTATCTTTTCTGTTCTGTCCACCAATATACCACAAATAAATAGAGTACTGCCTGCCTTCATAGCATTCAATAAACATTTGTGGATGAGAATGTATGGATTATGCTTTTTATGTCTGTTTTAGAAATTGTTTCATATGTTGCAGTCATAAAGATAGTCTTTCTGTTCAAGTATATTACATATTTGCCTTTTATGTTGACTCCATAATCCACATAAAACTTAACAGTGTAAAGTAAGGATCTAATTTCATTTTTCACACATTTTCATTTCTACAGAATGAAGTCCAAAATTGTTAGCATAATATTCAAGACACTTCATGACATAAATCCAAGTTATCTTTCCTGTGTTATCTCTTACTGCCACCCTACACTGTCTCTGTTCAACTATATTAAATCTCTTTTAATTCTTGAGCACTGGACAATGCAATGTAATATACTACAGAAATAAGAGGAGAATGTGAAATTATGAAAAGGTAATATCGACATTTTGGGGTCATATAACTGTATACCTATAAAAATATAAAAAATCATTTGAAAATACAAAATTAATAAAAATTTAGAACAGTTAAAATATTTGTTACCCATCAAAATGATGTTTGTAAAAATACCAAATTACATGAGACATGCTTATAAATTAACAATAAGTGATAAAAACAGAATTTCACATTATTCCTATAATATTGTTTATTCTAGGTTTAGAAAAATTAAATATGGAATAATTTAAGAACCATAATAAAATGTTAATAGTAATTGTGTTTTTAGCATTGAATTTTTCCCTATAGCTTAAGTTTTATGTTAGCTTTATAATGAAAAAATTTTGAATAAAAACATTTTATGTGTATACATAAGTGCTAATATATTTTATCCCTGATCAGAGAAGTTCCACCAAATTTCAGATATGGCCTTGAAAAATGGGAGACCTTAGCCGTAATTTTATATCAGTCATAACTACCAAAAAAATTGAAACGTCCACTTAGGAATTTTAATTTAAGCCTAGAAAACACATAGGTTCACTGTCACTATGGTTAATAAGCCTAAATAATATACAGATTTGGAGGTAAGGGGAATATCTTGTCGAAGTAGTATAATTTATAAGACAATAAAAAATATTATTTATTGTACATTTTCTATGCTATAGGTAGACACTATGCTCATTACTTTAAATATATTATCTCATTTTAATTTTCAGAGTAACTCCATGGATATTATTACCTGTAGTAGTGGTTAAGAACATGGATCCATGGTTTTTCATCTACATGTAGCAAAACCAACAAAATAGCTTTGCTAGTAGTAACTCCTAAAACTCACATACTATGAGCTGCTATTTTACAACTGAAGGTGTCCCTGAAGGTCACCTATCCCAACATTTTAGAGATGAAATTCCAATACTCAAGGAGAAGAGATTTGTTGATGATCGCACATCTAGATGATAGAAATGACATCAATATCAGAATTATTGCCTTATCACTCTCCCTACTACTTTAGGAATTAACTCCTGATCACTGAGCTTAAATCAAAATGAATGAGTATTTGCCTTCAAAAATTTCCCTAATACATTCCTCCCCAAACGATTTTCCTTCCTTAGAAGATAAATAAGTAGTATATATAATGTATATTTGTTATATATTATAAATATTATGCATGTATATATGTGTGCATGTCTGTTTTGCATATGTATATACATATACATATACATATACATATACATATACATATACATATA